>NW_028126163.1:0-601943 GCF_965194825.1 Balaenoptera physalus
CACAAGGCTCCATGTCCCTTGTATTCACAATGCTCCATGGCCCTTGTCATCACAATGCTCCATGGTACTTTTCATCGCAATGCTCCATGACAGCTTTCAGCACAATGCCCCATGACCCATGTCATCACGATGCTCCATGGCCATTGTCATCATAGTGCTCCATGAAACATTTCCTCACAATGCTCCAGTACGCCTTTCATCCAAATTCCCCATGGCCACTGTCATCACAATTCTCCATGACACCTGTCATCATAATGGTCCATGACCCGTTTCATCTCAATGCTCCATGACACCTGTCATCACAGTGCCCCATAACCCCTGTAATCACAATGCTCCATGGACCTTGTCATCACAGTGCTCCAAGCCTTTGTCATCACACTGCTCCATGACCCCTGTAATCACAATGCTCCATGCCCTTGTCATCACAAGGCTCCAGAACTCTTGTCATTATAATGCTCCATGTCAGTTTCATCACCATGCTCCATGGACCTTGTCATCACAGTGTTCCAAGCCTTTGTCATCACACTGCTCCATGACCCCTGTAATCACAATGCTCCATGTCCTTGTCATCACAAGGCTCCAGAACACTTGTCATTATAATGCTCCATGTCCGTTTCATCACCATGCTCCATGACACTTGTCATCACAATGCTCCATGGCCCCTCTCATTACTGTGCTCCATAATAACTTTAATCACATTTCTAGATGACCACTGCCATCACAATGCCTCATGACATTGTCATCACATTTCGCCATGACCACTGTCATCACAATGCTTCATGAACCATGTCATCACAATGATCCATGACTCCTTTCCTCACAGTGCTCCAGTACCGTTTTCTTCACAGTGCTCCATGCCATTGTCAGCACAATGCTCCTTGGACCCTGTCATCAAAGTGCTCCATCCCCTTTTCATCACAATGCTCCAGGTATCCTATCACTACAATGCTCCATGCCCGTGTCAGCACAATGCTCCATGACCCCAGTCATCAAAATGCTTTATGAACCTTGTTATCAGAATGTTCCATGATCCCTGTCATCAATATGATCCATGACCGTTGTCATCACAATGCTGCATGATAACTTTCATCCCAATTCTCTGTGACCGCTGTCATCACAATGCTCCAGGACAATTTCATCACAATGCTCCATGCCCCCTGATATCACAGTGCCCCATAACCCCTGTATTCACAATGCTCCATGAACCCAGTCATCACAATGCTCCATGCCTTTTTCCTCACAATGCTCCAGAATTCTTGTCTTCACAATGTTCCATGACCGTGGCATAACAGTGCTCCATGGCGCTTGTCATCACAATGTTCCAGAATTCTTGTCATCACAATGTTCCATGACCGTGTCATCACAATGCTACATGACCCTGTTCATCACACTTCTTCCTGACCTTTGTCATCACAATGCTCTATATCGCTTTTCCTCACAATTCTCAATGACCACTTTAATCACTATGCTCGCTGACCATTTTCATCACATTTCTCTATTGTCATTACAATTCCCCATGGCCCCTTTTGTCACAATGCTCCATGATGCATGTCATCACAATGCTCCATGACAGTTGTCATCACAATGTTCCTTGGCTTTTGTTATCACAATGCTCCAGGACCAGTTTCATCACAATACTCCATCCCCCTTTTCATCACAGTGCACAATGAAACCTTTCATTACAATGCTCCATGACACTTGTCATCACAATGCTCCATGGCCTTTATCGTCACAATGCTCCCAGGCACTTTTCATCACGATGTTCCATGAAAACTTTCATCACATTGCTCCACGACCATTGTCATCACAATAGTCCATACCCTTGTCAACACAATGCTGCATAATCCCTTTCATCACTATTCTCCATGACTGCTGTCATCACAATAATCCAGGACAACTTTCATAACAATGCTTCATGCCCCCAGTCATCACAGTGCTCCATGATACCTTTCATCACAATTCCTAGATGATCAATGTCATCACAATGCCCCATGACACCTGTCATCACAATTCGCTATGACCCTTGTCATCACAATACTCGATGAACCGTGTCATCACAGTGTTCCAGGGAACATGTCATCACAATGATCCATGACGACTTTCAACACAATGCTCCAATACACCTCTCATCACAATGCTCCATGGCCCCTGTTATCATATTGCTCCATGATCACTTTCATAACAATGCTCCATGACCACTGTCATCACCATTCCCCATGACGCCTGTCATCTCAAAGCTCCATGGCCCCTTTCATCACAATGCTCCATGAACCCAGTAAACACAATGTTCCCTGCCCTTTTCATCACAATGTTCCATGGGCCCTGTCATCACAATGCTCCATGCCCTTGTCATAAAAATGCTCCAGAACACTTGTCACCATAATGTTCAATGCCAATGTCATCAAAATGCCCCATGACATTTGTCATCATATTGCTCCAAGACCGCTGTCATCACAATGCCCCGTGATGCCTGCCATCACTAATCTTCTAGGCCTCTCTTACCAAAAACTCCATGATCCCTGTCAGCACAATGTTCCATGACACTTTTCATTAAAATGCTCCATGACCCCTGTCATCACAAAGTTCTCTGCCCACATCATCACAATGCTCCTTGTCACCTTTAATCACAATGCTCCATGCCCTTTCATCACAATGCTCCAGAATTCTTGTCATCGCAAAGTTCCTTGACCGTGTCATCACAATGCTCCATGACCCTTGTCATCACAAAGCTCAATGACCCCTATCATCAAAATGACTTATAACTCCTTTCCTCACATGCTCCAGTACCGTTTTCATCACAGTGCTCCATGCCATTGTCTGCACAATGCTCCTTGGAGCCTGTCATCAAAATGCTCCATCCCATTTTCATCACAATGTGCCAGATATCCTATCACTACAATGCTCCATGCCCGTGTCAACACAATGCTCCATGACCCCAGTCATCAAAATGCTTTATGAACCTTGTTATCAGAACGTTCCTTGACCCCTATCATCAATATGATCCATGACGGTTGTCATCACAATGCTGCATGATACCTTTCATCCCAATTCTCTGTGACCGCTGTCATCACAATGCTCCAGGACAAATTTCATCACAATGCTCCATGCCCCTGTCATCACAGTGCCCCATAAACCCTGTAATCACAATGCTCCATGACCCTGTCATCACAATTCTACATGACACCTGTCATCACATTGTTCCATGGGCTATGTATTCACAATGTTCCATGGAACCTATAATCACAATGCTCTATGTTCCCTTTCAACACAATGCTCCATGACCCCTGTCATCACAACGTTCCATGAAAGTTGTCATCAAAATGCTCCATGACCCCGGTCACCACAAGGTTCCCTGCCCTTGTCATCACATTGCTTCATGACCCTTGTTATCACAATGGTACATCGCCTTGTCATCGCAATGTTCTATGGCCTCTGTCATCACCATGCTCCATTGTCTTTCTCATCACAATGCTGTATGACCCCTCTCATCACAATGCTCGATGACCATTGTCATCACAATGCTCCAAGGCCCCTGTCATCACAATGCCTCATGGTCTTTGTAATCACAATGCTCAATGACCCCTGTCATCACAATACTCCCTGCCGTTGTCATCACAATGCTCCATGGCCTCTATAATCACAATGCTCCAGAACACTTGTCATCATAATACTCCATCCCCGTATCATCCCATTGCTCAATGACACCTGTCATCAAAATCTTCCTTGGCCTTTGTCATCACAGTGCTCCATGATACATTTAATCAAAATTCTACATGACCACTGTCATCACAATGCAAGATGACCAATGTCATCACAATGCCCCATGACAAGTGTCATCACAATTCTCCTTGGCCCTTGTCATATCAATGCTGTATGAACCGTGTCAAAACTAGGTTAAAGGCTACTTGTCTTCACAGTGATCCATAACCACTTTCATCAAAATGCTCCATGATCTCTGTTATCTCAATGCTCCATGGCCTTTGTATTCACAATGCTCCATTGTCCCTATAATAGCGTTGCTCCATGAACACTTTCATCACAATGCTCCTTGACCACTGTCACCATAATGCCCCATGACGTCTCTCATCACTGTGCTCCAAGGCCACTCTCATCAAAATGCTCCATGATATGTGTCAGCACAATATTGCATGACACTTGTCATCACAATGCTCCATTATCCCTGTAATCACAATGATCCCTGCCAATGTCATCACAATGCTCCAGATCTGTTGTCATCACCATGCTTCATGCCCGTGTCATCACAATGCTCCATGAAACTTGTCTTCACAATGCTCCATGGCCCATGTCATCACAGTGCTCCATGACCCCTGTCATCACAATGCTCTATTGCCTTTGTCATCACAATACTCCGTGACCCCTGTCAACACAATGCCTGATGACCCCTGTCTTCAAAATCCTAAATGTCACCTGTCATCACAATGCTCTATGACGCCTGTCATCACTATTCTCCATGTCACTTGTTATCACAATGCCCCATGGCCCCTATAATCACAGTACTCCAAGAACCCTTTTGTCACATTGCCCAATGCCAGCTCTCATCACAATTCTCCATGGCATTTGTCATCATGATGCTCCATGACACTTGTCATCACAGTGCACGATGGCCCTTGTCATCACAATGTTCCTTGGTGCTTTTCATCGCAATGCTCCATGACAAATTTCATTAAGATACTCCAAGATTTGTTTCATCACAATGCTCTATGGCTCTTGTCATTAGAAATCCACATGATCCCTTTCATCACAACTCTCCATGGCAAATTACATAAAATTGCTCCATGCCCCTGTCATCACAATGTCCAATGATACCTGTTTTTACAATCATGCATGACCCTTGTCATCACAAGGCTCCATGTCCCTTGTATTCACAATGCTCCATGGCCCTTGTCATCACAATGCTCCATAGCGCTTTTCATCGCAATGCTCCATGACCGCTTTCAGCACAATGCCCCATGACCCCTGTCATCACAATGCTCCATGGCCCCTGATATCATATGGCCTCATGATCTCTTTCATCACAATGCTCCATGACCACTGTCATCACCATGCCCCATGACGCCTGTCATCTCAATGCTCCAGAGTCCCTTTCATCACAATGCTCCATGAACCCAGTCATCACAATGTTCCCTGCCCTTTTCATCACAATGCTCCATGGGCACTTTCATCACAATGCTCCATGCCTTTGTCATCAAAATGCTCCAGAACACTTGTCATCATAATGCTCCATGCCAATGTCATCAAAATGCCCCAAGATACTTGTCATCACAATGCTCCATGGCCTTTGTCATCACAATGTTCCATGGCCCCTGTCATCACAGTGCTCCATGATTCCTTTCATCACAATTCTAGATGACCACTGTCATCACAATGCCCCATGACAGATATCATCACAATTCGCCATGGTCCTTGTCATCAAATGCTCCATGAACCGTGTCATCACAAGGTTCCAGGACACTTGTCATCACAATGATCTATGATCACTTTCATCACAATGCTCCATGAACCCTGTCATCTCAATGCTCCATAGTCTTTCTATTCACAATGCTCCATGGCTCCTGTAATCACAGTGCTCCATGACACCTTTCATCACAATGCTCCAAGACCGCTCTCATCACAGAGACCCATAACGCCTGCCATCACAAATCTCCAAGGCCTCTCTTACCAAAAAGCTCCATGATCCCTGTCAGCACAATGTTCGATGACACTTTTCATCACAATGCTCCATGACCCCTGTCATCACTAAGTTCTCTGCCCATATCATCACAATGCTCCTTGTCGCTTTTAATCACAATGCTCCATGCCCTTTCATCACAATGCTCCAGAATTCTTCTCATCACAATGTTCCTTGACCGTGTCATCACAATGCTCCATGACCCTTGTAATCACAAAGCTCCATTACCCCTGCCATCACAATGATCCATGACTCCTTTCCTTACAGTGCTCCAGTACCATTTTCATCACAGTGCTCTATGCCCTTGTCATCACAATGCTCCAGGTCTGTTGTCATCACCATGCTTCATGCCTGTGTCATCACAATGCTCCATGAATCTTGTCTTCACAATGCTCCATGGCCCATGTCATCACAGTGCTCCATGACCCCTGTCATCACAATGCTCTATTGCCTTTGTCATCACCATACTCTGTGACCCCTGTCAACACAATGCCTGATGACCCCTGTCATCAAAATGCTAAATGGCTCTTGTCATCACAATGCTCTATGAAGCCTGTCATCACTATTCTCCATTTCACTTGTTATCAAAATGCTCCATGGCCCCTGTAATCACAGTACTCCATGACCCCTTTCATCACAATGCCCAATGCCACCTCTCATCACAATTCTCCATGGCATTTGTCATCAAGATGCTCCATGACAACTGTCATCACAATGCTCCATGACACTTGTCATCACAGTGCGCGATGGCCCTTTTCATCACAATGTTCCTTGGTGCTTTTCATCGCAATGCTCCATGACAACTTTCATCAAAATACTCCAAGATTTGTTTCATCACAATGCTCCCTGGCCCTTGTCATTACAAATCCACATGATCCCTTTCATCACAATTCTCCATGGCAACTTACATAAAAATGCTCCATGCGCCTGTCATCACAATGCCCAATGATACCTGTTTTTACAATGATCCACGACCCTTTTCATCACAAGGATCCATGTCCCTTGTATTCACAATGCTCCATGGCCCTTGTCATCACAATGCTCCATGGTACTTTTCATCGCAATGCTCCATGACAGCTTTCAGCACAATGCCCCATGACCCATGTCATCACGATGCTCCATGGCCATTGTCATCATAGTGCTCCATGAAACATTTCCTCACAATGCTCCAGTACGCCTTTCATCCAAATTCCCCATGGCCACTGTCATCACAATTCTCCATGACACCTGTCATCATAATGGTCCATGACCCGTTTCATCTCAATGCTCCATGACACCTGTCATCACAGTGCCCCATAACCCCTGTAATCACAATGCTCCATGGACCTTGTCATCACAGTGCTCCAAGCCTTTGTCATCACACTGCTCCATGACCCCTGTAATCACAATGCTCCATGCCCTTGTCATCACAAGGCTCCAGAACTCTTGTCATTATAATGCTCCATGTCAGTTTCATCACCATGCTCCATGGACCTTGTCATCACAGTGTTCCAAGCCTTTGTCATCACACTGCTCCATGACCCCTGTAATCACAATGCTCCATGTCCTTGTCATCACAAGGCTCCAGAACACTTGTCATTATAATGCTCCATGTCCGTTTCATCACCATGCTCCATGACACTTGTCATCACAATGCTCCATGGCCCCTCTCATTACTGTGCTCCATAATAACTTTAATCACATTTCTAGATGACCACTGCCATCACAATGCCTCATGACATTGTCATCACATTTCGCCATGACCACTGTCATCACAATGCTTCATGAACCATGTCATCACAATGATCCATGACTCCTTTCCTCACAGTGCTCCAGTACCGTTTTCTTCACAGTGCTCCATGCCATTGTCAGCACAATGCTCCTTGGACCCTGTCATCAAAGTGCTCCATCCCCTTTTCATCACAATGCTCCAGGTATCCTATCACTACAATGCTCCATGCCCGTGTCAGCACAATGCTCCATGACCCCAGTCATCAAAATGCTTTATGAACCTTGTTATCAGAATGTTCCATGATCCCTGTCATCAATATGATCCATGACCGTTGTCATCACAATGCTGCATGATAACTTTCATCCCAATTCTCTGTGACCGCTGTCATCACAATGCTCCAGGACAATTTCATCACAATGCTCCATGCCCCCTGATATCACAGTGCCCCATAACCCCTGTATTCACAATGCTCCATGAACCCAGTCATCACAATGCTCCATGCCTTTTTCCTCACAATGCTCCAGAATTCTTGTCTTCACAATGTTCCATGACCGTGGCATAACAGTGCTCCATGGCGCTTGTCATCACAATGTTCCAGAATTCTTGTCATCACAATGTTCCATGACCGTGTCATCACAATGCTACATGACCCTGTTCATCACACTTCTTCCTGACCTTTGTCATCACAATGCTCTATATCGCTTTTCCTCACAATTCTCAATGACCACTTTAATCACTATGCTCGCTGACCATTTTCATCACATTTCTCTATTGTCATTACAATTCCCCATGGCCCCTTTTGTCACAATGCTCCATGATGCCTGTCATCACAATGCTCCATGACAGTTGTCATCACAATGTTCCTTGGCTTTTGTTATCACAATGCTCCAGGACCAGTTTCATCACAATACTCCATCCCCCTTTTCATCACAGTGCACAATGAAACCTTTCATTACAATGCTCCATGACACTTGTCATCACAATGCTCCATGGCCTTTATCGTCACAATGCTCCCAGGCACTTTTCATCACGATGTTCCATGAAAACTTTCATCACATTGCTCCACGACCATTGTCATCACAATAGTCCATACCCTTGTCAACACAATGCTGCATAATCCCTTTCATCACTATTCTCCATGACTGCTGTCATCACAATAATCCAGGACAACTTTCATAACAATGCTTCATGCCCCCAGTCATCACAGTGCTCCATGATACCTTTCATCACAATTCCTAGATGATCAATGTCATCACAATGCCCCATGACACCTGTCATCACAATTCGCTATGACCCTTGTCATCACAATACTCGATGAACCGTGTCATCACAGTGTTCCAGGGAACATGTCATCACAATGATCCATGACGACTTTCAACACAATGCTCCAATACACCTCTCATCACAATGCTCCATGGCCCCTGTTATCATATTGCTCCATGATCACTTTCATAACAATGCTCCATGACCACTGTCATCACCATTCCCCATGACGCCTGTCATCTCAAAGCTCCATGGCCCCTTTCATCACAATGCTCCATGAACCCATCAAACACAATGTTCCCTGCCCTTTTCATCACAATGTTCCTTGGGCCCTGTCATCACAATGCTCCATGCCCTTGTCATAAAAATGCTCCAGAACACTTGTCACCATAATGTTCCATGCCAATGTCATCAAAATGCCCCATGACATTTGTCATCATATTGCTCCAAGACCGCTGTCATCACAATGCCCCGTGATGCCTGCCATCACTAATCTTCTAGGCCTCTCTTACCAAAAACTCCATGATCCCTGTCAGCACAATGTTCCATGACACTTTTCATTAAAATGCTCCATGACCCCTGTCATCACAAAGTTCTCTGCCCACATCATCACAATGCTCCTTGTCACCTTTAATCACAATGCTCCATGCCCTTTCATCACAATGCTCCAGAATTCTTGTCATCGCAAAGTTCCTTGACCGTGTCATCACAATGCTCCATGACCCTTGTCATCACAAAGCTCAATGACCCCTATCATCAAAATGACTTATAACTCCTTTCCTCACATGCTCCAGTACCGTTTTCATCACAGTGCTCCATGCCATTGTCTGCACAATGCTCCTTGGAGCCTGTCATCAAAATGCTCCATCCCATTTTCATCACAATGTGCCAGATATCCTATCACTACAATGCTCCATGCCCGTGTCAACACAATGCTCCATGACCCCAGTCATCAAAATGCTTTATGAACCTTGTTATCAGAACGTTCCTTGACCCCTATCATCAATATGATCCATGACGGTTGTCATCACAATGCTGCATGATACCTTTCATCCCAATTCTCTGTGACCGCTGTCATCACAATGCTCCAGGACAAATTTCATCACAATGCTCCATGCCCCTGTCATCACAGTGCCCCATAAACCCTGTAATCACAATGCTCCATGACCCTGTCATCACAATTCTACATGACACCTGTCATCACATTGTTCCATGGGCTATGTATTCACAATGTTCCATGGAACCTATAATCACAATGCTCTATGTTCCCTTTCAACACAATGCTCCATGACCCCTGTCATCACAACGTTCCATGAAAGTTGTCATCAAAATGCTCCATGACCCCGGTCACCACAAGGTTCCCTGCCCTTGTCATCACATTGCTTCATGACCCTTGTTATCACAATGGTACATCGCCTTGTCATCGCAATGTTCTATGGCCTCTGTCATCACCATGCTCCATTGTCTTTCTCATCACAATGCTGTATGACCCCTCTCATCACAATGCTCGATGACCATTGTCATCACAATGCTCCAAGGCCCCTGTCATCACAATGCCTCATGGTCTTTGTAATCACAATGCTCAATGACCCCTGTCATCACAATACTCCCTGCCGTTGTCATCACAATGCTCCATGGCCTCTATAATCACAATGCTCCAGAACACTTGTCATCATAATACTCCATCCCCGTATCATCCCATTGCTCAATGACACCTGTCATCAAAATCTTCCTTGGCCTTTGTCATCACAGTGCTCCATGATACATTTAATCAAAATTCTACATGACCACTGTCATCACAATGCAAGATGACCAATGTCATCACAATGCCCCATGACAAGTGTCATCACAATTCTCCTTGGCCCTTGTCATATCAATGCTGTATGAACCGTGTCAAAACTAGGTTAAAGGCTACTTGTCTTCACAGTGATCCATAACCACTTTCATCAAAATGCTCCATGATCTCTGTTATCTCAATGCTCCATGGCCTTTGTATTCACAATGCTCCATTGTCCCTATAATAGCGTTGCTCCATGAACACTTTCATCACAATGCTCCTTGACCACTGTCACCATAATGCCCCATGACGTCTCTCATCACTGTGCTCCAAGGCCACTCTCATCAAAATGCTCCATGATATGTGTCAGCACAATATTGCATGACACTTGTCATCACAATGCTCCATTATCCCTGTAATCACAATGATCCCTGCCAATGTCATCACAATGCTCCAGATCTGTTGTCATCACCATGCTTCATGCCCGTGTCATCACAATGCTCCATGAAACTTGTCTTCACAATGCTCCATGGCCCATGTCATCACAGTGCTCCATGACCCCTGTCATCACAATGCTCTATTGCCTTTGTCATCACAATACTCCGTGACCCCTGTCAACACAATGCCTGATGACCCCTGTCTTCAAAATCCTAAATGTCACCTGTCATCACAATGCTCTATGACGCCTGTCATCACTCTTCTCCATGTCACTTGTTATCACAATGCCCCATGGCCCCTATAATCACAGTACTCCAAGAACCCTTTTGTCACATTGCCCAATGCCAGCTCTCATCACAATTCTCCATGGCATTTGTCATCATGATGCTCCATGACACTTGTCATCACAGTGCACGATGGCCCTTGTCATCACAATGTTCCTTGGTGCTTTTCATCGCAATGCTCCATGACAAATTTCATTAAGATACTCCAAGATTTGTTTCATCACAATGCTCTATGGCTCTTGTCATTAGAAATCCACATGATCCCTTTCATCACAACTCTCCATGGCAAATTACATAAAATTGCTCCATGCCCCTGTCATCACAATGTCCAATGATACCTGTTTTTACAATCATGCATGACCCTTGTCATCACAAGGCTCCATGTCCCTTGTATTCACAATGCTCCATGGCCCTTGTCATCACAATGCTCCATAGCGCTTTTCATCGCAATGCTCCATGACCGCTTTCAGCACAATGCCCCATGACCCCTGTCATCACAATGCTCCATGGCCCCTGATATCATATGGCCTCATGATCTCTTTCATCACAATGCTCCATGACCACTGTCATCACCATGCCCCATGACGCCTGTCATCTCAATGCTCCAGAGTCCCTTTCATCACAATGCTCCATGAACCCAGTCATCACAATGTTCCCTGCCCTTTTCATCACAATGCTCCATGGGCACTTTCATCACAATGCTCCATGCCTTTGTCATCAAAATGCTCCAGAACACTTGTCATCATAATGCTCCATGCCAATGTCATCAAAATGCCCCAAGATACTTGTCATCACAATGCTCCATGGCCTTTGTCATCACAATGTTCCATGGCCCCTGTCATCACAGTGCTCCATGATTCCTTTCATCACAATTCTAGATGACCACTGTCATCACAATGCCCCATGACAGATATCATCACAATTCGCCATGGTCCTTGTCATCAAATGCTCCATGAACCGTGTCATCACAAGGTTCCAGGACACTTGTCATCACAATGATCTATGATCACTTTCATCACAATGCTCCATGAACCCTGTCATCTCAATGCTCCATAGTCTTTCTATTCACAATGCTCCATGGCTCCTGTAATCACAGTGCTCCATGACACCTTTCATCACAATGCTCCAAGACCGCTCTCATCACAGAGACCCATAACGCCTGCCATCACAAATCTCCAAGGCCTCTCTTACCAAAAAGCTCCATGATCCCTGTCAGCACAATGTTCGATGACACTTTTCATCACAATGCTCCATGACCCCTGTCATCACTAAGTTCTCTGCCCATATCATCACAATGCTCCTTGTCGCTTTTAATCACAATGCTCCATGCCCTTTCATCACAATGCTCCAGAATTCTTCTCATCACAATGTTCCTTGACCGTGTCATCACAATGCTCCATGACCCTTGTAATCACAAAGCTCCATTACCCCTGCCATCACAATGATCCATGACTCCTTTCCTTACAGTGCTCCAGTACCATTTTCATCACAGTGCTCTATGCCCTTGTCATCACAATGCTCCAGGTCTGTTGTCATCACCATGCTTCATGCCTGTGTCATCACAATGCTCCATGAATCTTGTCTTCACAATGCTCCATGGCCCATGTCATCACAGTGCTCCATGACCCCTGTCATCACAATGCTCTATTGCCTTTGTCATCACCATACTCCGTGACCCCTGTCAACACAATGCCTGATGACCCCTGTCATCAAAATGCTAAATGGCTCTTGTCATCACAATGCTCTATGAAGCCTGTCATCACTATTCTCCATTTCACTTGTTATCAAAATGCTCCATGGCCCCTGTAATCACAGTACTCCATGACCCCTTTCATCACAATGCCCAATGCCACCTCTCATCACAATTCTCCATGGCATTTGTCATCAAGATGCTCCATGACAACTGTCATCACAATGCTCCATGACACTTGTCATCACAGTGCGCGATGGCCCTTTTCATCACAATGTTCCTTGGTGCTTTTCATCGCAATGCTCCATGACAACTTTCATCAAAATACTCCAAGATTTGTTTCATCACAATGCTCCCTGGCCCTTGTCATTACAAATCCACATGATCCCTTTCATCACAATTCTCCATGGCAACTTACATAAAAATGCTCCATGCGCCTGTCATCACAATGCCCAATGATACCTGTTTTTACAATGATCCACGACCCTTTTCATCACAAGGCTCCATGTCCCTTGTATTCACAATGCTCCATGGCCCTTGTCATCACAATGCTCCATGGTACTTTTCATCGCAATGCTCCATGACAGCTTTCAGCACAATGCCCCATGACCCATGTCATCACGATGCTCCATGGCCATTGTCATCATAGTGCTCCATGAAACATTTCCTCACAATGCTCCAGTACGCCTTTCATCCAAATTCCCCATGGCCACTGTCATCACAATTCTCCATGACACCTGTCATCATAATGGTCCATGACCCGTTTCATCTCAATGCTCCATGACACCTGTCATCACAGTGCCCCATAACCCCTGTAATCACAATGCTCCATGGACCTTGTCATCACAGTGCTCCAAGCCTTTGTCATCACACTGCTCCATGACCCCTGTAATCACAATGCTCCATGCCCTTGTCATCACAAGGCTCCAGAACTCTTGTCATTATAATGCTCCATGTCAGTTTCATCACCATGCTCCATGGACCTTGTCATCACAGTGTTCCAAGCCTTTGTCATCACACTGCTCCATGACCCCTGTAATCACAATGCTCCATGTCCTTGTCATCACAAGGCTCCAGAACACTTGTCATTATAATGCTCCATGTCCGTTTCATCACCATGCTCCATGACACTTGTCATCACAATGCTCCATGGCCCCTCTCATTACTGTGCTCCATAATAACTTTAATCACATTTCTAGATGACCACTGCCATCACAATGCCTCATGACATTGTCATCACATTTCGCCATGACCACTGTCATCACAATGCTTCATGAACCATGTCATCACAATGATCCATGACTCCTTTCCTCACAGTGCTCCAGTACCGTTTTCTTCACAGTGCTCCATGCCATTGTCAGCACAATGCTCCTTGGACCCTGTCATCAAAGTGCTCCATCCCCTTTTCATCACAATGCTCCAGGTATCCTATCACTACAATGCTCCATGCCCGTGTCAGCACAATGCTCCATGACCCCAGTCATCAAAATGCTTTATGAACCTTGTTATCAGAATGTTCCATGATCCCTGTCATCAATATGATCCATGACCGTTGTCATCACAATGCTGCATGATAACTTTCATCCCAATTCTCTGTGACCGCTGTCATCACAATGCTCCAGGACAATTTCATCACAATGCTCCATGCCCCCTGATATCACAGTGCCCCATAACCCCTGTATTCACAATGCTCCATGAACCCAGTCATCACAATGCTCCATGCCTTTTTCCTCACAATGCTCCAGAATTCTTGTCTTCACAATGTTCCATGACCGTGGCATAACAGTGCTCCATGGCGCTTGTCATCACAATGTTCCAGAATTCTTGTCATCACAATGTTCCATGACCGTGTCATCACAATGCTACATGACCCTGTTCATCACACTTCTTCCTGACCTTTGTCATCACAATGCTCTATATCGCTTTTCCTCACAATTCTCAATGACCACTTTAATCACTATGCTCGCTGACCATTTTCATCACATTTCTCTATTGTCATTACAATTCCCCATGGCCCCTTTTGTCACAATGCTCCATGATGCCTGTCATCACAATGCTCCATGACAGTTGTCATCACAATGTTCCTTGGCTTTTGTTATCACAATGCTCCAGGACCAGTTTCATCACAATACTCCATCCCCCTTTTCATCACAGTGCACAATGAAACCTTTCATTACAATGCTCCATGACACTTGTCATCACAATGCTCCATGGCCTTTATCGTCACAATGCTCCCAGGCACTTTTCATCACGATGTTCCATGAAAACTTTCATCACATTGCTCCACGACCATTGTCATCACAATAGTCCATACCCTTGTCAACACAATGCTGCATAATCCCTTTCATCACTATTCTCCATGACTGCTGTCATCACAATAATCCAGGACAACTTTCATAACAATGCTTCATGCCCCCAGTCATCACAGTGCTCCATGATACCTTTCATCACAATTCCTAGATGATCAATGTCATCACAATGCCCCATGACACCTGTCATCACAATTCGCTATGACCCTTGTCATCACAATACTCGATGAACCGTGTCATCACAGTGTTCCAGGGAACATGTCATCACAATGATCCATGACGACTTTCAACACAATGCTCCAATACACCTCTCATCACAATGCTCCATGGCCCCTGTTATCATATTGCTCCATGATCACTTTCATAACAATGCTCCATGACCACTGTCATCACCATTCCCCATGACGCCTGTCATCTCAAAGCTCCATGGCCCCTTTCATCACAATGCTCCATGAACCCATCAAACACAATGTTCCCTGCCCTTTTCATCACAATGTTCCTTGGGCCCTGTCATCACAATGCTCCATGCCCTTGTCATAAAAATGCTCCAGAACACTTGTCACCATAATGTTCCATGCCAATGTCATCAAAATGCCCCATGACATTTGTCATCATATTGCTCCAAGACCGCTGTCATCACAATGCCCCGTGATGCCTGCCATCACTAATCTTCTAGGCCTCTCTTACCAAAAACTCCATGATCCCTGTCAGCACAATGTTCCATGACACTTTTCATTAAAATGCTCCATGACCCCTGTCATCACAAAGTTCTCTGCCCACATCATCACAATGCTCCTTGTCACCTTTAATCACAATGCTCCATGCCCTTTCATCACAATGCTCCAGAATTCTTGTCATCGCAAAGTTCCTTGACCGTGTCATCACAATGCTCCATGACCCTTGTCATCACAAAGCTCAATGACCCCTATCATCAAAATGACTTATAACTCCTTTCCTCACATGCTCCAGTACCGTTTTCATCACAGTGCTCCATGCCATTGTCTGCACAATGCTCCTTGGAGCCTGTCATCAAAATGCTCCATCCCATTTTCATCACAATGTGCCAGATATCCTATCACTACAATGCTCCATGCCCGTGTCAACACAATGCTCCATGACCCCAGTCATCAAAATGCTTTATGAACCTTGTTATCAGAACGTTCCTTGACCCCTATCATCAATATGATCCATGACGGTTGTCATCACAATGCTGCATGATACCTTTCATCCCAATTCTCTGTGACCGCTGTCATCACAATGCTCCAGGACAAATTTCATCACAATGCTCCATGCCCCTGTCATCACAGTGCCCCATAAACCCTGTAATCACAATGCTCCATGACCCTGTCATCACAATTCTACATGACACCTGTCATCACATTGTTCCATGGGCTATGTATTCACAATGTTCCATGGAACCTATAATCACAATGCTCTATGTTCCCTTTCAACACAATGCTCCATGACCCCTGTCATCACAACGTTCCATGAAAGTTGTCATCAAAATGCTCCATGACCCCGGTCACCACAAGGTTCCCTGCCCTTGTCATCACATTGCTTCATGACCCTTGTTATCACAATGGTACATCGCCTTGTCATCGCAATGTTCTATGGCCTCTGTCATCACCATGCTCCATTGTCTTTCTCATCACAATGCTGTATGACCCCTCTCATCACAATGCTCGATGACCATTGTCATCACAATGCTCCAAGGCCCCTGTCATCACAATGCCTCATGGTCTTTGTAATCACAATGCTCAATGACCCCTGTCATCACAATACTCCCTGCCGTTGTCATCACAATGCTCCATGGCCTCTATAATCACAATGCTCCAGAACACTTGTCATCATAATACTCCATCCCCGTATCATCCCATTGCTCAATGACACCTGTCATCAAAATCTTCCTTGGCCTTTGTCATCACAGTGCTCCATGATACATTTAATCAAAATTCTACATGACCACTGTCATCACAATGCAAGATGACCAATGTCATCACAATGCCCCATGACAAGTGTCATCACAATTCTCCTTGGCCCTTGTCATATCAATGCTGTATGAACCGTGTCAAAACTAGGTTAAAGGCTACTTGTCTTCACAGTGATCCATAACCACTTTCATCAAAATGCTCCATGATCTCTGTTATCTCAATGCTCCATGGCCTTTGTATTCACAATGCTCCATTGTCCCTATAATAGCGTTGCTCCATGAACACTTTCATCACAATGCTCCTTGACCACTGTCACCATAATGCCCCATGACGTCTCTCATCACTGTGCTCCAAGGCCACTCTCATCAAAATGCTCCATGATATGTGTCAGCACAATATTGCATGACACTTGTCATCACAATGCTCCATTATCCCTGTAATCACAATGATCCCTGCCAATGTCATCACAATGCTCCAGATCTGTTGTCATCACCATGCTTCATGCCCGTGTCATCACAATGCTCCATGAAACTTGTCTTCACAATGCTCCATGGCCCATGTCATCACAGTGCTCCATGACCCCTGTCATCACAATGCTCTATTGCCTTTGTCATCACAATACTCCGTGACCCCTGTCAACACAATGCCTGATGACCCCTGTCTTCAAAATCCTAAATGTCACCTGTCATCACAATGCTCTATGACGCCTGTCATCACTATTCTCCATGTCACTTGTTATCACAATGCCCCATGGCCCCTATAATCACAGTACTCCAAGAACCCTTTTGTCACATTGCCCAATGCCAGCTCTCATCACAATTCTCCATGGCATTTGTCATCATGATGCTCCATGACACTTGTCATCACAGTGCACGATGGCCCTTGTCATCACAATGTTCCTTGGTGCTTTTCATCGCAATGCTCCATGACAAATTTCATTAAGATACTCCAAGATTTGTTTCATCACAATGCTCTATGGCTCTTGTCATTAGAAATCCACATGATCCCTTTCATCACAACTCTCCATGGCAAATTACATAAAATTGCTCCATGCCCCTGTCATCACAATGTCCAATGATACCTGTTTTTACAATCATGCATGACCCTTGTCATCACAAGGCTCCATGTCCCTTGTATTCACAATGCTCCATGGCCCTTGTCATCACAATGCTCCATAGCGCTTTTCATCGCAATGCTCCATGACCGCTTTCAGCACAATGCCCCATGACCCCTGTCATCACAATGCTCCATGGCCCCTGATATCATATGGCCTCATGATCTCTTTCATCACAATGCTCCATGACCACTGTCATCACCATGCCCCATGACGCCTGTCATCTCAATGCTCCAGAGTCCCTTTCATCACAATGCTCCATGAACCCAGTCATCACAATGTTCCCTGCCCTTTTCATCACAATGCTCCATGGGCACTTTCATCACAATGCTCCATGCCTTTGTCATCAAAATGCTCCAGAACACTTGTCATCATAATGCTCCATGCCAATGTCATCAAAATGCCCCAAGATACTTGTCATCACAATGCTCCATGGCCTTTGTCATCACAATGTTCCATGGCCCCTGTCATCACAGTGCTCCATGATTCCTTTCATCACAATTCTAGATGACCACTGTCATCACAATGCCCCATGACAGATATCATCACAATTCGCCATGGTCCTTGTCATCAAATGCTCCATGAACCGTGTCATCACAAGGTTCCAGGACACTTGTCATCACAATGATCTATGATCACTTTCATCACAATGCTCCATGAACCCTGTCATCTCAATGCTCCATAGTCTTTCTATTCACAATGCTCCATGGCTCCTGTAATCACAGTGCTCCATGACACCTTTCATCACAATGCTCCAAGACCGCTCTCATCACAGAGACCCATAACGCCTGCCATCACAAATCTCCAAGGCCTCTCTTACCAAAAAGCTCCATGATCCCTGTCAGCACAATGTTCGATGACACTTTTCATCACAATGCTCCATGACCCCTGTCATCACTAAGTTCTCTGCCCATATCATCACAATGCTCCTTGTCGCTTTTAATCACAATGCTCCATGCCCTTTCATCACAATGCTCCAGAATTCTTCTCATCACAATGTTCCTTGACCGTGTCATCACAATGCTCCATGACCCTTGTAATCACAAAGCTCCATTACCCCTGCCATCACAATGATCCATGACTCCTTTCCTTACAGTGCTCCAGTACCATTTTCATCACAGTGCTCTATGCCCTTGTCATCACAATGCTCCAGGTCTGTTGTCATCACCATGCTTCATGCCTGTGTCATCACAATGCTCCATGAATCTTGTCTTCACAATGCTCCATGGCCCATGTCATCACAGTGCTCCATGACCCCTGTCATCACAATGCTCTATTGCCTTTGTCATCACCATACTCCGTGACCCCTGTCAACACAATGCCTGATGACCCCTGTCATCAAAATGCTAAATGGCTCTTGTCATCACAATGCTCTATGAAGCCTGTCATCACTATTCTCCATTTCACTTGTTATCAAAATGCTCCATGGCCCCTGTAATCACAGTACTCCATGACCCCTTTCATCACAATGCCCAATGCCACCTCTCATCACAATTCTCCATGGCATTTGTCATCAAGATGCTCCATGACAACTGTCATCACAATGCTCCATGACACTTGTCATCACAGTGCGCGATGGCCCTTTTCATCACAATGTTCCTTGGTGCTTTTCATCGCAATGCTCCATGACAACTTTCATCAAAATACTCCAAGATTTGTTTCATCACAATGCTCCCTGGCCCTTGTCATTACAAATCCACATGATCCCTTTCATCACAATTCTCCATGGCAACTTACATAAAAATGCTCCATGCGCCTGTCATCACAATGCCCAATGATACCTGTTTTTACAATGATCCACGACCCTTTTCATCACAAGGCTCCATGTCCCTTGTATTCACAATGCTCCATGGCCCTTGTCATCACAATGCTCCATGGTACTTTTCATCGCAATGCTCCATGACAGCTTTCAGCACAATGCCCCATGACCCATGTCATCACGATGCTCCATGGCCATTGTCATCATAGTGCTCCATGAAACATTTCCTCACAATGCTCCAGTACGCCTTTCATCCAAATTCCCCATGGCCACTGTCATCACAATTCTCCATGACACCTGTCATCATAATGGTCCATGACCCGTTTCATCTCAATGCTCCATGACACCTGTCATCACAGTGCCCCATAACCCCTGTAATCACAATGCTCCATGGACCTTGTCATCACAGTGCTCCAAGCCTTTGTCATCACACTGCTCCATGACCCCTGTAATCACAATGCTCCATGCCCTTGTCATCACAAGGCTCCAGAACTCTTGTCATTATAATGCTCCATGTCAGTTTCATCACCATGCTCCATGGACCTTGTCATCACAGTGTTCCAAGCCTTTGTCATCACACTGCTCCATGACCCCTGTAATCACAATGCTCCATGTCCTTGTCATCACAAGGCTCCAGAACACTTGTCATTATAATGCTCCATGTCCGTTTCATCACCATGCTCCATGACACTTGTCATCACAATGCTCCATGGCCCCTCTCATTACTGTGCTCCATAATAACTTTAATCACATTTCTAGATGACCACTGCCATCACAATGCCTCATGACATTGTCATCACATTTCGCCATGACCACTGTCATCACAATGCTTCATGAACCATGTCATCACAATGATCCATGACTCCTTTCCTCACAGTGCTCCAGTACCGTTTTCTTCACAGTGCTCCATGCCATTGTCAGCACAATGCTCCTTGGACCCTGTCATCAAAGTGCTCCATCCCCTTTTCATCACAATGCTCCAGGTATCCTATCACTACAATGCTCCATGCCCGTGTCAGCACAATGCTCCATGACCCCAGTCATCAAAATGCTTTATGAACCTTGTTATCAGAATGTTCCATGATCCCTGTCATCAATATGATCCATGACCGTTGTCATCACAATGCTGCATGATAACTTTCATCCCAATTCTCTGTGACCGCTGTCATCACAATGCTCCAGGACAATTTCATCACAATGCTCCATGCCCCCTGATATCACAGTGCCCCATAACCCCTGTATTCACAATGCTCCATGAACCCAGTCATCACAATGCTCCATGCCTTTTTCCTCACAATGCTCCAGAATTCTTGTCTTCACAATGTTCCATGACCGTGGCATAACAGTGCTCCATGGCGCTTGTCATCACAATGTTCCAGAATTCTTGTCATCACAATGTTCCATGACCGTGTCATCACAATGCTACATGACCCTGTTCATCACACTTCTTCCTGACCTTTGTCATCACAATGCTCTATATCGCTTTTCCTCACAATTCTCAATGACCACTTTAATCACTATGCTCGCTGACCATTTTCATCACATTTCTCTATTGTCATTACAATTCCCCATGGCCCCTTTTGTCACAATGCTCCATGATGCCTGTCATCACAATGCTCCATGACACTTGTCATCACAATGTTCCTTGGCTTTTGTTATCACAATGCTCCAGGACCAGTTTCATCACAATACTCCATCCCCCTTTTCATCACAGTGCACAATGAAACCTTTCATTACAATGCTCCATGACACTTGTCATCACAATGCTCCATGGCCTTTATCGTCACAATGCTCCCAGGCACTTTTCATCACGATGTTCCATGAAAACTTTCATCACATTGCTCCACGACCATTGTCATCACAATAGTCCATACCCTTGTCAACACAATGCTGCATAATCCCTTTCATCACTATTCTCCATGACTGCTGTCATCACAATAATCCAGGACAACTTTCATAACAATGCTTCATGCCCCCAGTCATCACAGTGCTCCATGATACCTTTCATCACAATTCCTAGATGATCAATGTCATCACAATGCCCCATGACACCTGTCATCACAATTCGCTATGACCCTTGTCATCACAATACTCGATGAACCGTGTCATCACAGTGTTCCAGGGAACATGTCATCACAATGATCCATGACGACTTTCAACACAATGCTCCAATACACCTCTCATCACAATGCTCCATGGCCCCTGTTATCATATTGCTCCATGATCACTTTCATAACAATGCTCCATGACCACTGTCATCACCATTCCCCATGACGCCTGTCATCTCAAAGCTCCATGGCCCCTTTCATCACAATGCTCCATGAACCCATCAAACACAATGTTCCCTGCCCTTTTCATCACAATGTTCCTTGGGCCCTGTCATCACAATGCTCCATGCCCTTGTCATAAAAATGCTCCAGAACACTTGTCACCATAATGTTCCATGCCAATGTCATCAAAATGCCCCATGACATTTGTCATCATATTGCTCCAAGACCGCTGTCATCACAATGCCCCGTGATGCCTGCCATCACTAATCTTCTAGGCCTCTCTTACCAAAAACTCCATGATCCCTGTCAGCACAATGTTCCATGACACTTTTCATTAAAATGCTCCATGACCCCTGTCATCACAAAGTTCTCTGCCCACATCATCACAATGCTCCTTGTCACCTTTAATCACAATGCTCCATGCCCTTTCATCACAATGCTCCAGAATTCTTGTCATCGCAAAGTTCCTTGACCGTGTCATCACAATGCTCCATGACCCTTGTCATCACAAAGCTCAATGACCCCTATCATCAAAATGACTTATAACTCCTTTCCTCACATGCTCCAGTACCGTTTTCATCACAGTGCTCCATGCCATTGTCTGCACAATGCTCCTTGGAGCCTGTCATCAAAATGCTCCATCCCATTTTCATCACAATGTGCCAGATATCCTATCACTACAATGCTCCATGCCCGTGTCAACACAATGCTCCATGACCCCAGTCATCAAAATGCTTTATGAACCTTGTTATCAGAACGTTCCTTGACCCCTATCATCAATATGATCCATGACGGTTGTCATCACAATGCTGCATGATACCTTTCATCCCAATTCTCTGTGACCGCTGTCATCACAATGCTCCAGGACAAATTTCATCACAATGCTCCATGCCCCTGTCATCACAGTGCCCCATAAACCCTGTAATCACAATGCTCCATGACCCTGTCATCACAATTCTACATGACACCTGTCATCACATTGTTCCATGGGCTATGTATTCACAATGTTCCATGGAACCTATAATCACAATGCTCTATGTTCCCTTTCAACACAATGCTCCATGACCCCTGTCATCACAACGTTCCATGAAAGTTGTCATCAAAATGCTCCATGACCCCGGTCACCACAAGGTTCCCTGCCCTTGTCATCACATTGCTTCATGACCCTTGTTATCACAATGGTACATCGCCTTGTCATCGCAATGTTCTATGGCCTCTGTCATCACCATGCTCCATTGTCTTTCTCATCACAATGCTGTATGACCCCTCTCATCACAATGCTCGATGACCATTGTCATCACAATGCTCCAAGGCCCCTGTCATCACAATGCCTCATGGTCTTTGTAATCACAATGCTCAATGACCCCTGTCATCACAATACTCCCTGCCGTTGTCATCACAATGCTCCATGGCCTCTATAATCACAATGCTCCAGAACACTTGTCATCATAATACTCCATCCCCGTATCATCCCATTGCTCAATGACACCTGTCATCAAAATCTTCCTTGGCCTTTGTCATCACAGTGCTCCATGATACATTTAATCAAAATTCTACATGACCACTGTCATCACAATGCAAGATGACCAATGTCATCACAATGCCCCATGACAAGTGTCATCACAATTCTCCTTGGCCCTTGTCATATCAATGCTGTATGAACCGTGTCAAAACTAGGTTAAAGGCTACTTGTCTTCACAGTGATCCATAACCACTTTCATCAAAATGCTCCATGATCTCTGTTATCTCAATGCTCCATGGCCTTTGTATTCACAATGCTCCATTGTCCCTATAATAGCGTTGCTCCATGAACACTTTCATCACAATGCTCCTTGACCACTGTCACCATAATGCCCCATGACGTCTCTCATCACTGTGCTCCAAGGCCACTCTCATCAAAATGCTCCATGATATGTGTCAGCACAATATTGCATGACACTTGTCATCACAATGCTCCATTATCCCTGTAATCACAATGATCCCTGCCAATGTCATCACAATGCTCCAGATCTGTTGTCATCACCATGCTTCATGCCCGTGTCATCACAATGCTCCATGAAACTTGTCTTCACAATGCTCCATGGCCCATGTCATCACAGTGCTCCATGACCCCTGTCATCACAATGCTCTATTGCCTTTGTCATCACAATACTCCGTGACCCCTGTCAACACAATGCCTGATGACCCCTGTCTTCAAAATCCTAAATGTCACCTGTCATCACAATGCTCTATGACGCCTGTCATCACTATTCTCCATGTCACTTGTTATCACAATGCCCCATGGCCCCTATAATCACAGTACTCCAAGAACCCTTTTGTCACATTGCCCAATGCCAGCTCTCATCACAATTCTCCATGGCATTTGTCATCATGATGCTCCATGACACTTGTCATCACAGTGCACGATGGCCCTTGTCATCACAATGTTCCTTGGTGCTTTTCATCGCAATGCTCCATGACAAATTTCATTAAGATACTCCAAGATTTGTTTCATCACAATGCTCTATGGCTCTTGTCATTAGAAATCCACATGATCCCTTTCATCACAACTCTCCATGGCAAATTACATAAAATTGCTCCATGCCCCTGTCATCACAATGTCCAATGATACCTGTTTTTACAATCATGCATGACCCTTGTCATCACAAGGCTCCATGTCCCTTGTATTCACAATGCTCCATGGCCCTTGTCATCACAATGCTCCATAGCGCTTTTCATCGCAATGCTCCATGACCGCTTTCAGCACAATGCCCCATGACCCCTGTCATCACAATGCTCCATGGCCCCTGATATCATATGGCCTCATGATCTCTTTCATCACAATGCTCCATGACCACTGTCATCACCATGCCCCATGACGCCTGTCATCTCAATGCTCCAGAGTCCCTTTCATCACAATGCTCCATGAACCCAGTCATCACAATGTTCCCTGCCCTTTTCATCACAATGCTCCATGGGCACTTTCATCACAATGCTCCATGCCTTTGTCATCAAAATGCTCCAGAACACTTGTCATCATAATGCTCCATGCCAATGTCATCAAAATGCCCCAAGATACTTGTCATCACAATGCTCCATGGCCTTTGTCATCACAATGTTCCATGGCCCCTGTCATCACAGTGCTCCATGATTCCTTTCATCACAATTCTAGATGACCACTGTCATCACAATGCCCCATGACAGATATCATCACAATTCGCCATGGTCCTTGTCATCAAATGCTCCATGAACCGTGTCATCACAAGGTTCCAGGACACTTGTCATCACAATGATCTATGATCACTTTCATCACAATGCTCCATGAACCCTGTCATCTCAATGCTCCATAGTCTTTCTATTCACAATGCTCCATGGCTCCTGTAATCACAGTGCTCCATGACACCTTTCATCACAATGCTCCAAGACCGCTCTCATCACAGAGACCCATAACGCCTGCCATCACAAATCTCCAAGGCCTCTCTTACCAAAAAGCTCCATGATCGCTGTCAGCACAATGTTCGATGACACTTTTCATCACAATGCTCCATGACCCCTGTCATCACTAAGTTCTCTGCCCATATCATCACAATGCTCCTTGTCGCTTTTAATCACAATGCTCCATGCCCTTTCATCACAATGCTCCAGAATTCTTCTCATCACAATGTTCCTTGACCGTGTCATCACAATGCTCCATGACCCTTGTAATCACAAAGCTCCATTACCCCTGCCATCACAATGATCCATGACTCCTTTCCTTACAGTGCTCCAGTACCATTTTCATCACAGTGCTCTATGCCCTTGTCATCACAATGCTCCAGGTCTGTTGTCATCACCATGCTTCATGCCTGTGTCATCACAATGCTCCATGAATCTTGTCTTCACAATGCTCCATGGCCCATGTCATCACAGTGCTCCATGACCCCTGTCATCACAATGCTCTATTGCCTTTGTCATCACCATACTCCGTGACCCCTGTCAACACAATGCCTGATGACCCCTGTCATCAAAATGCTAAATGGCTCTTGTCATCACAATGCTCTATGAAGCCTGTCATCACTATTCTCCATTTCACTTGTTATCAAAATGCTCCATGGCCCCTGTAATCACAGTACTCCATGACCCCTTTCATCACAATGCCCAATGCCACCTCTCATCACAATTCTCCATGGCATTTGTCATCAAGATGCTCCATGACAACTGTCATCACAATGCTCCATGACACTTGTCATCACAGTGCGCGATGGCCCTTTTCATCACAATGTTCCTTGGTGCTTTTCATCGCAATGCTCCATGACAACTTTCATCAAAATACTCCAAGATTTGTTTCATCACAATGCTCCCTGGCCCTTGTCATTACAAATCCACATGATCCCTTTCATCACAATTCTCCATGGCAACTTACATAAAAATGCTCCATGCGCCTGTCATCACAATGCCCAATGATACCTGTTTTTACAATAATCCACGACCCTTTTCATCACAAGGCTCCATGTCCCTTGTATTCACAATGCTCCATGGCCCTTGTCATCACAATGCTCCATGGTACTTTTCATCGCAATGCTCCATGACAGCTTTCAGCACAATGCCCCATGACCCATGTCATCACGATGCTCCATGGCCATTGTCATCATAGTGCTCCATGAAACATTTCCTCACAATGCTCCAGTACGCCTTTCATCCAAATTCCCCATGGCCACTGTCATCACAATTCTCCATGACACCTGTCATCATAATGGTCCATGACCCGTTTCATCTCAATGCTCCATGACACCTGTCATCACAGTGCCCCATAACCCCTGTAATCACAATGCTCCATGGACCTTGTCATCACAGTGCTCCAAGCCTTTGTCATCACACTGCTCCATGACCCCTGTAATCACAATGCTCCATGCCCTTGTCATCACAAGGCTCCAGAACTCTTGTCATTATAATGCTCCATGTCAGTTTCATCACCATGCTCCATGGACCTTGTCATCACAGTGTTCCAAGCCTTTGTCATCACACTGCTCCATGACCCCTGTAATCACAATGCTCCATGTCCTTGTCATCACAAGGCTCCAGAACACTTGTCATTATAATGCTCCATGTCCGTTTCATCACCATGCTCCATGACACTTGTCATCACAATGCTCCATGGCCCCTCTCATTACTGTGCTCCATAATAACTTTAATCACATTTCTAGATGACCACTGCCATCACAATGCCTCATGACATTGTCATCACATTTCGCCATGACCACTGTCATCACAATGCTTCATGAACCATGTCATCACAATGATCCATGACTCCTTTCCTCACAGTGCTCCAGTACCGTTTTCTTCACAGTGCTCCATGCCATTGTCAGCACAATGCTCCTTGGACCCTGTCATCAAAGTGCTCCATCCCCTTTTCATCACAATGCTCCAGGTATCCTATCACTACAATGCTCCATGCCCGTGTCAGCACAATGCTCCATGACCCCAGTCATCAAAATGCTTTATGAACCTTGTTATCAGAATGTTCCATGATCCCTGTCATCAATATGATCCATGACCGTTGTCATCACAATGCTGCATGATAACTTTCATCCCAATTCTCTGTGACCGCTGTCATCACAATGCTCCAGGACAATTTCATCACAATGCTCCATGCCCCCTGATATCACAGTGCCCCATAACCCCTGTATTCACAATGCTCCATGAACCCAGTCATCACAATGCTCCATGCCTTTTTCCTCACAATGCTCCAGAATTCTTGTCTTCACAATGTTCCATGACTGTGGCATAACAGTGCTCCATGGCGCTTGTCATCACAATGTTCCAGAATTCTTGTCATCACAATGTTCCATGACCGTGTCATCACAATGCTACATGACCCTGTTCATCACACTTCTTCCTGACCTTTGTCATCACAATGCTCTATATCGCTTTTCCTCACAATTCTCAATGACCACTTTAATCACTATGCTCGCTGACCATTTTCATCACATTTCTCTATTGTCATTACAATTCCCCATGGCCCCTTTTGTCACAATGCTCCATGATGCCTGTCATCACAATGCTCCATGACAGTTGTCATCACAATGTTCCTTGGCTTTTGTTATCACACTGCTCCAGGACCAGTTTCATCACAATACTCCATCCCCCTTTTCATCACAGTGCACAATGAAACCTTTCATTACAATGCTCCATGACACTTGTCATCACAATGCTCCATGGCCTTTATCGTCACAATGCTCCCAGGCACTTTTCATCACGATGTTCCATGAAAACTTTCATCACATTGCTCCACGACCATTGTCATCACAATAGTCCATACCCTTGTCAACACAATGCTGCATAATCCCTTTCATCACTATTCTCCATGACTGCTGTCATCACAATAATCCAGGACAACTTTCATAACAATGCTTCATGCCCCCAGTCATCACAGTGCTCCATGATACCTTTCATCACAATTCCTAGATGATCAATGTCATCACAATGCCCCATGACACCTGTCATCACAATTCGCTATGACCCTTGTCATCACAATACTCGATGAACCGTGTCATCACAGTGTTCCAGGGAACATGTCATCACAATGATCCATGACGACTTTCATCACAATGCTCCAATACACCTCTCATCACAATGCTCCATGGCCCCTGTTATCATATTGCTCCATGATCACTTTCATAACAATGCTCCATGACCACTATCATCACCATTCCCCATGACGCCTGTCATCTCAAAGCTCCATGGCCCCTTTCATCACAATGCTCCATGAACCCAGTAAACACAATGTTCCCTGCCCTTTTCATCACAATGTTCCATGGGCCCTGTCATCACAATGCTCCATGCCCTTGTCATAAAAATGCTCCAGAACACTTGTCACCATAATGTTCAATGCCAATGTCATCAAAATGCCCCATGACATTTGTCATCATATTGCTCCAAGACCGCTGTCATCACAATGCCCCGTGATGCCTGCCATCACTAATCTTCTAGGCCTCTCTTACCAAAAACTCCATGATCCCTGTCAGCACAATGTTCCATGACACTTTTCATTAAAATGCTCCATGACCCCTGTCATCACAAAGTTCTCTGCCCACATCATCACAATGCCCCTTGTCACCTTTAATCACAATGCTCCATGCCCTTTCATCACAAAGCTCCAGAATTCTTGTCATCGCAATGTGCCTTGACCGTGTCATTACAATACTTCATGACCCTTGTCATCACAAATCTCCATGACCCCTGTCATCACAATGATCTATAACTCCTTTCCTCTCAGTGCTCCAGTACCGTTTTCATCACAGTGCTCCATGCCATTGTCGGCACAATGGTCCTTGGACCGTGTCATCAAAATGCTCCATCCTCTTTTCATCACAATGCTCCAGATATCCTATCACTACAATGCTCCATGCCCGTGTCAACACAATGCTCCATGACCCCAGTCATCAAAATGCTTTATGAACCTTGTTATCAGAATGTTCCATGACCCCTGTCATCAATATGATCCATGACCGTTGTCATCACAATGCTGCATGATACCTTTCATCCCAATTCTCTGTGACCGCTGTCATCACAATGCTCCAGGACAATTTCATCACAATGCTCCATGCCCCCATCATCACAGTGCCCCATAACCCCTGTAATCACAATGCTCCATGACCCTGTCATAACAATTCTACATGACACCTGTCATCACATTGTTCCATGGGCTATGTATTCACAATGTTCCATGGAACCTATAATCACAATGCTCTATGTTCCCTTTCAACACAATGCTCCATGACCCCTGTCATCACAATGTTCCATGAAAGTTGTCATCAAAATGCTCCATGACCCCGGTCACCACAAGGTTCCCTGCCCTTGTCATCACAATGCTTCATGACCCTTGTAATCACAATGGTACATCGCCTTGTCATCGCAATGTTCCATGGCCTCTGTCATCACCATGCTCCATTGTCTTTCTCATCACAATGCTGTATGACCCCTCTCATCACAATGCTCGATGACCATTGTCATCAAAATGCTCCATGGCCTCTGTAATCACAATGCTCCAGAACACTTGTCATCATAATACTCCATTCCCGTATCATCCCATTGCTCAATGACACTTGTCATCAAAATCTTCCTTGGCCTTTGTCATCACAGTGCTCCATGATACATTTAATCAAAATTCTACATGACCACTGTCATCACAATGCAAGATGACCAATGTCATCACAATGCCCCATGACAAGTGTCATCACAATTCTCCTTGGCCCTTGTCATATCAATGCTGTATGAACCGTGTCAAAACTAGGTTAAAGGCTAATTGTCTTCACAGTGATCCATAACCACTTTCATCAAAATGCTCCATGATCTCTGTTATCTCAATGCTCCATGGCCTTTGTATTCACAATGCTCCATTGTCCCTATAATAGCGTTGCTCCATGAACACTTTCATCACAATGCTCCTTGACCACTGTCACCATAATGCCCCATGACGTCTCTCATCACTGTGCTCCAAGGCCACTCTCATCAAAATGCTCCATGATATGTGTCAGCACCATATTGCATGACACTTGTCATCACAATGCTCCATTATCCCTGTAATCACAATTATCCCTGCCAATGTCATCACAATGCTCCAGGTCTGTTGTCATCACCATGCTTCATGCCCGTGTCATCACAATGCTCCATGAATCTTGTCTTCACAATGCTCCATGGCCCATGTCATCACAGTGCTCCATGACCCCTGTCATCACAATGCTCTATTGCCTTTGTCATCACAATACACCGTGACCCCTGTCAACACAATGCCTGATGACACCTGTCATCAAAATCCTAAATGTCACCTGTCATCACAATGCTCTATGACGCCTGTCATCACTATTCTCCTTGTCACTTGTTATCACAATGCCCCATGGCCCCTATAATCACAGTACTCCATGAACCCTTTTGTCACATTGCCCAATGCCAGCTCTCATCACAATTCTCCATGGCATTTGTCATCACGATGCTCCATGACACTTGTCATCACAGTGCACGATGGCCCTTGTCATCACAATGTTCCTTGGTGCTTTTCATCGCAATGCTCCATGACAACTTTCATTAAGATACTCCAAGATTTGTTTCATCACAATGCTCCATGTCTCTTGTCATTAGAAATCCACATGATCCCTTTCATCACAACTCTCCATGGCAAATTACATAAATTTGCTCCATGCCCCTGTCATCACAATGTCCATTGATACCTGTTTTTACAATGATGCATGACCCTTGTCATCACAAGGCTCCATGTCCCTTGTATTCACAATGCTCCATGGCCCTTGTCATCACAATGCTCCATAGTGCTTTTCATCGCAATGCTCCATGACCGCTTTCAGCACAATGCCCCATGACCCCTGTCATCACGAAGCTCCATGGCCCCTGATATCATATGGCCTCATGATCTCCTTCATCACAATGCTCCATGACCACTGTCATCACCATGCCCCATGACGCCTGTCATCTCAATGCTCCATAGTCCCTTTCATCACAATGCTCCATGAACCCAGTCATCACAATGTTCCCTGCCCTTTTCATCACAATGCTCCATGGGCACTTTCATCACAATGCTCCATGCCTTTGTCATCAAAATGCTCCAGAACACTTGTCATCATAATGCTCCATGCCAATGTCATCAAAATGCCCCATGATACTTGTCATCACAATGCTCCATGGCCTTTGTCATCACAATGTTCCATGGCCCCTGTCATCACAGTGCTCCATGATTCCTTTCATCACAATTCTAGATGACCACTGTCATCACAATGCCCCATGACAGATGTCATCACAATTCGCCATGGTCCTTGTCATCAAATGCTCCATGAACCGTGTCATCACAAGGTTCCAGGACACTTGTCATCACAATGATCTATGATCACTTTCATCACAATGCTCCATGAACCCTGTCATCTCAATGCTCCATAGTCTTTCTATTCACAATGCTCCATGGCTCCTGTAATCACAGTGCTCCATGACCCCTTTCATCACAATGCTCCAAGACCGCTGTCATCACAATGCCCCATGACGCCTGCCATCACTAATCTCCTAGGCCTCTCTTACCAAAAACTCCATGATCCCTGTCAGCACAATGTTCCATGACACTTTTCATCAAAATGCTCCATGACCCCTGTCATCACAAAGTTCTCTGCCCACATCATCACAATGCTCCTTGTCACCTTTAATCACAATGTTCCATGCCCTTTCATCACAATGCTCCAGAATTCTTGTCATCGCAATGTTCCTTGACCGTGTCATCACAATGCTCCATGACCCTTGTCATCACAAAGCTCCATGACCCCTGTCATCACAATGATCTATAACTCCTTTCCTCACAGTGCTCCAGTACCGTTTGCATAACAGTGCTCCATGCCATTGTCGGCACAATGCTCCTTGGACCCTGTCATCAAAATGCTCCATCCCCTTTTCATCACAATGCGCCATATATCCTATCACTACAATGCTCCATGCCCGTGTCAACACAATGCTCCATGACCCCAGTCATCAAAATGCTTTATGAACCTTGTTATCAGAATGTTCCATGACCCCTGACATCAATATGATCCATGACCAATGTCATCACAATGCTGCATGATACCTTTCATCCCAATTCTCTGTGACCGCTGTCATCACAATGCTCCAGGACCATTTTCATCACAATGCTCCATGCCCCCTGTCATCACTGTGCCCCATAACCCCTGTAATCACAATGCTCCATGACCCTGTCATCACAATTCTACATGACCCCAGTCATCACATTGTTCCATGGCCTATGTATTCACAATGTTCCATGGAACCTGTAATCACACTGCTCCACGTTCCCTTTCAACACAATGCTCCATGAACCCTGTCATCACAACGTTCTATGAAAGTTGTCATCAAAATGCTCCATGACCCCGGTCACCACAATGTTCCCTGCTCTTGTCATCACAATGCTTCATGACCCTTGTAATCACAATGGTACATCGCCTTGTCATCACATTGTTCCATGGCCTCTGCCATCACCATGCTCCATGGTCTTTCTCATCACAATGCTGTATGACCCCTCTCTTCACAATGCTCGATGACCTTTGTCATCACAATGCTCCAAGGCCCCTGTCAACACAATGCCTCATTTTCTTTGTAATCACAATGCTCAGTGACCCCTGTCATCACAATACTCCCTGCCGTTGTCATCACAATGCTCCATGGCCTCTGTAATCACAATGCTCCATGCCCTTGTCATCACAATGCTCCAGAACACTTGTCATCATAATACTTCAATCCCGTGTCATCCCATTGCTCAATGACACTTGTCATCAAAATTTTCCTTGGCCTTTGTCATCACAGTGCTCCATGATACCTTTAATCAAAATTCTACATGACCACTGTCATCACAATGCAAGATGACCAATGTCATCACAATGCCCCATGACACGTGTCAGCACAATTCTCCTTGGCCCTTGTCATCTCAATGATGTATGAACCGTGTCATCACTAGGTTCCAGGACACTTGTCATCACAGTGATCCATGACCACTTTCATCACAATGCTCGATGTACTCTGTTATCTCAATGCTCCATGGCCTTTGTATTCACAATGCTCCATTGTCCCGATAATAGCGTTGCTCCATGAACACTTTCATCACAATGCTCCTTGACCACTGCCACCATAATGCCCCATGACGTCTCTCATCACTGTGCTCCAAGGCCACTCTCATCAAAATGCTCCATGATCTGTGTCAGCACAATATTGCATGACACTTGTCATCACAATGCTCCATGATCCCTGTAATCACAATGATCCCTGCCAATGTCATCACAATGCTCCATGTCTCCTGTAATCACAATGCTCCACGCCCTTTTCATCACAATGCTCCAGGTCTGTGGTCATGACCATGCTTCATGCCCGTGTCATCACAATGCTCCATGAAACTTGTCTTCACAATGCTCCATGGACCTTGTCATCACTGTGCTCCATGACCCCTGTCAGCACAAAGCTCTATGGCCTTTGTCATCACAATACTCGGTGACCCCTATCAACACAATGCCTGATGACCCCTGCCATCACAATGCTCCATGGCCCCTGATATCATATGGTGTCATGATCTCTTCCATCACAATGCTCCATGACCACTGTCATCACCATGCCTCATGATGCCTGTCATCTCTTTGCTCCATAGTCCCTTTCATCACAATGCTCCATGAACCCAGTCATCACAATGTTCCCTTCCCTTTTCATCACAGTGCTCCATGACCACTGTCATCACAATGCTCCATGGCCTTTGTATTCACAATGCTCCATGGCCCCTGTAATCACAGTGCTCCATAACACCTTTCATCATAATGCTCCATGACCACTGTCATCTCAATGCCCCATGACGCCTGTCATCACAATTCTCCAAGGCCCGTCTCATCACTATGCTCCATAACACTTGTCATCACATTGCTCCATAACACCTGTCATCACAGTGTTTCCTGCCCATGTCATCACAATGCTCCACGTCCCCTATAATCACCATGCTCCATGCCTTTTTCTTCACAATGCTCCAGAATTCTTGTCATCACAATGTTCCTTGACTGTGGCATCACAATGCTACATGACCCTGTTCATCACAATTCTCCATGACCTTTGTCATCACAATGCTCTATGTCGCTTTTCATCACAATTCTCAATGAGCACTTTAATCACTATGATCACTGACCCTTTAAATCACATTTCTCTATTGGCTTTACAATTCCCCATGGCCCCTTTCGTCACAATGCTCCATGATGCCTGTCATCACAATGCTCCATGACACTTATCATCACAATGCTCCATGGCCCCTGTAATCACAGTACTCCATGACCCCTTTCATCACAATGCCCAATGCCACCTCTCATCACAATTCTCCATGGCATTTGTCATCAAGATGCTCCATGACACCTGTCATCACAATGCTCCATGACACTTGTCATCACAATGCGCGATGGCCCTTGTCATCACAATGTCCCTTGGTGTTTTTCATCGCAATGCTCCATGACAACTTTCATCAAAATACTCCAAGATTTGTTTCACCAAAATGCTCCATGGCCCTTTTCATTACAAATTCACATGATCCTTTTCATCACAATTCTCCATGGCAACTTACATAAAAAAGCTTCATGACCCTGTCATCACAATGCCCAATGATACCTGTTTTTACAATGATCCATGACCCTTGTCATCACAAGGCTCCGTGTCCCTTGTATGCACAATGTTCCATGGCCCTTGTCATCACAATGATCCATAGTGGTTTTCATCGCAATGCTCCATGAACGCTTTCTGCACAATGCACCATGAAACCTGTCATCACTATTCTCCATGGCCCTTGTCATCACAATGCTCTATGAAACATTTCCTCACAATGCTCCAGTACGCCTTTCATCCAAATTCCCCATGGCCACAGTCATCACAATTCTCCATGACCCCTGTAATCACAGTGCTCCATGACTCGTTTCATCTTAATGCTCCATGACCTCACTCATCACAATGCCCCATGACCCCTGTAATCACAATGCTCCATGGACCTTGTCATCACAATGCTCCAAGCCTTTGTAATCACACTGCTCCATGATCCCTGTAATCACAATGCTCCATGCCCTTGTCATCACAAGGCTCCAGAACTCTTGTCATTATAATGCTCCATGTCCGTTTCATCACCATGCTCCATGACACTTGTCATCACAATGCTCCATGGCCCCTCTCATTACTGTGCTCCATAATAAATTTAATCACATTTCTAGATGACCACTGCCATCACAATGCTTCATGACATTGTCATCATAATTCGCCATTACCATTGTCATCACAATGCTCCATGAACCATGTCATCACAGGGTCCCAGGACACTTGTCATCACAATGATCCATGACCAATTTCATCTCAATGCTCCATGGCCTTTGTATTCACAATGCTCCATGGCCCCTGTAATCACAGTGCTCCATAACACCTTTCATCATAACGCTCCATGACGACTGTCATCTCAATGCCCCATGAGGCCTGTCATCAAAATTCTCCAAGGCACCTCTCATCACAATGCTCCATGACACTTGTCATCACATTGCTCCATAACACCTGTCATCACAGAGTTCCCTGCCCATGTCATCACAATGCTCCATGTCCCTTATAATCACAATGCTCCATGCCTTTTTCCTCACAATGCTCCAGAATTCTTTTCAACACAATGTTCCATGACCGTGGCATCACAATGCTACATGTCCCTGCTCATCACAATTCTCCATGACCTTTGTCATCACAATGCTCTATGTCGCTTTTCATCACAATTCTCAATGACCACTTTAAACACTATGATCACTGACAATTTTTATCACATTTCTCTATTGTCATTACAATTCCCCATGGCCCCTTTCTTCACAATGCTCCATGATGCCTGTTATCAAAATGCTCCATGGAGTTTGTTATCACAATGCTCCAGGACCAGTTTCATCACAATACTCCATTCCCCTTGTCATCACAGTGCACAATGAAACCTTTAATCACAATGCTCCATGCCCTTTCATCACAATGCTCCTGAAATCTTGTCATCGCAATGTTCCTTGACCGTGTCATCACAATGCTCCATGACCCTTGTCATCACAAAGCTCCATGACCCCTGTCATCACAATGATCCATGACTCCTTTCCTCACAGAGCTCCAGTACCGTTTTCATCACAGTGCTCCATGCCATTGTCGGCACAATGCTCCTTGGACCCTGTCGTCAAAATGCTCCATCCGCTTTTCATCACAATGCTCCAGATATCCTATCACTACAATGCTCAATGCCCGTGTCAACACAATGCTCCATGACCCCTGTCATCAAAATGCTTTATGAACCTTGTTATCAGAATGTTCCATGACCCCTGTCATCAATATGGTCCATGACCGTTGTCATCACAATGCTGCATGATACCTTTCATCCCAATTCTCTGTGACCGCTGTCATCACAATGCTCCAGGACAATTTCATCACAATGCTCCATGCCCCCTGTCATCACAGTGCCCCATAACCCCTGTAATCACAATGCTCCATGACCCTGTCTTCACAATTCCACATGACCCCTGTCATCACATTGTTCCATGGCCTATGTATTCACAATGTTCCATGGACCCTGTAATCACACTGCTCCATGTTCCCTTTCAAAACAATGCTCCATTACCCCTGTCATCAAAACGTTCCATGAAAGTTGTCATCAAAATGCTCCATGACCCCGGTCACCACAATGTTCCCTGCCCTTGTCATCACAATGCTCCATGACCGATATAATCACAATGGTACATGGCCTTGTCATCACAATGTTCCATGGCCTCTGTCATCACCATGCTCCATGGTCTTTCTCATGACAATGCTCTATGACTCCTCTCATCACAAGGCTCGGTGACCATTGTCATCACAATGCTCCAAGGCCCCTGCCATCATAATGCCTCATGGTCTTGTAATCACAATGCTCAATGACCCCTGTCATCACAATACTCCCTGCCGTTGTCATCACAATGCTCCATGGCCTCTGTAATCACAATGTTCCATGCCCTTGTCATCACAATGCTCCAGAACACTTGTCATCATAATACTTCAATCCCGTGTCATCCCATTGCTCAATGACACTTGTCATCAAAATCTACCTTGGCCTTTGTCCTCACAGTGCTCCATGATACATTTAATCAAAATTCTACATGACCACTGTCATCACAATGCAAGATGACCAATGTCATCACAATGCCCCATGACACGTGTCATCACAATTCTCCTTGGCCCTTGTCATCTCAATGCTGTATGAACCGTGTCATCACTAGGTTCCAGGACACTTGTCATCACAGTGATCCATGACCACTTTCATCACAATGCTCGATGTACTCTGTTATCTCAATGCTCCATGGCCTTTGTATTCACAATGCTCCATTGTCCCGATAATAGCGTTGCTCCATGAACACTTTCATCACAATGCTCCTTGACCACTGCCACCATAATGCCCCATGACGTCTCTCATCACTGTGCTCCAAGGCCACTCTCATCAAAATGCTCCATGATCTGTGTCAGCACAATATTGCATGACACTTGTCATCACAATGCTCCATGATCCCTGTAATCACAATGATCCCTGCCAATGTCATCACAATGCTCCAGGTCTGTTGTCATCACAATGCTTCATACCCGTGTCATCACAATGCTCCATGAATCTTGTCTTCACAATGCTCCATGGCCCATGTCATCACAGTGCTCCATGACCCCTGTCATCACAATGCTCTATTGCCTTTGTCATCACCATACTCCGTGACCCCTGTCAACACAATGCCTGATGATCCCTGTCATCAAAATGCTAAATGTCAATTGTCATCACAATGCTCTATGAGGCGTGTCATCACTATTCTGCATGTCACTTGTTATCACAATGCTGCATGGCCCCTGTAATCACAGTACTCCTTGACCCCTTTCGTCACATTGCCCAATGCCACCTCTCATCACAATTCTCCATGGCATTTGTCATCACGATGCTCCATGACACCTGTCATCACAATGCTCCATGACACCTGTCATCACAATGCTCCATGACACTTGTCATCACAATGCTCGATGGCCCTTGTCATCACAATGTTCCTTGGTGGCTTTTCATCGCAATGCTCCATGACAACTCTCATCAAGATACTCCAAGATTTGTTTCATCGCAATGCTCCATGGCCCTTGTCATTACAAATCCACATGATCCCTTTCATCACAATTGTCCATGGCAACTTACATAAAAATGCTCCATGCCCCTGTCATCACAATGCCCAAAGATACCTGTTCTTACAATGATCCATGACTCTTGTCATCACAAGGCTCCATGTCCCTTGTATTCACATTGATCCAGGGCCCTTGTCATCACAATGCTCCATAGCGCTTTTCATCGCAATGCTCCATGACCGCTTTCAGCACAATGCCCCATGACCCCTGTCATCATGATGCTCAACTGCCCTTGTCATCACAAGTCTCCATGAAACATTTCCTCAAAATGCTCCAGTACGCCTTTCATCCAAATTCCCCATGGCCACTGTCATCACAATTCTCCATGACCACTGTCATCATAATGGTCCATGAACCGTTTCATCTCAATGCTCCATGACACCTGTCACCACAATGCTCCATGGCCTTTTTCATCACAGTGCTCCATGTCCCCTATGATCAAAATGCTCCATGCCTTTTTCCTCACAATGCTCCAGAATTCTTGTCATCACAATGTTCCATGCCCGTGGCATCACAATGCTCCATGGCCCTTGTCATCACAATGCTCCAGAATTCTTGTCATCACAATGTTCCATGACCGTGTCATCACAATGCTACATGACCCTGGTCATCACAGTTCTCCCTGACCTTTGTCATCACAATGCTTTATGTCGCTTTTCATCACAATTCTCAAAGACCACTTTAATCACTATGCTCGCTGACCATTTTCATCACATTTCTCTATTGTCATTACAATTCCCCATCGTCCCTTTCTTCACAATGCTCCATGATGCCTGTCATCACAATGCTCCATGGCTTCTGTTATCACAATGCTCCAGGACCAGTTTCATCACAATACTCCATCCCCCTTGTCATCACAGTGCACAATGAAACCTTTCATTACAATGCTCCATGACACTTGTCAACACAATGCTCCATGGCCTTTATCGTCACAATGCTCCCAGGCACTTTTCATCACGATGTTCCATGAAAACTTTCATCACATTGCTCCATGACCATTGTCATCACAATAGTCCATACCCTTGTCAACACAATGCTGCATAATCCTTGTCATCACAATTCTCCATGACTGCTGTCATCACATAATCCAGGACAATTTTCATAACAATGCTTCATGCCCCCAGTCATCACAGTGCTCCATGATACATTTCATCACAATTCCAAGATGATCAATGTCATCACAATGCCCATGACACCTGTCGTCACAATTCGCTATGACCCTTGTCATCACAATACTCGATGAACCGTGTCATCACAGTGTTCCAGGACACATGTCATCACAATGATCCATGACTACTTTCATCACAATGCTCCAATACACCTGTCATCACAATGCTCCATGGCCCCTATTATCATATTGCTCCATGATCTCTTTGATCACAATGCTCCATGACCAGTGTCATCACCATGCCTCATGACGCCTGTCATCTCAATGCTCCATGGCCCCTTTCATCACAATGCTCCATGAACCCAGTCATCACAATGTTCCCTGCCCATATCATCACAATGCTCCTTTTCACCATTAATCACAATGCTCCATGCCCTTTCATCACAATGCTACAGAATTCTTGTCATCGCAATGTTCCTTGACCGTGTCATCACAATGCTCCATGATGCTTGTCATCACAAATCTTCATGACCCCTCTCATCACAATGATCCATGACACTTCTCATCACAAAGCTCCATGACCCCTGTCATCACAATGCTCCATGACCCTTGTCATCACAAAGCTCCATGACCCCTGTCATCACATTGATCCATGACTCCTTTCCTCACAGTGCTCCAGTACCCTTTTCATCACAATGCTCCATGCCATTGTCAGCACAATGCTCCTTGGATCCTGTCATCAAAATGCTCCATCCCCTTTTCATCACAATGATCCAGATATCCTATCATTACAATGCTCCATGCCCGTGTCAACACAATGCTCCATGACCCATGTCATCAAAATGCTTTATGAACCTTGTTATCAGAATATTCCATGACCCCTGTCATCAAAATGATCCATGACAGTTGTCATCACAATGCTGCATGATACCTTTCATCCCTACTCTCTGTGACCGCTGTCATCACAATGCTCCAGGACAATTTTCATCACAATGCTCCATGCCCCCTGTCATCCCAGTGCCCCTTAACCCCTGTAATCACAATGCTCCATGACCCTGTCATCACAATGCTACATGACCCCTGTCATCACATTGTTCCATGGCCTATGTATTCACAATGCTCCATGGACCCTGTAATCACACTGCTCCATGTTCCCTTTCAACACAATGGTCCATGAACCCTGTCATCACAACGTTCCATGAAAGTTGTCATCAAAAGTCTCCATGACCCTGGTCACCACAAGGTTCCCTGCTCTTGTCATCACAATGCTCCATGACCCTTGTAATCACAGTGGTACATGGCCTTGTCACCACAATGCTCCATGGCCTCTGTCATCACCATGCTCCATGGTCTTTCTCATCACAAAGCTCTATGACCCCTGTCATCACTATGCTTGATGACCATTGTCATCACAATGCTCCAAGGCCCCTGTCATCACAATGCCTCATGGTCTTGTAATCACAAAGCTCCATGACCCCTGTCATCACAATGCTCCATGCCTTTGTCATCACAATGCTCCATGGCCCCTGTAATCACAATGCTACAGAACACTTGTCAGCATAATACTCCATTCCCGTGTCATCCCATTGCTCAATGACATTTGTCATCAAAATGTTCCCTGGCCTTTGTCATCACAGTGATCCATGATAACTTTAATCAAAATTCTACATGACCATTGTCATCACAATGCAAGGTGAGAAATGTCATCACAATGCCCCAAGACACGTGTCATCACAATTCGCCTTGGCCCTTGTTATCTCCATGCTGTATGAACCGTGTCATCACTAGGTTTCAGGACACTTGTCATCAAAGAGATCCATGACAACATTCATCACAATGCCCCATGAACTCTGTTATCTCAATGCTCCATGGCCATTGTATTCCCAATGTTCCATTGTCCCGATAATCGCATTGCTCCATGAACACTTTCATCACAATGCTCCTTGACCACTGTCACCGTAATGACCCAAGACGTTTCTCATCACTGTGCTCCAAGGCCACTCTCATCAAAATGCTCCATGATCTGTGTCAGCCCAATATTGCATGACAGTTGTCATCACAACGCTCTATGATCCCTGTAATCACAATGATCCCTGCCAATAACATCACAATGTTCCATGTCTCCTGTAATCACAATGCACCATGCCCTTGTCATCACAATGCTCCAGGTCTGTTTTCATCACCATGCTTCATGCCCGTGTCATCACAATGCTCCATGAATCTTGTCTTCACAATGCTTCATGGCCCATGTCATCACAATGCTCCGTGACTCCTGTCAACACAATGCCTGATGACTCCTGTCATCAAAATGCTAAATGGCACTTGTCATCACAATGCTCTATGACGCCTGTCATCACTATTTTCCATGTCACTTGTTATCACAATGCTCCATGGCCCCTCTAATCACAGTACTCCATGACCCCTATCATCACAATGCCCAATGCCACCTCTTATCACAATTCTCCATGGCATTTGTCATCACGATGCTCCATGACACCTGTCATCACAATGCTCCATGACACTTGTCATCACAATGCTCGATGGCCCTTGTCATCACAATGTTCCTTGGTGCTTTTCATCACAATGCTCCATGACAACTCTCATCAAAATACTCCAAGATTTGTTTCATCACAATGCTCCATGGCCCTTGTCATTACAAATCCACATGATCCCTTTCATCACAATTGTCCATGGCAACTTACATAAAAATGCTCCATGCCCCTGTCATCACAATGCCCAAAGATACCTGTTCTTACAATGATCCATGACTCTTGTCATCACAAGGCTCCATGTCCCTTGTATTCACATTGATCCAGGGCCCTTGTCATCACAATGCTCCATAGCGCTTTTCATCGCAATGCTCCATGACCGCTTTCAGCACAATGCCCCATGACCCCTGTCATCATGATGCTCAACTGCCCTTGTCATCACAAGTCTCCATGAAACATTTCCTCAAAATGCTCCAGTACGCCTTTCATCCAAATTCCCCATGGCCACTGTCATCACAATTCTCCATGACCACTGTCATCATAATGGTCCATGACCCGTTTCATCTCAATGCTCCATGACACCTGTCACCACAATGCTCCATGGCCTTTTTCATCACAATGCTCCATGTCCCCTATGATCAAAATGCTCCATGCCTTTTTCCTCACAATGCTCCCGAATTCTTGTCATCACAATGTTCCATGCCCGTGGCATCACAATGCTCCATGGCCCTTGTCATCACAATGCTCCAGAATTCTTGTCATCACAATGTTCCATGACCGTGTCATCACAATGCTACATGACCCTGGTCATCACAGTTCTCCCTGACCTTTGTCATCACAATGCTTTATGTCGCTTTTCATCACAATTCTCAAAGACCACTTTAATCACTATGCTCGCTGACCATTTTCATCACATTTCTCTATTGTCATTACAATTCCCCATCGTCCCTTTCTTCACAATGCTCCATGATGCCTGTCATCACAATGCTCCATGGCTTCTGTTATCACAATGCTCCAGGACCAGTTTCATCACAATACTCCATCCCCCTTGTCATCACAGTGCACAATGAAACCTTTCATTACAATGCTCCATGACACTTGTCAACACAATGCTCCATGGCCTTTATCGTCACAATGCTCCCAGGCACTTTTCATCACGATGTTCCATGAAAACTTTCATCACATTGCTCCATGACCATTGTCATCACAATAGTCCATACCCTTGTCAACACAATGCTGCATAATCCTTGTCATCACAATTCTCCATGACTGCTGTCATCACATAATCCAGGACAATTTTCATAACAATGCTTCATGCCCCCAGTCATCACAGTGCTCCATGATACATTTCATCACAATTCCTAGATGATCAATGTCATCACAATGCCCATGACACCTGTCGTCACAATTCGCTATGACCCTTGTCATCACAATACTCGATGAACCGTGTCATCACAGTGTTCCAGGACACATGTCATCACAATGATCCATGACTACTTTCATCACAATGCTCCAATACACCTGTCATCACAATGCTCCATGGCCCCTATTATCATATTGCTCCATGATCTCTTTGATCACAATGCTCCATGACCAGTGTCATCACCATGCCTCATGACGCCTGTCATCTCAATGCTCCATGGCCCCTTTCATCACAATGCTCCATGAACCCAGTCATCACAATGTTCCCTGCCCATATCATCACAATGCTCCTTTTCACCATTAATCACAATGCTCCATGCCCTTTCATCACAATGCTACAGAATTCTTGTCATTGCAATGTTCCTTGACCGTGTCATCACAATGCTCCATGATGCTTGTCATCACAAATCTTCATGACCCCTCTCATCACAATGATCCATGACACTTCTCATCACAAAGCTCCATGACCCCTGTCATCACAATGCTCCATGACCCTTGTCATCACAAAGCTCCATGACCCCTGTCATCACATTGATCCATGACTCCTTTCCTCACAGTGCTCCAGTACCCTTTTCATCACAATGCTCCATGCCATTGTCAGCACAATGCTCCTTGGATCCTGTCATCAAAATGCTCCATCCCCTTTTCATCACAATGATCCAGATATCCTATCATTACAATGCTCCATGCCCGTGTCAACACAATGCTCCATGACCCATGTCATCAAAATGCTTTATGAACCTTGTTATCAGAATATTCCATGACCCCTGTCATCAAAATGATCCATGACAGTTGTCATCACAATGCTGCATGATACCTTTCATCCCTACTCTCTGTGACCGCTGTCATCACAATGCTCCAGGACAATTTTCATCACAATGCTCCATGCCCCCTGTCATCCCAGTGCCCCTTAACCCCTGTAATCACAATGCTCCATGACCCTGTCATCACAATGCTACATGACCCCTGTCATCACATTGTTCCATGGCCTATGTATTCACAATGCTCCATGGACCCTGTAATCACACTGCTCCATGTTCCCTTTCAACACAATGGTCCATGAACCCTGTCATCACAACGTTCCATGAAAGTTGTCATCAAAAGTCTCCATGACCCTGGTCACCACAAGGTTCCCTGCTCTTGTCATCACAATGCTCCATGACCCTTGTAATCACAGTGGTACATGGCCTTGTCACCACAATGCTCCATGGCCTCTGTCATCACCATGCTCCATGGTCTTTCTCATCACAAAGCTCTATGACCCCTGTCATCACTATGCTTGATGACCATTGTCATCACAATGCTCCAAGGCCCCTGTCATCACAATGCCTCATGGTCTTGTAATCACAAAGCTCCATGACCCCTGTCATCACAATGCTCCATGCCTTTGTCATCACAATGCTCCATGGCCCCTGTAATCACAATGCTACAGAACACTTGTCAGCATAATACTCCATTCCCGTGTCATCCCATTGCTCAATGACATTTGTCATCAAAATGTTCCCTGGCCTTTGTCATCACAGTGATCCATGATAACTTTAATCAAAATTCTACATGACCATTGTCATCACAATGCAAGGTGAGAAATGTCATCACAATGCCCCAAGACACGTGTCATCACAATTCGCCTTGGCCCTTGTTATCTCCATGCTGTATGAACCGTGTCATCACTAGGTTTCAGGACACTTGTCATCAAAGAGATCCATGACAACATTCATCACAATGCCCCATGAACTCTGTTATCTCAATGCTCCATGGCCATTGTATTCCCAATGTTCCATTGTCCCGATAATCGCATTGCTCCATGAACACTTTCATCACAATGCTCCTTGACCACTGTCACCGTAATGACCCAAGACGTTTCTCATCACTGTGCTCCAAGGCCACTCTCATCAAAATGCTCCATGATCTGTGTCAGCCCAATATTGCATGACAGTTGTCATCACAACGCTCTATGATCCCTGTAATCACAATGATCCCTGCCAATAACATCACAATGTTCCATGTCTCCTGTAATCACAATGCACCATGCCCTTGTCATCACAATGCTCCAGGTCTGTTTTCATCACCATGCTTCATGCCCGTGTCATCACAATGCTCCATGAATCTTGTCTTCACAATGCTCCATGGCCCATGTCATCACAATGCTCCGTGACTCCTGTCAACACAATGCCTGATGACTCCTGTCATCAAAATGCTAAATGGCACTTGTCATCACAATGCTCTATGACGCCTGTCATCACTATTTTCCATGTCACTTGTTATCACAATGCTCCATGGCCCCTCTAATCACAGTACTCCATGACCCCTATCATCACAATGCCCAATGCCACCTCTTATCACAATTCTCCATGGCATTTGTCATCACGATGCTCCATGACACCTGTCATCACAATGCTCCATGACACTTGTCATCACAATGCTCGATGGCCCTTGTCATCACAATGTTCCTTGGTGCTTTTCATCACAATGCTCCATGACAACTCTCATCAAAATACTCCAAGATTTGTTTCATCACAATGCTCCATGGCCCTTGTCATTACAAATCCACATGATCCCTTTCATCACAATTGTCCATGGCAACTTACATAAAAATGCTCCATGCCCCTGTCATCACAATGCCCAAAGATACCTGTTCTTACAATGATCCATGACTCTTGTCATCACAAGGCTCCATGTCCCTTGTATTCACATTGATCCAGGGCCCTTGTCATCACAATGCTCCATAGCGCTTTTCATCGCAATGCTCCATGACCGCTTTCAGCACAATGCCCCATGACCCCTGTCATCATGATGCTCAACTGCCCTTGTCATCACAAGTCTCCATGAAACATTTCCTCAAAATGCTCCAGTACGCCTTTCATCCAAATTCCCCATGGCCACTGTCATCACAATTCTCCATGACCACTGTCATCATAATGGTCCATGAACCGTTTCATCTCAATGCTCCATGACACCTGTCACCACAATGCTCCATGGCCTTTTTCATCACAATGCTCCATGTCCCCTATGATCAAAATGCTCCATGCCTTTTTCCTCACAATGCTCCAGAATTCTTGTCATCACAATGTTCCATGCCCGTGGCATCACAATGCTCCATGGCCCTTGTCATCACAATGCTCCAGAATTCTTGTCATCACAATGTTCCATGACCGTGTCATCACAATGCTACATGACCCTGGTCATCACAGTTCTCCCTGACCTTTGTCATCACAATGCTTTATGTCGCTTTTCATCACAATTCTCAAAGACCACTTTAATCACTATGCTCGCTGACCATTTTCATCACATTTCTCTATTGTCATTACAATTCCCCATCGTCCCTTTCTTCACAATGCTCCATGATGCCTGTCATCACAATGCTCCATGGCTTCTGTTATCACAATGCTCCAGGACCAGTTTCATCACAATACTCCATCCCCCTTGTCATCACAGTGCACAATGAAACCTTTCATTACAATGCTCCATGACACTTGTCAACACAATGCTCCATGGCCTTTATCGTCACAATGCTCCCAGGCACTTTTCATCACGATGTTCCATGAAAACTTTCATCACATTGCTCCATGACCATTGTCATCACAATAGTCCATACCCTTGTCAACACAATGCTGCATAATCCTTGTCATCACAATTCTCCATGACTGCTGTCATCACATAATCCAGGACAATTTTCATAACAATGCTTCATGCCCCCAGTCATCACAGTGCTCCATGATACATTTCATCACAATTCCTAGATGATCAATGTCATCACAATGCCCATGACACCTGTCGTCACAATTCGCTATGACCCTTGTCATCACAATACTCGATGAACCGTGTCATCACAGTGTTCCAGGACACATGTCATCACAATGATCCATGACTACTTTCATCACAATGCTCCAATACACCTGTCATCACAATGCTCCATGGCCCCTATTATCATATTGCTCCATGATCTCTTTGATCACAATGCTCCATGACCAGTGTCATCACCATGCCTCATGACGCCTGTCATCTCAATGCTCCATGGCCCCTTTCATCACAATGCTCCATGAACCCAGTCATCACAATGTTCCCTGCCCATATCATCACAATGCTCCTTTTCACCATTAATCACAATGCTCCATGCCCTTTCATCACAATGCTACAGAATTCTTGTCATCGCAATGTTCCTTGACCGTGTCATCACAATGCTCCATGATGCTTGTCATCACAAATCTTCATGACCCCTCTCATCACAATGATCCATGACACTTCTCATCACAAAGCTCCATGACCCCTGTCATAACAATGCTCCATGACCCTTGTCATCACAAAGCTCCATGACCCCTGTCATCACATTGATCCATGACTCCTTTCCTCACAGTGCTCCAGTACCCTTTTCATCACAATGCTCCATGCCATTGTCAGCACAATGCTCCTTGGATCCTGTCATCAAAATGCTCCATCCCCTTTTCATCACAATGATCCAGATATCCTATCATTACAATGCTCCATGCCCGTGTCAACACAATGCTCCATGACCCATGTCATCAAAATGCTTTATGAACCTTGTTATCAGAATATTCCATGACCCCTGTCATCAAAATGATCCATGACAGTTGTCATCACAATGCTGCATGATACCTTTCATCCCTACTCTCTGTGACCGCTGTCATCACAATGCTCCAGGACAATTTTCATCACAATGCTCCATGCCCCCTGTCATCCCAGTGCCCCTTAACCCCTGTAATCACAATGCTCCATGACCCTGTCATCACAATGCTACATGACCCCTGTCATCACATTGTTCCATGGCCTATGTATTCACAATGCTCCATGGACCCTGTAATCACACTGCTCCATGTTCCCTTTCAACACAATGGTCCATGAACCCTGTCATCACAACGTTCCATGAAAGTTGTCATCAAAAGTCTCCATGACCCTGGTCACCACAAGGTTCCCTGCTCTTGTCATCACAATGCTCCATGACCCTTGTAATCACAGTGGTACATGGCCTTGTCACCACAATGCTCCATGGCCTCTGTCATCACCATGCTCCATGGTCTTTCTCATCACAAAGCTCTATGACCCCTGTCATCACTATGCTTGATGACCATTGTCATCACAATGCTCCAAGGCCCCTGTCATCACAATGCCTCATGGTCTTGTAATCACAAAGCTCCATGACCCCTGTCATCACAATGCTCCATGCCTTTGTCATCACAATGCTCCATGGCCCCTGTAATCACAATGCTACAGAACACTTGTCAGCATAATACTCCATTCCCGTGTCATCCCATTGCTCAATGACATTTGTCATCAAAATGTTCCCTGGCCTTTGTCATCACAGTGATCCATGATTACTTTAATCAAAATTCTACATGACCATTGTCATCACAATGCAAGGTGAGAAATGTCATCACAATGCCCCAAGACACGTGTCATCACAATTCGCCTTGGCCCTTGTTATCTCCATGCTGTATGAACCGTGTCATCACTAGGTTTCAGGACACTTGTCATCAAAGAGATCCATGACAACATTCATCACAATGCCCCATGAACTCTGTTATCTCAATGCTCCATGGCCATTGTATTCCCAATGTTCCATTGTCCCGATAATCGCATTGCTCCATGAACACTTTCATCACAATGCTCCTTGACCACTGTCACCGTAATGACCCAAGACGTTTCTCATCACTGTGCTCCAAGGCCACTCTCATCAAAATGCTCCATGATCTGTGTCAGCCCAATATTGCATGACAGTTGTCATCACAACGCTCTATGATCCCTGTAATCACAATGATCCCTGCCAATAACATCACAATGTTCCATGTCTCCTGTAATCACAATGCACCATGCCCTTGTCATCACAATGCTCCAGGTCTGTTTTCATCACCATGCTTCATGCCCGTGTCATCACAATGCTCCATGAATCTTGTCTTCACAATGCTCCATGGCCCATGTCATCACAATGCTCCGTGACTCCTGTCAACACAATGCCTGATGACTCCTGTCATCAAAATGCTAAATGGCACTTGTCATCACAATGCTCTATGACGCCTGTCATCACTATTTTCCATGTCACTTGTTATCACAATGCTCCATGGCCCCTCTAATCACAGTACTCCATGACCCCTATCATCACAATGCCCAATGCCACCTCTTATCACAATTCTCCATGGCATTTGTCATCACGATGCTCCATGACACCTGTCATCACAATGCTCCATGACACTTGTCATCACAATGCTCGATGGCCCTTGTCATCACAATGTTCCTTGGTGCTTTTCATCACAATGCTCCATGACAACTCTCATCAAAATACTCCAAGATTTGTTTCATCACAATGCTCCATGGCCCTTGTCATTACAAATCCACATGATCCCTTTCATCACAATTGTCCATGGCAACTTACATAAAAATGCTCCATGCCCCTGTCATCACAATGCCCAAAGATACCTGTTCTTACAATGATCCATGACTCTTGTCATCACAAGGCTCCATGTCCCTTGTATTCACATTGATCCAGGGCCCTTGTCATCACAATGCTCCATAGCGCTTTTCATCGCAATGCTCCATGACCGCTTTCAGCACAATGCCCCATGACCCCTGTCATCATGATGCTCAACTGCCCTTGTCATCACAAGTCTCCATGAAACATTTCCTCAAAATGCTCCAGTACGCCTTTCATCCAAATTCCCCATGGCCACTGTCATCACAATTCTCCATGACCACTGTCATCATAATGGTCCATGACCCGTTTCATCTCAATGCTCCATGACACCTGTCACCACAATGCTCCATGGCCTTTTTCATCACAATGCTCCATGTCCCCTATGATCAAAATGCTCCATGCCTTTTTCCTCACAATGCTCCAGAATTCTTGTCATCACAATGTTCCATGCCCGTGGCATCACAATGCTCCATGGCCCTTGTCATCACAATGCTCCAGAATTCTTGTCATCACAATGTTCCATGACCGTGTCATCACAATGCTACATGACCCTGGTCATCACAGTTCTCCCTGACCTTTGTCATCACAATGCTTTATGTCGCTTTTCATCACAATTCTCAAAGACCACTTTAATCACTATGCTCGCTGACCATTTTCATCACATTTCTCTATTGTCATTACAATTCCCCATCGTCCCTTTCTTCACAATGCTCCATGATGCCTGTCATCACAATGCTCCATGGCTTCTGTTATCACAATGCTCCAGGACCAGTTTCATCACAATACTCCATCCCCCTTGTCATCACAGTGCACAATGAAACCTTTCATTACAATGCTCCATGACACTTGTCAACACAATGCTCCATGGCCTTTATCGTCACAATGCTCCCAGGCACTTTTCATCACGATGTTCCATGAAAACTTTCATCACATTGCTCCATGACCATTGTCATCACAATAGTCCATACCCTTGTCAACACAATGCTGCATAATCCTTGTCATCACAATTCTCCATGACTGCTGTCATCACATAATCCAGGACAATTTTCATAACAATGCTTCATGCCCCCAGTCATCACAGTGCTCCATGATACATTTCATCACAATTCCTAGATGATCAATGTCATCACAATGCCCATGACACCTGTCGTCACAATTCGCTATGACCCTTGTCATCACAATACTCGATGAACCGTGTCATCACAGTGTTCCAGGACACATGTCATCACAATGATCCATGACTACTTTCATCACAATGCTCCAATACACCTGTCATCACAATGCTCCATGGCCCCTATTATCATATTGCTCCATGATCTCTTTGATCACAATGCTCCATGACCAGTGTCATCACCATGCCTCATGACGCCTGTCATCTCAATGCTCCATGGCCCCTTTCATCACAATGCTCCATGAACCCAGTCATCACAATGTTCCCTGCCCATATCATCACAATGCTCCTTTTCAACATTAATCACAATGCTCCATGCCCTTTCATCACAATGCTACAGAATTCTTGTCATCGCAATGTTCCTTGACCGTGTCATCACAATGCTCCATGATGCTTGTCATCACAAATCTTCATGACCCCTCTCATCACAATGATCCATGACACTTCTCATCACAAAGCTCCATGACCCCTGTCATCACAATGCTCCATGACCCTTGTCATCACAAAGCTCCATGACCCCTGTCATCACATTGATCCATGACTCCTTTCCTCACAGTGCTCCAGTACCCTTTTCATCACAATGCTCCATGCCATTGTCAGCACAATGCTCCTTGGATCCTGTCATCAAAATGCTCCATCCCCTTTTCATCACAATGATCCAGATATCCTATCATTACAATGCTCCATGCCCGTGTCAACACAATGCTCCATGACCCATGTCATCAAAATGCTTTATGAACCTTGTTATCAGAATATTCCATGACCCCTGTCATCAAAATGATCCATGACAGTTGTCATCACAATGCTGCATGATACCTTTCATCCCTACTCTCTGTGACCGCTGTCATCACAATGCTCCAGGACAATTTTCATCACAATGCTCCATGCCCCCTGTCATCCCAGTGCCCCTTAACCCCTGTAATCACAATGCTCCATGACCCTGTCATCACAATGCTACATGACCCCTGTCATCACATTGTTCCATGGCCTATGTATTCACAATGCTCCATGGACCCTGTAATCACACTGCTCCATGTTCCCTTTCAACACAATGGTCCATGAACCCTGTCATCACAACGTTCCATGAAAGTTGTCATCAAAAGTCTCCATGACCCTGGTCACCACAAGGTTCCCTGCTCTTGTCATCACAATGCTCCATGACCCTTGTAATCACAGTGGTACATGGCCTTGTCACCACAATGCTCCATGGCCTCTGTCATCACCATGCTCCATGGTCTTTCTCATCACAAAGCTCTATGACCCCTGTCATCACTATGCTTGATGACCATTGTCATCACAATGCTCCAAGGCCCCTGTCATCACAATGCCTCATGGTCTTGTAATCACAAAGCTCCATGACCCCTGTCATCACAATGCTCCATGCCTTTGTCATCACAATGCTCCATGGCCCCTGTAATCACAATGCTACAGAACACTTGTCAGCATAATACTCCATTCCCGTGTCATCCCATTGCTCAATGACATTTGTCATCAAAATGTTCCCTGGCCTTTGTCATCACAGTGATCCATGATAACTTTAATCAAAATTCTACATGACCATTGTCATCACAATGCAAGGTGAGAAATGTCATCACAATGCCCCAAGACACGTGTCATCACAATTCGCCTTGGCCCTTGTTATCTCCATGCTGTATGAACCGTGTCATCACTAGGTTTCAGGACACTTGTCATCAAAGAGATCCATGACAACATTCATCACAATGCCCCATGAACTCTGTTATCTCAATGCTCCATGGCCATTGTATTCCCAATGTTCCATTGTCCCGATAATCGCATTGCTCCATGAACACTTTCATCACAATGCTCCTTGACCACTGTCACCGTAATGACCCAAGACGTTTCTCATCACTGTGCTCCAAGGCCACTCTCATCAAAATGCTCCATGATCTGTGTCAGCCCAATATTGCATGACAGTTGTCATCACAACGCTCTATGATCCCTGTAATCACAATGATCCCTGCCAATAACATCACAATGTTCCATGTCTCCTGTAATCACAATGCACCATGCCCTTGTCATCACAATGCTCCAGGTCTGTTTTCATCACCATGCTTCATGCCCGTGTCATCACAATGCTCCATGAATCTTGTCTTCACAATGCTCCATGGCCCATGTCATCACAATGCTCCGTGACTCCTGTCAACACAATGCCTGATGACTCCTGTCATCAAAATGCTAAATGGCACTTGTCATCACAATGCTCTATGACGCCTGTCATCACTATTTTCCATGTCACTTGTTATCACAATGCTCCATGGCCCCTCTAATCACAGTACTCCATGACCCCTATCATCACAATGCCCAATGCCACCTCTTATCACAATTCTCCATGGCATTTGTCATCACGATGCTCCATGACACCTGTCATCACAATGCTCCATGACACTTGTCATCACAATGCTCGATGGCCCTTGTCATCACAATGTTCCTTGGTGCTTTTCATCACAATGCTCCATGACAACTCTCATCAAAATACTCCAAGATTTGTTTCATCACAATGCTCCATGGCCCTTGTCATTACAAATCCACATGATCCCTTTCATCACAATTGTCCATGGCAACTTACATAAAAATGCTCCATGCCCCTGTCATCACAATGCCCAAAGATACCTGTTCTTACAATGATCCATGACTCTTGTCATCACAAGGCTCCATGTCCCTTGTATTCACATTGATCCAGGGCCCTTGTCATCACAATGCTCCATAGCGCTTTTCATCGCAATGCTCCATGACCGCTTTCAGCACAATGCCCCATGACCCCTGTCATCATGATGCTCAACTGCCCTTGTCATCACAAGTCTCCATGAAACATTTCCTCAAAATGCTCCAGTACGCCTTTCATCCAAATTCCCCATGGCCACTGTCATCACAATTCTCCATGACCACTGTCATCATAATGGTCCATGACCCGTTTCATCTCAATGCTCCATGACACCTGTCACCACAATGCTCCATGGCCTTTTTCATCACAATGCTCCATGTCCCCTATGATCAAAATGCTCCATGCCTTTTTCCTCACAATGCTCCCGAATTCTTGTCATCACAATGTTCCATGCCCGTGGCATCACAATGCTCCATGGCCCTTGTCATCACAATGCTCCAGAATTCTTGTCATCACAATGTTCCATGACCGTGTCATCACAATGCTACATGACCCTGGTCATCACAGTTCTCCCTGACCTTTGTCATCACAATGCTTTATGTCGCTTTTCATCACAATTCTCAAAGACCACTTTAATCACTATGCTCGCTGACCATTTTCATCACATTTCTCTATTGTCATTACAATTCCCCATCGTCCCTTTCTTCACAATGCTCCATGATGCCTGTCATCACAATGCTCCACGGCTTCTGTTATCACAATGCTCCAGGACCAGTTTCATCACAATACTCCATCCCCCTTGTCATCACAGTGCACAATGAAACCTTTCATTACAATGCTCCATGACACTTGTCAACACAATGCTCCATGGCCTTTATCGTCACAATGCTCCCAGGCACTTTTCATCACGATGTTCCATGAAAACTTTCATCACATTGCTCCATGTCCATTGTCATCACAATAGTCCATACCCTTGTCAACACAATGCTGCATAATCCTTGTCATCACAATTCTCCATGACTGCTGTCATCACATAATCCAGGACAATTTTCATAACAATGCTTCATGCCCCCAGTCATCACAGTGCTCCATGATACATTTCATCACAATTCCTAGATGATCAATGTCATCACAATGCCCATGACACCTGTCGTCACAATTCGCTATGACCCTTGTCATCACAATACTCGATGAACCGTGTCATCACAGTGTTCCAGGACACATGTCATCACAATGATCCATGACTACTTTCATCACAATGCTCCAATACACCTGTCATCACAATGCTCCATGGCCCCTATTATCATATTGCTCCATGATCTCTTTGATCACAATGCTCCATGACCAGTGTCATCACCATGCCTCATGACGCCTGTCATCTCAATGCTCCATGGCCCCTTTCATCACAATGCTCCATGAACCCAGTCATCACAATGTTCCCTGCCCATATCATCACAATGCTCCTTTTCACCATTAATCACAATGCTCCATGCCCTTTCATCACAATGCTACAGAATTCTTGTCATCGCAATGTTCCTTGACCGTGTCATCACAATGCTCCATGATGCTTGTCATCACAAATCTTCATGACCCCTCTCATCACAATGATCCATGACACTTCTCATCACAAAGCTCCATGACCCCTGTCATCACAATGCTCCATGACCCTTGTCATCACAAAGCTCCATGACCCCTGTCATCACATTGATCCATGACTCCTTTCCTCACAGTGCTCCAGTACCCTTTTCATCACAATGCTCCATGCCATTGTCAGCACAATGCTCCTTGGATCCTGTCATCAAAATGCTCCATCCCCTTTTCATCACAATGATCCAGATATCCTATCATTACAATGCTCCATGCCCGTGTCAACACAATGCTCCATGACCCATGTCATCAAAATGCTTTATGAACCTTGTTATCAGAATATTCCATGACCCCTGTCATCAAAATGATCCATGACAGTTGTCATCACAATGCTGCATGATACCTTTCATCCCTACTCTCTGTGACCGCTGTCATCACAATGCTCCAGGACAATTTTCATCACAATGCTCCATGCCCCCTGTCATCCCAGTGCCCCTTAACCCCTGTAATCACAATGCTCCATGACCCTGTCATCACAATGCTACATGACCCCTGTCATCACATTGTTCCATGGCCTATGTATTCACAATGCTCCATGGACCCTGTAATCACACTGCTCCATGTTCCCTTTCAACACAATGGTCCATGAACCCTGTCATCACAACGTTCCATGAAAGTTGTCATCAAAAGTCTCCATGACCCTGGTCACCACAAGGTTCCCTGCTCTTGTCATCACAATGCTCCATGACCCTTGTAATCACAGTGGTACATGGCCTTGTCACCACAATGCTCCATGGCCTCTGTCATCACCATGCTCCATGGTCTTTCTCATCACAAAGCTCTATGACCCCTGTCATCACTATGCTTGATGACCATTGTCATCACAATGCTCCAAGGCCCCTGTCATCACAATGCCTCATGGTCTTGTAATCACAAAGCTCCATGACCCCTGTCATCACAATGCTCCATGCCTTTGTCATCACAATGCTCCATGGCCCCTGTAATCACAATGCTACAGAACACTTGTCAGCATAATACTCCATTCCCGTGTCATCCCATTGCTCAATGACATTTGTCATCAAAATGTTCCCTGGCCTTTGTCATCACAGTGATCCATGATAACTTTAATCAAAATTCTACATGACCATTGTCATCACAATGCAAGGTGAGAAATGTCATCACAATGCCCCAAGACACGTGTCATCACAATTCGCCTTGGCCCTTGTTATCTCCATGCTGTATGAACCGTGTCATCACTAGGTTTCAGGACACTTGTCATCAAAGAGATCCATGACAACATTCATCACAATGCCCCATGAACTCTGTTATCTCAATGCTCCATGGCCATTGTATTCCCAATGTTCCATTGTCCCGATAATCGCATTGCTCCATGAACACTTTCATCACAATGCTCCTTGACCACTGTCACCGTAATGACCCAAGACGTTTCTCATCACTGTGCTCCAAGGCCACTCTCATCAAAATGCTCCATGATCTGTGTCAGCCCAATATTGCATGACAGTTGTCATCACAACGCTCTATGATCCCTGTAATCACAATGATCCCTGCCAATAACATCACAATGTTCCATGTCTCCTGTAATCACAATGCACCATGCCCTTGTCATCACAATGCTCCAGGTCTGTTTTCATCACCATGCTTCATGCCCGTGTCATCACAATGCTCCATGAATCTTGTCTTCACAATGCTCCATGGCCCATGTCATCACAATGCTCCGTGACTCCTGTCAACACAATGCCTGATGACTCCTGTCATCAAAATGCTAAATGGCACTTGTCATCACAATGCTCTATGACGCCTGTCATCACTATTTTCCATGTCACTTGTTATCACAATGCTCCATGGCCCCTCTAATCACAGTACTCCATGACCCCTATCATCACAATGCCCAATGCCACCTCTTATCACAATTCTCCATGGCATTTGTCATCACGATGCTCCATGACACCTGTCATCACAATGCTCCATGACACTTGTCATCACAATGCTCGATGGCCCTTGTCATCACAATGTTCCTTGGTGCTTTTCATCACAATGCTCCATGACAACTCTCATCAAAATACTCCAAGATTTGTTTCATCACAATGCTCCATGGCCCTTGTCATTACAAATCCACATGATCCCTTTCATCACAATTGTCCATGGCAACTTACATAAAAATGCTCCATGCCCCTGTCATCACAATGCCCAAAGATACCTGTTCTTACAATGATCCATGACTCTTGTCATCACAAGGCTCCATGTCCCTTGTATTCACATTGATCCAGGGCCCTTGTCATCACAATGCTCCATAGCGCTTTTCATCGCAATGCTCCATGACCGCTTTCAGCACAATGCCCCATGACCCCTGTCATCATGATGCTCAACTGCCCTTGTCATCACAAGTCTCCATGAAACATTTCCTCAAAATGCTCCAGTACGCCTTTCATCCAAATTCCCCATGGCCACTGTCATCACAATTCTCCATGACCACTGTCATCATAATGGTCCATGACCCGTTTCATCTCAATGCTCCATGACACCTGTCACCACAATGCTCCATGGCCTTTTTCATCACAATGCTCCATGTCCCCTATGATCAAAATGCTCCATGCCTTTTTCCTCACAATGCTCCCGAATTCTTGTCATCACAATGTTCCATGCCCGTGGCATCACAATGCTCCATGGCCCTTGTCATCACAATGCTCCAGAATTCTTGTCATCACAATGTTCCATGACCGTGTCATCACAATGCTACATGACCCTGGTCATCACAGTTCTCCCTGACCTTTGTCATCACAATGCTTTATGTCGCTTTTCATCACAATTCTCAAAGACCACTTTAATCACTATGCTCGCTGACCATTTTCATCACATTTCTCTATTGTCATTACAATTCCCCATCGTCCCTTTCTTCACAATGCTCCATGATGCCTGTCATCACAATGCTCCACGGCTTCTGTTATCACAATGCTCCAGGACCAGTTTCATCACAATACTCCATCCCCCTTGTCATCACAGTGCACAATGAAACCTTTCATTACAATGCTCCATGACACTTGTCAACACAATGCTCCATGGCCTTTATCGTCACAATGCTCCCAGGCACTTTTCATCACGATGTTCCATGAAAACTTTCATCACATTGCTCCATGTCCATTGTCATCACAATAGTCCATACCCTTGTCAACACAATGCTGCATAATCCTTGTCATCACAATTCTCCATGACTGCTGTCATCACATAATCCAGGACAATTTTCATAACAATGCTTCATGCCCCCAGTCATCACAGTGCTCCATGATACATTTCATCACAATTCCTAGATGATCAATGTCATCACAATGCCCATGACACCTGTCGTCACAATTCGCTATGACCCTTGTCATCACAATACTCGATGAACCGTGTCATCACAGTGTTCCAGGACACATGTCATCACAATGATCCATGACTACTTTCATCACAATGCTCCAATACACCTGTCATCACAATGCTCCATGGCCCCTATTATCATATTGCTCCATGATCTCTTTGATCACAATGCTCCATGACCAGTGTCATCACCATGCCTCATGACGCCTGTCATCTCAATGCTCCATGGCCCCTTTCATCACAATGCTCCATGAACCCAGTCATCACAATGTTCCCTGCCCATATCATCACAATGCTCCTTTTCACCATTAATCACAATGCTCCATGCCCTTTCATCACAATGCTACAGAATTCTTGTCATCGCAATGTTCCTTGACCGTGTCATCACAATGCTCCATGATGCTTGTCATCACAAATCTTCATGACCCCTCTCATCACAATGATCCATGACACTTCTCATCACAAAGCTCCATGACCCCTGTCATCACAATGCTCCATGACCCTTGTCATCACAAAGCTCCATGACCCCTGTCATCACATTGATCCATGACTCCTTTCCTCACAGTGCTCCAGTACCCTTTTCATCACAATGCTCCATGCCATTGTCAGCACAATGCTCCTTGGATCCTGTCATCAAAATGCTCCATCCCCTTTTCATCACAATGATCCAGATATCCTATCATTACAATGCTCCATGCCCGTGTCAACACAATGCTCCATGACCCATGTCATCAAAATGCTTTATGAACCTTGTTATCAGAATATTCCATGACCCCTGTCATCAAAATGATCCATGACAGTTGTCATCACAATGCTGCATGATACCTTTCATCCCTACTCTCTGTGACCGCTGTCATCACAATGCTCCAGGACAATTTTCATCACAATGCTCCATGCCCCCTGTCATCCCAGTGCCCCTTAACCCCTGTAATCACAATGCTCCATGACCCTGTCATCACAATGCTACATGACCCCTGTCATCACATTGTTCCATGGCCTATGTATTCACAATGCTCCATGGACCCTGTAATCACACTGCTCCATGTTCCCTTTCAACACAATGGTCCATGAACCCTGTCATCACAACGTTCCATGAAAGTTGTCATCAAAAGTCTCCATGACCCTGGTCACCACAAGGTTCCCTGCTCTTGTCATCACAATGCTCCATGACCCTTGTAATCACAGTGGTACATGGCCTTGTCACCACAATGCTCCATGGCCTCTGTCATCACCATGCTCCATGGTCTTTCTCATCACAAAGCTCTATGACCCCTGTCATCACTATGCTTGATGACCATTGTCATCACAATGCTCCAAGGCCCCTGTCATCACAATGCCTCATGGTCTTGTAATCACAAAGCTCCATGACCCCTGTCATCACAATGCTCCATGCCTTTGTCATCACAATGCTCCATGGCCCCTGTAATCACAATGCTACAGAACACTTGTCAGCATAATACTCCATTCCCGTGTCATCCCATTGCTCAATGACATTTGTCATCAAAATGTTCCCTGGCCTTTGTCATCACAGTGATCCATGATAACTTTAATCAAAATTCTACATGACCATTGTCATCACAATGCAAGGTGAGAAATGTCATCACAATGCCCCAAGACACGTGTCATCACAATTCGCCTTGGCCCTTGTTATCTCCATGCTGTATGAACCGTGTCATCACTAGGTTTCAGGACACTTGTCATCAAAGAGATCCATGACAACATTCATCACAATGCCCCATGAACTCTGTTATCTCAATGCTCCATGGCCATTGTATTCCCAATGTTCCATTGTCCCGATAATCGCATTGCTCCATGAACACTTTCATCACAATGCTCCTTGACCACTGTCACCGTAATGACCCAAGACGTTTCTCATCACTGTGCTCCAAGGCCACTCTCATCAAAATGCTCCATGATCTGTGTCAGCCCAATATTGCATGACAGTTGTCATCACAACGCTCTATGATCCCTGTAATCACAATGATCCCTGCCAATAACATCACAATGTTCCATGTCTCCTGTAATCACAATGCACCATGCCCTTGTCATCACAATGCTCCAGGTCTGTTTTCATCACCATGCTTCATGCCCGTGTCATCACAATGCTCCATGAATCTTGTCTTCACAATGCTCCATGGCCCATGTCATCACAATGCTCCGTGACTCCTGTCAACACAATGCCTGATGACTCCTGTCATCAAAATGCTAAATGGCACTTGTCATCACAATGCTCTATGACGCCTGTCATCACTATTTTCCATGTCACTTGTTATCACAATGCTCCATGGCCCCTCTAATCACAGTACTCCATGACCCCTATCATCACAATGCCCAATGCCACCTCTTATCACAATTCTCCATGGCATTTGTCATCACGATGCTCCATGACACCTGTCATCACAATGCTCCATGACACTTGTCATCACAATGCTCGATGGCCCTTGTCATCACAATGTTCCTTGGTGCTTTTCATCACAATGCTCCATGACAACTCTCATCAAAATACTCCAAGATTTGTTTCATCACAATGCTCCATGGCCCTTGTCATTACAAATCCACATGATCCCTTTCATCACAATTGTCCATGGCAACTTACATAAAAATGCTCCATGCCCCTGTCATCACAATGCCCAAAGATACCTGTTCTTACAATGATCCATGACTCTTGTCATCACAAGGCTCCATGTCCCTTGTATTCACATTGATCCAGGGCCCTTGTCATCACAATGCTCCATAGCGCTTTTCATCGCAATGCTCCATGACCGCTTTCAGCACAATGCCCCATGACCCCTGTCATCATGATGCTCAACTGCCCTTGTCATCACAAGTCTCCATGAAACATTTCCTCAAAATGCTCCAGTACGCCTTTCATCCAAATTCCCCATGGCCACTGTCATCACAATTCTCCATGACCACTGTCATCATAATGGTCCATGACCCGTTTCATCTCAATGCTCCATGACACCTGTCACCACAATGCTCCATGGCCTTTTTCATCACAATGCTCCATGTCCCCTATGATCAAAATGCTCCATGCCTTTTTCCTCACAATGCTCCCGAATTCTTGTCATCACAATGTTCCATGCCCGTGGCATCACAATGCTCCATGGCCCTTGTCATCACAATGCTCCAGAATTCTTGTCATCACAATGTTCCATGACCGTGTCATCACAATGCTACATGACCCTGGTCATCACAGTTCTCCCTGACCTTTGTCATCACAATGCTTTATGTCGCTTTTCATCACAATTCTCAAAGACCACTTTAATCACTATGCTCGCTGACCATTTTCATCACATTTCTCTATTGTCATTACAATTCCCCATCGTCCCTTTCTTCACAATGCTCCATGATGCCTGTCATCACAATGCTCCACGGCTTCTGTTATCACAATGCTCCAGGACCAGTTTCATCACAATACTCCATCCCCCTTGTCATCACAGTGCACAATGAAACCTTTCATTACAATGCTCCATGACACTTGTCAACACAATGCTCCATGGCCTTTATCGTCACAATGCTCCCAGGCACTTTTCATCACGATGTTCCATGAAAACTTTCATCACATTGCTCCATGACCATTGTCATCACAATAGTCCATACCCTTGTCAACACAATGCTGCATAATCCTTGTCATCACAATTCTCCATGACTGCTGTCATCACATAATCCAGGACAATTTTCATAACAATGCTTCATGCCCCCAGTCATCACAGTGCTCCATGATACATTTCATCACAATTCCTAGATGATCAATGTCATCACAATGCCCATGACACCTGTCGTCACAATTCGCTATGACCCTTGTCATCACAATACTCGATGAACCGTGTCATCACAGTGTTCCAGGACACATGTCATCACAATGATCCATGACTACTTTCATCACAATGCTCCAATACACCTGTCATCACAATGCTCCATGGCCCCTATTATCATATTGCTCCATGATCTCTTTGATCACAATGCTCCATGACCAGTGTCATCACCATGCCTCATGACGCCTGTCATCTCAATGCTCCATGGCCCCTTTCATCACAATGCTCCATGAACCCAGTCATCACAATGTTCCCTGCCCATATCATCACAATGCTCCTTTTCACCATTAATCACAATGCTCCATGCCCTTTCATCACAATGCTACAGAATTCTTGTCATCGCAATGTTCCTTGACCGTGTCATCACAATGCTCCATGATGCTTGTCATCACAAATCTTCATGACCCCTCTCATCACAATGATCCATGACACTTCTCATCACAACGCTCCATGACCCCTGTCATCACAATGCTCCATGACCCTTGTCATCACAAAGCTCCATGACCCCTGTCATCACATTGATCCATGTCTCCTTTCCTCACAGTGTTCCAGTACCCTTTTCATCACAATGCTCCATGCCATTGTCAGCACAATACTCCTTGGATCCTGTCATCAAAATGCTCCATCCCCTTTTCTTCACAATGATCCAGATATCCTATCATTACAATGCTCCATGCCCGTGTCAACACAATGCTCCATGACCCATGTCATCAAAATGCTTTATGAACCTTGTTATCAGAATATTCCATGACCCCTGTCATCAAAATGATCCATGACAGTTGTCATCACCATGCTGCATGATACCTTTCATCCCTACTCTCTGTGACCGCTGTCATCACAATGCTCCAGGACAATTTTCATCACAATGCTCCATGCCCCCTGTCATCCCAGTGCCCCTTAACCCCTGTAATCACAATGCTCCATGACCCTGTCATCACAATGTTACATGACCACTGTCATCACATTGTTCCATGGCCTAGGTATTCACAATGCTCCATGGACCCTGTAATCACACTGCTCCATGTTCCCTTTCAACACAATGGTCCATGAACCCTGTCATCACAACGTTCCATGAAAGTTGTCATCAAAAGTCTCCATGACCCTGGTCACCACAAGGTTCCCTGCTCTTGTCATCACAATGCTCCATGACCCTTGTAATCACAGTGGTACATGGCCTTGTCACCACAATGCTCCATGGCCTCTGTCATCACCATGCTCCATGGTCTTTCTCATCACAAAGCTCTATGACCCCTGTCATCACTATGCTTGATGACCATTGTCATCACAATGCTCCAAGGCCCCTGTCATCACAATGCCTCATGGTCTTGTAATCACAAAGCTCCATGACCCCTGTCATCACAATGCTCCATGCCTTTGTCATCACAATGCTCCATGGCCCCTGTAATCACAATGCTACAGAACACTTGTCAGCATAATACTCCATTCCCGTGTCATCCCATTGCTCAATGACATTTGTCATCAAAATGTTCCCTGGCCTTTGTCATCACAGTGATCCATGATAACTTTAATCAAAATTCTACATGACCATTGTCATCACAATGCAAGGTGAGAAATGTCATCACAATGCCCCAAGACATGTGTCATCACAATTCGCCTTGGCCCTTGTTATCTCCATGCTGTATGAACCGTGTCATCACTAGGTTTCAGGACACTTGTCATCAAAGAGATCCATGACAACATTCATCACAATGCCCCATGAACTCTGTTATCTCAATGCTCCATGGCCATCGTATTCCCAATGTTCCATTGTCCCGATAATCGCATTGCTCCATGAACACTTTCATCACAATGCTCCTTGACCACTGTCACCGTAATGACCCAAGACGTTTCTCATCACTGTGCTCCAAGGCCACTCTCATCAAAATGCTCCATGATCTGTGTCAGCCCAATATTGCATGACAGTTGTCATCACAACGCTCTATGATCCCTGTAATCACAATGATCCCTGCCAATAACATCACAATGTTCCATGTCTCCTGTAATCACAATGCACCATGCCCTTGTCATCACAATGCTCCAGGTCTGTTTTCATCACCATGCTTCATGCCCGTGTCATCACAATGCTCCATGAATCTTGTCTTCACAATGCTCCATGGCCCATGTCATCACAATGCTCCGTGACTCCTGTCAACACAATGCCTGATGACTCCTGTCATCAAAATGCTAAATGGCACTTGTCATCACAATGCTCTATGACGCCTGTCATCACTATTTTCCATGTCACTTGTTATCACAATGCTCCATGGCCCCTCTAATCACAGTACTCCATGACCCCTATCATCACAATGCCCAATGCCACCTCTTATCACAATTCTCCATGGCATTTGTCATCACGATGCTCCATGACACCTGTCATCACAATGCTCCATGACACTTGTCATCACAATGCTCGATGGCCCTTGTCATCACAATGTTCCTTGGTGCTTTTCATCACAATGCTCCATGACAACTCTCATCAAAATACTCCAAGATTTGTTTCATCACAATGCTCCATGGCCCTTGTCATTACAAATCCACATGATCCCTTTCATCACAATTGTCCATGGCAACTTACATAAAAATGCTCCATGCCCCTGTCATCACAATGCCCAAAGATACCTGTTCTTACAATGATCCATGACTCTTGTCATCACAAGGCTCCATGTCCCTTGTATTCACATTGATCCAGGGCCCTTGTCATCACAATGCTCCATAGCGCTTTTCATCGCAATGCTCCATGACCGCTTTCAGCACAATGCCCCATGACCCCTGTCATCATGATGCTCAACTGCCCTTGTCATCACAAGTCTCCATGAAACATTTCCTCAAAATGCTCCAGTACGCCTTTCATCCAAATTCCCCATGGCCACTGTCATCACAATTCTCCATGACCACTGTCATCATAATGGTCCATGACCCGTTTCATCTCAATGCTCCATGACACCTGTCACCACAATGCTCCATGGCCTTTTTCATCACAATGCTCCATGTCCCCTATGATCAAAATGCTCCATGCCTTTTTCCTCACAATGCTCCAGAATTCTTGTCATCACAATGTTCCATGCCCGTGGCATCACAATGCTCCATGGCCCTTGTCATCACAATGCTCCAGAATTCTTGTCATCACAATGTTCCATGACCGTGTCATCACAATGCTACATGACCCTGGTCATCACAGTTCTCCCTGACCTTTGTCATCACAATGCTTTATGTCGCTTTTCATCACAATTCTCAAAGACCACTTTAATCACTATGCTCGCTGACCATTTTCATCACATTTCTCTATTGTCATTACAATTCCCCATCGTCCCTTTCTTCACAATGCTCCATGATGCCTGTCATCACAATGCTCCACGGCTTCTGTTATCACAATGCTCCAGGACCAGTTTCATCACAATACTCCATCCCCCTTGTCATCACAGTGCACAATGAAACCTTTCATTACAATGCTCCATGACACTTGTCAACACAATGCTCCATGGCCTTTATCGTCACAATGCTCCCAGGCACTTTTCATCACGATGTTCCATGAAAACTTTCATCACATTGCTCCATGACCATTGTCATCACAATAGTCCATACCCTTGTCAACACAATGCTGCATAATCCTTGTCATCACAATTCTCCATGACTGCTGTCATCACATAATCCAGGACAATTTTCATAACAATGCTTCATGCCCCCAGTCATCACAGTGCTCCATGATACATTTCATCACAATTCCTAGATGATCAATGTCATCACAATGCCCATGACACCTGTCGTCACAATTCGCTATGACCCTTGTCATCACAATACTCGATGAACCGTGTCATCACAGTGTTCCAGGACACATGTCATCACAATGATCCATGACTACTTTCATCACAATGCTAAAATACACCTGTCATCACAATGCTCCATGGCCCCTATTATCATATTGCTCCATGATCTCTTTGATCACAATGCTCCATGACCAGTGTCATCACCATGCCTCATGACGCCTGTCATCTCAATGCTCCATGGCCCCTTTCATCACAATGCTCCATGAACCCAGTCATCACAATGTTCCCTGCCCATATCATCACAATGCTCCTTTTCAACATTAATCACAATGCTCCATGCCCTTTCATCACAATGCTACAGAATTCTTGTCATCGCAATGTTCCTTGACCGTGTCATCACAATGCTCCATGATGCTTGTCATCACAAATCTTCATGACCCCTCTCATCACAATGATCCATGACACTTCTCATCACAAAGCTCCATGACCCCTGTCATCACAATGCTCCATGACCCTTGTCATCACAAAGCTCCATGACCCCTGTCATCACATTGATCCATGTCTCCTTTCCTCACAGTGCTCCAGTACCCTTTTCATCACAATGCTCCATGCCATTGTCAGCACAATGCTCCTTGGATCCTGTCATCAAAATGCTCCATCCCCTTTTCTTCACAATGATCCAGATATCCTATCATTACAATGCTCCATGCCCGTGTCAACACAATGCTCCATGACCCATGTCATCAAAATGCTTTATGAACCTTGTTATCAGAATATTCCATGACCCCTGTCATCAAAATGATCCATGACAGTTGTCATCACCATGCTGCATGATACCTTTCATCCCTACTCTCTGTGACCGCTGTCATCACAATGCTCCAGGACAATTTTCATCACAATGCTCCATGCCCCCTGTCATCCCAGTGCCCCTTAACCCCTGTAATCACAATGCTCCATGACCCTGTCATCACAATGCTACATGACCCCTGTCATCACATTGTTCCATGGCCTATGTATTCACAATGCTCCATGGACCCTGTAATCACACTGCTCCATGTTCCCTTTCAACACAATGGTCCATGAACCCTGTCATCACAACGTTCCATGAAAGTTGTCATCAAAAGTCTCCATGACCCTGGTCACCACAAGGTTCCCTGCTCTTGTCATCACAATGCTCCATGACCCTTGTAATCACAGTGGTACATGGCCTTGTCACCACAATGCTCCATGGCCTCTGTCATCACCATGCTCCATGGTCTTTCTCATCACAAAGCTCTATGACCCCTGTCATCACTATGCTTGATGACCATTGTCATCACAATGCTCCAAGGCCCCTGTCATCACAATGCCTCATGGTCTTGTAATCACAACGCTCCATGACCCCTGTCATCACAATGCTCCATGCCTTTGTCATCACAATGCTCCATGACCCCTGTAATCACAATGCTACAGAACACTTGTCAGCATAATACTCCATTCCCGTGTCATCCCATTGCTCAATGACATTTGTCATCAAAATGTTCCCTGGCCTTTGTCATCACAGTGATCCATGATAACTTTAATCAAAATTCTACATGACCATTGTCATCACAATGCAAGGTGAGAAATGTCATCACAATGCCCCAAGACACGTGTCATCACAATTCGCCTTGGCCCTTGTTATCTCCATGCTGTATGAACCGTGTCATCACTAGGTTTCAGGACACTTGTCATCAAAGAGATCCATGACAACATTCATCACAATGCCCCATGAACTCTGTTATCTCAATGCTCCATGGCCATTGTATTCCCAATGTTCCATTGTCCCGATAATCTCATTGCTCCATGAACACTTTCATCACAATGCTCCTTGACCACTGTCACCGTAATGACCCAAGACGTTTCTCATCACTGTGCTCCAAGGCCACTCTCATCAAAATGCTCCATGATCTGTGTCAGCCCAATATTGCATGACAGTTGTCATCACAACGCTCTATGATCCCTGTAATCACAATGATCCCTGCCAATAACATCACAATGTTCCATGTCTCCTGTAATCACAATGCACCATGCCCTTGTCATCACAATGCTCCAGGTCTGTTTTCATCACCATGCTTCATGCCCGTGTCATCACAATGCTCCATGAATCTTGTCTTCACAATGCTCCATGGCCCATGTCATCACAATGCTCCGTGACTCCTGTCAACACAATGCCTGATGACTCCTGTCATCAAAATGCTAAATGGCACTTGTCATCACAATGCTCTATGACGCCTGTCATCACTATTTTCCATGTCACTTGTTATCACAATGCTCCATGGCCCCTCTAATCACAGTACTCCATGACCCCTATCATCACAATGCCCAATGCCACCTCTTATCACAATTCTCCATGGCATTTGTCATCACGATGCTCCATGACACCTGTCATCACAATGCTCCATGACACTTGTCATCACAATGCTCGATGGCCCTTGTCATCACAATGTTCCTTGGTGCTTTTCATCACAATGCTCCATGACAACTCTCATCAAAATACTCCAAGATTTGTTTCATCACAATGCTCCATGGCCCTTGTCATTACAAATCCACATGATCCCTTTCATCACAATTGTCCATGGCAACTTACATAAAAATGCTCCATGCCCCTGTCATCACAATGCCCAAAGATACCTGTTCTTACAATGATCCATGACTCTTGTCATCACAAGGCTCCATGTCCCTTGTATTCACATTGATCCAGGGCCCTTGTCATCACAATGCTCCATAGCGCTTTTCATCGCAATGCTCCATGACCGCTTTCAGCACAATGCCCCATGACCCCTGTCATCATGATGCTCAACTGCCCTTGTCATCACAAGTCTCCATGAAACATTTCCTCAAAATGCTCCAGTACGCCTTTCATCCAAATTCCCCATGGCCACTGTCATCACAATTCTCCATGACCACTGTCATCATAATGGTCCATGACCCGTTTCATCTCAATGCTCCATGACACCTGTCACCACAATGCTCCATGGCCTTTTTCATCACAATGCTCCATGTCCCCTATGATCAAAATGCTCCATGCCTTTTTCCTCACAATGCTCCAGAATTCTTGTCATCACAATGTTCCATGCCCGTGGCATCACAATGCTCCATGGCCCTTGTCATCACAATGCTCCAGAATTCTTGTCATCACAATGTTCCATGACCGTGTCATCACAATGCTACATGACCCTGGTCATCACAGTTCTCCCTGACCTTTGTCATCACAATGCTTTATGTCGCTTTTCATCACAATTCTCAAAGACCACTTTAATCACTATGCTCGCTGACCATTTTCATCACATTTCTCTATTGTCATTACAATTCCCCATCGTCCCTTTCTTCACAATGCTCCATGATGCCTGTCATCACAATGCTCCACGGCTTCTGTTATCACAATGCTCCAGGACCAGTTTCATCACAATACTCCATCCCCCTTGTCATCACAGTGCACAATGAAACCTTTCATTACAATGCTCCATGACACTTGTCAACACAATGCTCCATGGCCTTTATCGTCACAATGCTCCCAGGCACTTTTCATCACGATGTTCCATGAAAACTTTCATCACATTGCTCCATGACCATTGTCATCACAATAGTCCATACCCTTGTCAACACAATGCTGCATAATCCTTGTCATCACAATTCTCCATGACTGCTGTCATCACATAATCCAGGACAATTTTCATAACAATGCTTCATGCCCCCAGTCATCACAGTGCTCCATGATACATTTCATCACAATTCCTAGATGATCAATGTCATCACAATGCCCATGACACCTGTCGTCACAATTCGCTATGACCCTTGTCATCACAATACTCGATGAACCGTGTCATCACAGTGTTCCAGGACACATGTCATCACAATGATCCATGACTACTTTCATCACAATGCTAAAATACACCTGTCATCACAATGCTCCATGGCCCCTATTATCATATTGCTCCATGATCTCTTTGATCACAATGCTCCATGACCAGTGTCATCACCATGCCTCATGACGCCTGTCATCTCAATGCTCCATGGCCCCTTTCATCACAATGCTCCATGAACCCAGTCATCACAATGTTCCCTGCCCATATCATCACAATGCTCCTTTTCAACATTAATCACAATGCTCCATGCCCTTTCATCACAATGCTACAGAATTCTTGTCATCGCAATGTTCCTTGACCGTGTCATCACAATGCTCCATGATGCTTGTCATCACAAATCTTCATGACCCCTCTCATCACAATGATCCATGACACTTCTCATCACAAAGCTCCATGACCCCTGTCATCACAATGCTCCATGACCCTTGTCATCACAAAGCTCCATGACCCCTGTCATCACATTGATCCATGTCTCCTTTCCTCACAGTGCTCCAGTACCCTTTTCATCACAATGCTCCATGCCATTGTCAGCACAATGCTCCTTGGATCCTGTCATCAAAATGCTCCATCCCCTTTTCTTCACAATGATCCAGATATCCTATCATTACAATGCTCCATGCCCGTGTCAACACAATGCTCCATGACCCATGTCATCAAAATGCTTTATGAACCTTGTTATCAGAATATTCCATGACCCCTGTCATCAAAATGATCCATGACAGTTGTCATCACCATGCTGCATGATACCTTTCATCCCTACTCTCTGTGACCGCTGTCATCACAATGCTCCAGGACAATTTTCATCACAATGCTCCATGCCCCCTGTCATCCCAGTGCCCCTTAACCCCTGTAATCACAATGCTCCATGACCCTGTCATCACAATGCTACATGACCCCTGTCATCACATTGTTCCATGGCCTATGTATTCACAATGCTCCATGGACCCTGTAATCACACTGCTCCATGTTCCCTTTCAACACAATGGTCCATGAACCCTGTCATCACAACGTTCCATGAAAGTTGTCATCAAAAGTCTCCATGACCCTGGTCACCACAAGGTTCCCTGCTCTTGTCATCACAATGCTCCATGACCCTTGTAATCACAGTGGTACATGGCCTTGTCACCACAATGCTCCATGGCCTCTGTCATCACCATGCTCCATGGTCTTTCTCATCACAAAGCTCTATGACCCCTGTCATCACTATGCTTGATGACCATTGTCATCACAATGCTCCAAGGCCCCTGTCATCACAATGCCTCATGGTCTTGTAATCACAACGCTCCATGACCCCTGTCATCACAATGCTCCATGCCTTTGTCATCACAATGCTCCATGACCCCTGTAATCACAATGCTACAGAACACTTGTCAGCATAATACTCCATTCCCGTGTCATCCCATTGCTCAATGACATTTGTCATCAAAATGTTCCCTGGCCTTTGTCATCACAGTGATCCATGATAACTTTAATCAAAATTCTACATGACCATTGTCATCACAATGCAAGGTGAGAAATGTCATCACAATGCCCCAAGACACGTGTCATCACAATTCGCCTTGGCCCTTGTTATCTCCATGCTGTATGAACCGTGTCATCACTAGGTTTCAGGACACTTGTCATCAAAGAGATCCATGACAACATTCATCACAATGCCCCATGAACTCTGTTATCTCAATGCTCCATGGCCATTGTATTCCCAATGTTCCATTGTCCCGATAATCTCATTGCTCCATGAACACTTTCATCACAATGCTCCTTGACCACTGTCACCGTAATGACCCAAGACGTTTCTCATCACTGTGCTCCAAGGCCACTCTCATCAAAATGCTCCATGATCTGTGTCAGCCCAATATTGCATGACAGTTGTCATCACAACGCTCTATGATCCCTGTAATCACAATGATCCCTGCCAATAACATCACAATGTTCCATGTCTCCTGTAATCACAATGCACCATGCCCTTGTCATCACAATGCTCCAGGTCTGTTTTCATCACCATGCTTCATGCCCGTGTCATCACAATGCTCCATGAATCTTGTCTTCACAATGCTCCATGGCCCATGTCATCACAATGCTCCGTGACTCCTGTCAACACAATGCCTGATGACTCCTGTCATCAAAATGCTAAATGGCACTTGTCATCACAATGCTCTATGACGCCTGTCATCACTATTTTCCATGTCACTTGTTATCACAATGCTCCATGGCCCCTCTAATCACAGTACTCCATGACCCCTATCATCACAATGCCCAATGCCACCTCTTATCACAATTCTCCATGGCATTTGTCATCACGATGCTCCATGACACCTGTCATCACAATGCTCCATGACACTTGTCATCACAATGCTCGATGGCCCTTGTCATCACAATGTTCCTTGGTGCTTTTCATCACAATGCTCCATGACAACTCTCATCAAAATACTCCAAGATTTGTTTCATCACAATGCTCCATGGCCCTTGTCATTACAAATCCACATGATCCCTTTCATCACAATTGTCCATGGCAACTTACATAAAAATGCTCCATGCCCCTGTCATCACAATGCCCAAAGATACCTGTTCTTACAATGATCCATGACTCTTGTCATCACAAGGCTCCATGTCCCTTGTATTCACATTGATCCAGGGCCCTTGTCATCACAATGCTCCATAGCGCTTTTCATCGCAATGCTCCATGACCGCTTTCAGCACAATGCCCCATGACCCCTGTCATCATGATGCTCAACTGCCCTTGTCATCACAAGTCTCCATGAAACATTTCCTCAAAATGCTCCAGTACGCCTTTCATCCAAATTCCCCATGGCCACTGTCATCACAATTCTCCATGACCACTGTCATCATAATGGTCCATGACCCGTTTCATCTCAATGCTCCATGACACCTGTCACCACAATGCTCCATGGCCTTTTTCATCACAATGCTCCATGTCCCCTATGATCAAAATGCTCCATGCCTTTTTCCTCACAATGCTCCAGAATTCTTGTCATCACAATGTTCCATGCCCGTGGCATCACAATGCTCCATGGCCCTTGTCATCACAATGCTCCAGAATTCTTGTCATCACAATGTTCCATGACCGTGTCATCACAATGCTACATGACCCTGGTCATCACAGTTCTCCCTGACCTTTGTCATCACAATGCTTTATGTCGCTTTTCATCACAATTCTCAAAGACCACTTTAATCACTATGCTCGCTGACCATTTTCATCACATTTCTCTATTGTCATTACAATTCCCCATCGTCCCTTTCTTCACAATGCTCCATGATGCCTGTCATCACAATGCTCCACGGCTTCTGTTATCACAATGCTCCAGGACCAGTTTCATCACAATACTCCATCCCCCTTGTCATCACAGTGCACAATGAAACCTTTCATTACAATGCTCCATGACACTTGTCAACACAATGCTCCATGGCCTTTATCGTCACAATGCTCCCAGGCACTTTTCATCACGATGTTCCATGAAAACTTTCATCACATTGCTCCATGACCATTGTCATCACAATAGTCCATACCCTTGTCAACACAATGCTGCATAATCCTTGTCATCACAATTCTCCATGACTGCTGTCATCACATAATCCAGGACAATTTTCATAACAATGCTTCATGCCCCCAGTCATCACAGTGCTCCATGATACATTTCATCACAATTCCTAGATGATCAATGTCATCACAATGCCCATGACACCTGTCGTCACAATTCGCTATGACCCTTGTCATCACAATACTCGATGAACCGTGTCATCACAGTGTTCCAGGACACATGTCATCACAATGATCCATGACTACTTTCATCACAATGCTAAAATACACCTGTCATCACAATGCTCCATGGCCCCTATTATCATATTGCTCCATGATCTCTTTGATCACAATGCTCCATGACCAGTGTCATCACCATGCCTCATGACGCCTGTCATCTCAATGCTCCATGGCCCCTTTCATCACAATGCTCCATGAACCCAGTCATCACAATGTTCCCTGCCCATATCATCACAATGCTCCTTTTCAACATTAATCACAATGCTCCATGCCCTTTCATCACAATGCTACAGAATTCTTGTCATCGCAATGTTCCTTGACCGTGTCATCACAATGCTCCATGATGCTTGTCATCACAAATCTTCATGACCCCTCTCATCACAATGATCCATGACACTTCTCATCACAAAGCTCCATGACCCCTGTCATCACAATGCTCCATGACCCTTGTCATCACAAAGCTCCATGACCCCTGTCATCACATTGATCCATGTCTCCTTTCCTCACAGTGCTCCAGTACCCTTTTCATCACAATGCTCCATGCCATTGTCAGCACAATGCTCCTTGGATCCTGTCATCAAAATGCTCCATCCCCTTTTCTTCACAATGATCCAGATATCCTATCATTACAATGCTCCATGCCCGTGTCAACACAATGCTCCATGACCCATGTCATCAAAATGCTTTATGAACCTTGTTATCAGAATATTCCATGACCCCTGTCATCAAAATGATCCATGACAGTTGTCATCACCATGCTGCATGATACCTTTCATCCCTACTCTCTGTGACCGCTGTCATCACAATGCTCCAGGACAATTTTCATCACAATGCTCCATGCCCCCTGTCATCCCAGTGCCCCTTAACCCCTGTAATCACAATGCTCCATGACCCTGTCATCACAATGCTACATGACCCCTGTCATCACATTGTTCCATGGCCTATGTATTCACAATGCTCCATGGACCCTGTAATCACACTGCTCCATGTTCCCTTTCAACACAATGGTCCATGAACCCTGTCATCACAACGTTCCATGAAAGTTGTCATCAAAAGTCTCCATGACCCTGGTCACCACAAGGTTCCCTGCTCTTGTCATCACAATGCTCCATGACCCTTGTAATCACAGTGGTACATGGCCTTGTCACCACAATGCTCCATGGCCTCTGTCATCACCATGCTCCATGGTCTTTCTCATCACAAAGCTCTATGACCCCTGTCATCACTATGCTTGATGACCATTGTCATCACAATGCTCCAAGGCCCCTGTCATCACAATGCCTCATGGTCTTGTAATCACAACGCTCCATGACCCCTGTCATCACAATGCTCCATGCCTTTGTCATCACAATGCTCCATGACCCCTGTAATCACAATGCTACAGAACACTTGTCAGCATAATACTCCATTCCCGTGTCATCCCATTGCTCAATGACATTTGTCATCAAAATGTTCCCTGGCCTTTGTCATCACAGTGATCCATGATAACTTTAATCAAAATTCTACATGACCATTGTCATCACAATGCAAGGTGAGAAATGTCATCACAATGCCCCAAGACACGTGTCATCACAATTCGCCTTGGCCCTTGTTATCTCCATGCTGTATGAACCGTGTCATCACTAGGTTTCAGGACACTTGTCATCAAAGAGATCCATGACAACATTCATCACAATGCCCCATGAACTCTGTTATCTCAATGCTCCATGGCCATTGTATTCCCAATGTTCCATTGTCCCGATAATCTCATTGCTCCATGAACACTTTCATCACAATGCTCCTTGACCACTGTCACCGTAATGACCCAAGACGTTTCTCATCACTGTGCTCCAAGGCCACTCTCATCAAAATGCTCCATGATCTGTGTCAGCCCAATATTGCATGACAGTTGTCATCACAACGCTCTATGATCCCTGTAATCACAATGATCCCTGCCAATAACATCACAATGTTCCATGTCTCCTGTAATCACAATGCACCATGCCCTTGTCATCACAATGCTCCAGGTCTGTTTTCATCACCATGCTTCATGCCCGTGTCATCACAATGCTCCATGAATCTTGTCTTCACAATGCTCCATGGCCCATGTCATCACAATGCTCCGTGACTCCTGTCAACACAATGCCTGATGACTCCTGTCATCAAAATGCTAAATGGCACTTGTCATCACAATGCTCTATGACGCCTGTCATCACTATTTTCCATGTCACTTGTTATCACAATGCTCCATGGCCCCTCTAATCACAGTACTCCATGACCCCTATCATCACAATGCCCAATGCCACCTCTTATCACAATTCTCCATGGCATTTGTCATCACGATGCTCCATGACACCTGTCATCACAATGCTCCATGACACTTGTCATCACAATGCTCGATGGCCCTTGTCATCACAATGTTCCTTGGTGCTTTTCATCACAATGCTCCATGACAACTCTCATCAAAATACTCCAAGATTTGTTTCATCACAATGCTCCATGGCCCTTGTCATTACAAATCCACATGATCCCTTTCATCACAATTGTCCATGGCAACTTACATAAAAATGCTCCATGCCCCTGTCATCACAATGCCCAAAGATACCTGTTCTTACAATGATCCATGACTCTTGTCATCACAAGGCTCCATGTCCCTTGTATTCACATTGATCCAGGGCCCTTGTCATCACAATGCTCCATAGCGCTTTTCATCGCAATGCTCCATGACCGCTTTCAGCACAATGCCCCATGACCCCTGTCATCATGATGCTCAACTGCCCTTGTCATCACAAGTCTCCATGAAACATTTCCTCAAAATGCTCCAGTACGCCTTTCATCCAAATTCCCCATGGCCACTGTCATCACAATTCTCCATGACCACTGTCATCATAATGGTCCATGACCCGTTTCATCTCAATGCTCCATGACACCTGTCACCACAATGCTCCATGGCCTTTTTCATCACAATGCTCCATGTCCCCTATGATCAAAATGCTCCATGCCTTTTTCCTCACAATGCTCCCGAATTCTTGTCATCACAATGTTCCATGCCCGTGGCATCACAATGCTCCATGGCCCTTGTCATCACAATGCTCCAGAATTCTTGTCATCACAATGTTCCATGACCGTGTCATCACAATGCTACATGACCCTGGTCATCACAGTTCTCCCTGACCTTTGTCATCACAATGCTTTATGTCGCTTTTCATCACAATTCTCAAAGACCACTTTAATCACTATGCTCGCTGACCATTTTCATCACATTTCTCTATTGTCATTACAATTCCCCATCGTCCCTTTCTTCACAATGCTCCATGATGCCTGTCATCACAATGCTCCACGGCTTCTGTTATCACAATGCTCCAGGACCAGTTTCATCACAATACTCCATCCCCCTTGTCATCACAGTGCACAATGAAACCTTTCATTACAATGCTCCATGACACTTGTCAACACAATGCTCCATGGCCTTTATCGTCACAATGCTCCCAGGCACTTTTCATCACGATGTTCCATGAAAACTTTCATCACATTGCTCCATGACCATTGTCATCACAATAGTCCATACCCTTGTCAACACAATGCTGCATAATCCTTGTCATCACAATTCTCCATGACTGCTGTCATCACATAATCCAGGACAATTTTCATAACAATGCTTCATGCCCCCAGTCATCACAGTGCTCCATGATACATTTCATCACAATTCCTAGATGATCAATGTCATCACAATGCCCATGACACCTGTCGTCACAATTCGCTATGACCCTTGTCATCACAATACTCGATGAACCGTGTCATCACAGTGTTCCAGGACACATGTCATCACAATGATCCATGACTACTTTCATCACAATGCTCCAATACACCTGTCATCACAATGCTCCATGGCCCCTATTATCATATTGCTCCATGATCTCTTTGATCACAATGCTCCATGACCAGTGTCATCACCATGCCTCATGACGCCTGTCATCTCAATGCTCCATGGCCCCTTTCATCACAATGTTCCATGAACCCAGTCATCACAAGGTTCCCTGCCCATATCATCACAATGCTCCTTTTCACCATTAATCACAATGCTCCATGCCCTTTCATCACAGTGCTACAGAATTCTTGTCATCGCAATGTTCCTTGACCGTGTCATCACAATGCTCCATGATGCTTGTCATCACAAATCTTCATGACCCCTCTCATCACAATGATCCATGACACTTCTCATCACAAAGCTCCATGACCCCTGTCATCACAATGCTCCATGACCCTTGTCATCACAAAGCTCCATGACCCCTGTCATCACATTGATCCATGACTCCTTTCCTCACAGTGCTCCAGTACCCTTTTCATCACAATGCTCCATGCCATTGTCAGCACAATGCTCCTTGGATCCTGTCATCAAAATGCTCCATCCCCTTTTCATCACAATGATCCAGATATCCTATCATTACAATGCTCCATGCCCGTGTCAACACAATGCTCCATGACCCATGTCATCAAAATGCTTTATGAACCTTGTTATCAGAATATTCCATGACCCCTGTCATCAAAATGATCCATGACAGTTGTCATCACAATGCTGCATGATACCTTTCATCCCTACTCTCTGTGACCGCTGTCATCACAATGCTCCAGGACAATTTTCATCACAATGCTCCATGCCCCCTGTCATCACAGTGCCCCTTAACCCCTGTAATCACAATGCTCCATGACCCTGTCTTCACAATGCTACATGACCCCTGTCATCACATTGTTCCATGGCCTATGTATTCACAATGCTCCATGGACCCTGTAATCACACTGCTCCATGTTCCCTTTCAACACAATGGTCCATGACCCCTGTCATCACAACGTTCCACGAAAGTTGTCATCAAAAGTCTCCATGACCCTGGTCACCACAAGGTTCCCTGCTCTTGTCATCACAATGCTCCATGACCCTTGTAATCACAGTGGTACATGGCCTTGTCACCACAATGCTCCATGGCCTCTGTCATCACCATGCTCCATGGTCTTTCTCATCACAAAGCTCTATGACCCCTGTCATCACTATGCTTGATGACCATTGTCATCACAATGCTCCAAGGCCCCTGTCATCACAATGCCTCATGGTCTTGTAATCACAACGCTCCATGACCCCTGTCATCACAATGCTCCATGCCTTTGTCATCACAATGCTCCATGGCCCCTGTAATCACAATGCTACAGAACACTTGTCAGCATAATACTCCATTCCCGTGTCATCCCATTGCTCAATGACATTTGTCATCAAAATGTTCCCTGGCCTTTGTCATCACAGTGATCCATGATAACTTTAATCAAAATTCTACATGACCATTGTCATCACAATGCAAGGTGAGAAATGTCATCACAATGCCCCAAGACACGTGTCATCACAATTCGCCTTGGCCCTTGTTATCTCCATGCTGTATGAACCGTGTCATCACTAGGTTTCAGGACACTTGTCATCAAAGAGATCCATGACAACATTCATCACAATGCCCCATGAACTCTGTTATCTCAATGCTCCATGGCCATCGTATTCCCAATGTTCCATTGTCCCGATAATCGCATTGCTCCATGAACACTTTCATCACAATGCTCCTTGACCACTGTCACCGTAATGACCCAAGACGTTTCTCATCACTGTGCTCCAAGGCCACTCTCATCAAAATGCTCCATGATCTGTGTCAGCCCAATATTGCATGACAGTTGTCATCACAACGCTCTATGATCCCTGTAATCACAATGATCCCTGCCAATAACATCACAATGTTCCATGTCTCCTGTAATCACAATGCACCATGCCCTTGTCATCACAATGCTCCAGGTCTGTTTTCATCACCATGCTTCATGCCCGTGTCATCACAATGCTCCATGAATCTTGTCTTCACAATGCTCCATGGCCCATGTCATCACAATGCTCCGTGACTCCTGTCAACACAATGCCTGATGACTCCTGTCATCAAAATGCTAAATGGCACTTGTCATCACAATGCTCTATGACGCCTGTCATCACTATTTTCCATGTCACTTGTTATCACAATGCTCCATGGCCCCTCTAATCACAGTACTCCATGACCCCTATCATCACAATGCCCAATGCCACCTCTTATCACAATTCTCCATGGCATTTGTCATCACGATGCTCCATGACACCTGTCATCACAATGCTCCATGACACTTGTCATCACAATGCTCGATGGCCCTTGTCATCACAATGTTCCTTGGTGCTTTTCATCACAATGCTCCATGACAACTCTCATCAAAATACTCCAAGATTTGTTTCATCACAATGCTCCATGGCCCTTGTCATTACAAATCCACATGATCCCTTTCATCACAATTGTCCATGGCAACTTACATAAAAATGCTCCATGCCCCTGTCATCACAATGCCCAAAGATACCTGTTCTTACAATGATCCATGACTCTTGTCATCACAAGGCTCCATGTCCCTTGTATTCACATTGATCCAGGGCCCTTGTCATCACAATGCTCCATAGCGCTTTTCATCGCAATGCTCCATGACCGCTTTCAGCACAATGCCCCATGACCCCTGTCATCATGATGCTCAACTGCCCTTGTCATCACAAGTCTCCATGAAACATTTCCTCAAAATGCTCCAGTACGCCTTTCATCCAAATTCCCCATGGCCACTGTCATCACAATTCTCCATGACCACTGTCATCATAATGGTCCATGACCCGTTTCATCTCAATGCTCCATGACACCTGTCACCACAATGCTCCATGGCCTTTTTCATCACAATGCTCCATGTCCCCTATGATCAAAATGCTCCATGCCTTTTTCCTCACAATGCTCCCGAATTCTTGTCATCACAATGTTCCATGCCCGTGGCATCACAATGCTCCATGGCCCTTGTCATCACAATGCTCCAGAATTCTTGTCATCACAATGTTCCATGACCGTGTCATCACAATGCTACATGACCCTGGTCATCACAGTTCTCCCTGACCTTTGTCATCACAATGCTTTATGTCGCTTTTCATCACAATTCTCAAAGACCACTTTAATCACTATGCTCGCTGACCATTTTCATCACATTTCTCTATTGTCATTACAATTCCCCATCGTCCCTTTCTTCACAATGCTCCATGATGCCTGTCATCACAATGCTCCACGGCTTCTGTTATCACAATGCTCCAGGACCAGTTTCATCACAATACTCCATCCCCCTTGTCATCACAGTGCACAATGAAACCTTTCATTACAATGCTCCATGACACTTGTCAACACAATGCTCCATGGCCTTTATCGTCACAATGCTCCCAGGCACTTTTCATCACGATGTTCCATGAAAACTTTCATCACATTGCTCCATGACCATTGTCATCACAATAGTCCATACCCTTGTCAACACAATGCTGCATAATCCTTGTCATCACAATTCTCCATGACTGCTGTCATCACATAATCCAGGACAATTTTCATAACAATGCTTCATGCCCCCAGTCATCACAGTGCTCCATGATACATTTCATCACAATTCCTAGATGATCAATGTCATCACAATGCCCATGACACCTGTCGTCACAATTCGCTATGACCCTTGTCATCACAATACTCGATGAACCGTGTCATCACAGTGTTCCAGGACACATGTCATCACAATGATCCATGACTACTTTCATCACAATGCTCCAATACACCTGTCATCACAATGCTCCATGGCCCCTATTATCATATTGCTCCATGATCTCTTTGATCACAATGCTCCATGACCAGTGTCATCACCATGCCTCATGACGCCTGTCATCTCAATGCTCCATGGCCCCTTTCATCACAATGTTCCATGAACCCAGTCATCACAAGGTTCCCTGCCCATATCATCACAATGCTCCTTTTCACCATTAATCACAATGCTCCATGCCCTTTCATCACAGTGCTACAGAATTCTTGTCATCGCAATGTTCCTTGACCGTGTCATCACAATGCTCCATGATGCTTGTCATCACAAATCTTCATGACCCCTCTCATCACAATGATCCATGACACTTCTCATCACAAAGCTCCATGACCCCTGTCATCACAATGCTCCATGACCCTTGTCATCACAAAGCTCCATGACCCCTGTCATCACATTGATCCATGACTCCTTTCCTCACAGTGCTCCAGTACCCTTTTCATCACAATGCTCCATGCCATTGTCAGCACAATGCTCCTTGGATCCTGTCATCAAAATGCTCCATCCCCTTTTCATCACAATGATCCAGATATCCTATCATTACAATGCTCCATGCCCGTGTCAACACAATGCTCCATGACCCATGTCATCAAAATGCTTTATGAACCTTGTTATCAGAATATTCCATGACCCCTGTCATCAAAATGATCCATGACAGTTGTCATCACAATGCTGCATGATACCTTTCATCCCTACTCTCTGTGACCGCTGTCATCACAATGCTCCAGGACAATTTTCATCACAATGCTCCATGCCCCCTGTCATCACAGTGCCCCTTAACCCCTGTAATCACAATGCTCCATGACCCTGTCTTCACAATGCTACATGACCCCTGTCATCACATTGTTCCATGGCCTATGTATTCACAATGCTCCATGGACCCTGTAATCACACTGCTCCATGTTCCCTTTCAACACAATGGTCCATGACCCCTGTCATCACAACGTTCCACGAAAGTTGTCATCAAAAGTCTCCATGACCCTGGTCACCACAAGGTTCCCTGCTCTTGTCATCACAATGCTCCATGACCCTTGTAATCACAGTGGTACATGGCCTTGTCACCACAATGCTCCATGGCCTCTGTCATCACCATGCTCCATGGTCTTTCTCATCACAAAGCTCTATGACCCCTGTCATCACTATGCTTGATGACCATTGTCATCACAATGCTCCAAGGCCCCTGTCATCACAATGCCTCATGGTCTTGTAATCACAACGCTCCATGACCCCTGTCATCACAATGCTCCATGCCTTTGTCATCACAATGCTCCATGGCCCCTGTAATCACAATGCTACAGAACACTTGTCAGCATAATACTCCATTCCCGTGTCATCCCATTGCTCAATGACATTTGTCATCAAAATGTTCCCTGGCCTTTGTCATCACAGTGATCCATGATAACTTTAATCAAAATTCTACATGACCATTGTCATCACAATGCAAGGTGAGAAATGTCATCACAATGCCCCAAGACACGTGTCATCACAATTCGCCTTGGCCCTTGTTATCTCCATGCTGTATGAACCGTGTCATCACTAGGTTTCAGGACACTTGTCATCAAAGAGATCCATGACAACATTCATCACAATGCCCCATGAACTCTGTTATCTCAATGCTCCATGGCCATCGTATTCCCAATGTTCCATTGTCCCGATAATCGCATTGCTCCATGAACACTTTCATCACAATGCTCCTTGACCACTGTCACCGTAATGACCCAAGACGTTTCTCATCACTGTGCTCCAAGGCCACTCTCATCAAAATGCTCCATGATCTGTGTCAGCCCAATATTGCATGACAGTTGTCATCACAACGCTCTATGATCCCTGTAATCACAATGATCCCTGCCAATAACATCACAATGTTCCATGTCTCCTGTAATCACAATGCACCATGCCCTTGTCATCACAATGCTCCAGGTCTGTTTTCATCACCATGCTTCATGCCCGTGTCATCACAATGCTCCATGAATCTTGTCTTCACAATGCTCCATGGCCCATGTCATCACAATGCTCCGTGACTCCTGTCAACACAATGCCTGATGACTCCTGTCATCAAAATGCTAAATGGCACTTGTCATCACAATGCTCTATGACGCCTGTCATCACTATTTTCCATGTCACTTGTTATCACAATGCTCCATGGCCCCTCTAATCACAGTACTCCATGACCCCTATCATCACAATGCCCAATGCCACCTCTTATCACAATTCTCCATGGCATTTGTCATCACGATGCTCCATGACACCTGTCATCACAATGCTCCATGACACTTGTCATCACAATGCTCGATGGCCCTTGTCATCACAATGTTCCTTGGTGCTTTTCATCACAATGCTCCATGACAACTCTCATCAAAATACTCCAAGATTTGTTTCATCACAATGCTCCATGGCCCTTGTCATTACAAATCCACATGATCCCTTTCATCACAATTGTCCATGGCAACTTACATAAAAATGCTCCATGCCCCTGTCATCACAATGCCCAAAGATACCTGTTCTTACAATGATCCATGACTCTTGTCATCACAAGGCTCCATGTCCCTTGTATTCACATTGATCCAGGGCCCTTGTCATCACAATGCTCCATAGCGCTTTTCATCGCAATGCTCCATGACCGCTTTCAGCACAATGCCCCATGACCCCTGTCATCATTATGCTCAACTGCCCTTGTCATCACAAGTCTCCATGAAACATTTCCTCAAAATGCTCCAGTACGCCTTTCATCCAAATTCCCCATGGCCACTGTCATCACAATTCTCCATGACCACTGTCATCATAATGGTCCATGACCCGTTTCATCTCAATGCTCCATGACACCTGTCACCACAATGCTCCATGGCCTTTTTCATCACAATGCTCCATGTCCCCTATGATCAAAATGCTCCATGCCTTTTTCCTCACAATGCTCCCGAATTCTTGTCATCACAATGTTCCATGCCCGTGGCATCACAATGCTCCATGGCCCTTGTCATCACAATGCTCCAGAATTCTTGTCATCACAATGTTCCATGACCGTGTCATCACAATGCTACATGACCCTGGTCATCACAGTTCTCCCTGACCTTTGTCATCACAATGCTTTATGTCGCTTTTCATCACAATTCTCAAAGACCACTTTAATCACTATGCTCGCTGACCATTTTCATCACATTTCTCTATTGTCATTACAATTCCCCATCGTCCCTTTCTTCACAATGCTCCATGATGCCTGTCATCACAATGCTCCACGGCTTCTGTTATCACAATGCTCCAGGACCAGTTTCATCACAATACTCCATCCCCCTTGTCATCACAGTGCACAATGAAACCTTTCATTACAATGCTCCATGACACTTGTCAACACAATGCTCCATGGCCTTTATCGTCACAATGCTCCCAGGCACTTTTCATCACGATGTTCCATGAAAACTTTCATCACATTGCTCCATGACCATTGTCATCACAATAGTCCATACCCTTGTCAACACAATGCTGCATAATCCTTGTCATCACAATTCTCCATGACTGCTGTCATCACATAATCCAGGACAATTTTCATAACAATGCTTCATGCCCCCAGTCATCACAGTGCTCCATGATACATTTCATCACAATTCCTAGATGATCAATGTCATCACAATGCCCATGACACCTGTCGTCACAATTCGCTATGACCCTTGTCATCACAATACTCGATGAACCGTGTCATCACAGTGTTCCAGGACACATGTCATCACAATGATCCATGACTACTTTCATCACAATGCTCCAATACACCTGTCATCACAATGCTCCATGGCCCCTATTATCATATTGCTCCATGATCTCTTTGATCACAATGCTCCATGACCAGTGTCATCACCATGCCTCATGACGCCTGTCATCTCAATGCTCCATGGCCCCTTTCATCACAATGCTCCATGAACCCAGTCATCACAATGTTCCCTGCCCATATCATCACAATGCTCCTTTTCACCATTAATCACAATGCTCCATGCCCTTTCATCACAATGCTACAGAATTCTTGTCATCGCAATGTTCCTTGACCGTGTCATCACAATGCTCCATGATGCTTGTCATCACAAATCTTCATGACCCCTCTCATCACAATGATCCATGACACTTCTCATCACAAAGCTCCATGACCCCTGTCAACACAATGCTCCATGACCCTTGTCATCACAAAGCTCCATGACCCCTGTAATCACATTGATCCATGTCTCCTTTCCTCACAGTGTTCCAGTACCCTTTTCATCACAATGCTCCATGCCATTGTCAGCACAATGCTCCTTGGATCCTGTCATCAAAATGCTCCATCCCCTTTTCTTCACAATGATCCAGATATCCTATCATTACAATGCTCCATGCCCGTGTCAACACAATGCTCCATGACCCATGTCATCAAAATGCTTTATGAACCTTGTTATCAGAATATTCCATGACCCCTGTCATCAAAATGATCCATGACAGTTGTCATCACCATGCTGCATGATACCTTTCATCCCTACTCTCTGTGACCGCTGTCATCACAATGCTCCAGGACAATTTTCATCACAATGCTCCATGCCCCCTGTCATCCCAGTGCCCCTTAACCCCTGTAATCACAATGCTCCATGACCCTGTCATCACAATGCTACATGACCCCTGTCATCACATTGTTCCATGGCCTATGTATTCACAATGCTCCATGGACCCTGTAATCACACTGCTCCATGTTCCCTTTCAACACAATGGTCCATGAACCCTGTCATCACAACGTTCCATGAAAGTTGTCATCAAAAGTCTCCATGACCCTGGTCACCACAAGGTTCCCTGCTCTTTTCATCACAATGCTCCATGACCCTTGTAATCACAGTGGTACATGGCCTTGTCACCACAATGCTCCATGGCCTCTGTCATCACCATGCTCCATGGTCTTTCTCATCACAAAGCTCTATGACCCCTGTCATCACTATGCTTGATGACCATTGTCATCACAATGCTCCAAGGCCCCTGTCATCACAATGCCTCATGGTCTTGTAATCACAAAGCTCCATGACCCCTGTCATCACAATGCTCCATGCCTTTGTCATCACAATGCTCCATGGCCCCTGTAATCACAATGCTACAGAACACTTGTCAGCATAATACTCCATTCCCGTGTCATCCCATTGCTCAATGACATTTGTCATCAAAATGTTCCCTGGCCTTTGTCATCACAGTGATCCATGATAACTTTAATCAAAATTCTACATGACCATTGTCATCACAATGCAAGGTGAGAAATGTCATCACAATGCCCCAAGACATGTGTCATCACAATTCGCCTTGGCCCTTGTTATCTCCATGCTGTATGAACCGTGTCATCACTAGGTTTCAGGACACTTGTCATCAAAGAGATCCATGACAACATTCATCACAATGCCCCATGAACTCTGTTATCTCAATGCTCCATGGCCATCGTATTCCCAATGTTCCATTGTCCCGATAATCGCATTGCTCCATGAACACTTTCATCACAATGCTCCTTGACCACTGTCACCGTAATGACCCAAGACGTTTCTCATCACTGTGCTCCAAGGCCACTCTCATCAAAATGCTCCATGATCTGTGTCAGCCCAATATTGCATGACAGTTGTCATCACAACGCTCTATGATCCCTGTAATCACAATGATCCCTGCCAATAACATCACAATGTTCCATGTCTCCTGTAATCACAATGCACCATGCCCTTGTCATCACAATGCTCCAGGTCTGTTTTCATCACCATGCTTCATGCCCGTGTCATCACAATGCTCCATGAATCTTGTCTTCACAATGCTCCATGGCCCATGTCATCACAATGCTCCGTGACTCCTGTCAACACAATGCCTGATGACTCCTGTCATCAAAATGCTAAATGGCACTTGTCATCACAATGCTCTATGACGCCTGTCATCACTATTTTCCATGTCACTTGTTATCACAATGCTCCATGGCCCCTCTAATCACAGTACTCCATGACCCCTATCATCACAATGCCCAATGCCACCTCTTATCACAATTCTCCATGGCATTTGTCATCACGATGCTCCATGACACCTGTCATCACAATGCTCCATGACACTTGTCATCACAATGCTCGATGGCCCTTGTCATCACAATGTTCCTTGGTGCTTTTCATCACAATGCTCCATGACAACTCTCATCAAAATACTCCAAGATTTGTTTCATCACAATGCTCCATGGCCCTTGTCATTACAAATCCACATGATCCCTTTCATCACAATTGTCCATGGCAACTTACATAAAAATGCTCCATGCCCCTGTCATCACAATGCCCAAAGATACCTGTTCTTACAATGATCCATGACTCTTGTCATCACAAGGCTCCATGTCCCTTGTATTCACATTGATCCAGGGCCCTTGTCATCACAATGCTCCATAGCGCTTTTCATCGCAATGCTCCATGACCGCTTTCAGCACAATGCCCCATGACCCCTGTCATCATGATGCTCAACTGCCCTTGTCATCACAAGTCTCCATGAAACATTTCCTCAAAATGCTCCAGTACGCCTTTCATCCAAATTCCCCATGGCCACTGTCATCACAATTCTCCATGACCACTGTCATCATAATGGTCCATGACCCGTTTCATCTCAATGCTCCATGACACCTGTCACCACAATGCTCCATGGCCTTTTTCATCACAATGCTCCATGTCCCCTATGATCAAAATGCTCCATGCCTTTTTCCTCACAATGCTCCCGAATTCTTGTCATCACAATGTTCCATGCCCGTGGCATCACAATGCTCCATGGCCCTTGTCATCACAATGCTCCAGAATTCTTGTCATCACAATGTTCCATGACCGTGTCATCACAATGCTACATGACCCTGGTCATCACAGTTCTCCCTGACCTTTGTCATCACAATGCTTTATGTCGCTTTTCATCACAATTCTCAAAGACCACTTTAATCACTATGCTCGCTGACCATTTTCATCACATTTCTCTATTGTCATTACAATTCCCCATCGTCCCTTTCTTCACAATGCTCCATGATGCCTGTCATCACAATGCTCCACGGCTTCTGTTATCACAATGCTCCAGGACCAGTTTCATCACAATACTCCATCCCCCTTGTCATCACAGTGCACAATGAAACCTTTCATTACAATGCTCCATGACACTTGTCAACACAATGCTCCATGGCCTTTATCGTCACAATGCTCCCAGGCACTTTTCATCACGATGTTCCATGAAAACTTTCATCACATTGCTCCATGACCATTGTCATCACAATAGTCCATACCCTTGTCAACACAATGCTGCATAATCCTTGTCATCACAATTCTCCATGACTGCTGTCATCACATAATCCAGGACAATTTTCATAACAATGCTTCATGCCCCCAGTCATCACAGTGCTCCATGATACATTTCATCACAATTCCTAGATGATCAATGTCATCACAATGCCCATGACACCTGTCGTCACAATTCGCTATGACCCTTGTCATCACAATACTCGATGAACCGTGTCATCACAGTGTTCCAGGACACATGTCATCACAATGATCCATGACTACTTTCATCACAATGCTCCAATACACCTGTCATCACAATGCTCCATGGCCCCTATTATCATATTGCTCCATGATCTCTTTGATCACAATGCTCCATGACCAGTGTCATCACCATGCCTCATGACGCCTGTCATCTCAATGCTCCATGGCCCCTTTCATCACAATGCTCCATGAACCCAGTCATCACAATGTTCCCTGCCCATATCATCACAATGCTCCTTTTCACCATTAATCACAATGCTCCATGCCCTTTCATCACAATGCTACAGAATTCTTGTCATCGCAATGTTCCTTGACCGTGTCATCACAATGCTCCATGATGCTTGTCATCACAAATCTTCATGACCCCTCTCATCACAATGATCCATGACACTTCTCATCACAAAGCTCCATGACCCCTGTCAACACAATGCTCCATGACCCTTGTCATCACAAAGCTCCATGACCCCTGTAATCACATTGATCCATGTCTCCTTTCCTCACAGTGTTCCAGTACCCTTTTCATCACAATGCTCCATGCCATTGTCAGCACAATGCTCCTTGGATCCTGTCATCAAAATGCTCCATCCCCTTTTCTTCACAATGATCCAGATATCCTATCATTACAATGCTCCATGCCCGTGTCAACACAATGCTCCATGACCCATGTCATCAAAATGCTTTATGAACCTTGTTATCAGAATATTCCATGACCCCTGTCATCAAAATGATCCATGACAGTTGTCATCACCATGCTGCATGATACCTTTCATCCCTACTCTCTGTGACCGCTGTCATCACAATGCTCCAGGACAATTTTCATCACAATGCTCCATGCCCCCTGTCATCCCAGTGCCCCTTAACCCCTGTAATCACAATGCTCCATGACCCTGTCATCACAATGCTACATGACCCCTGTCATCACATTGTTCCATGGCCTATGTATTCACAATGCTCCATGGACCCTGTAATCACACTGCTCCATGTTCCCTTTCAACACAATGGTCCATGAACCCTGTCATCACAACGTTCCATGAAAGTTGTCATCAAAAGTCTCCATGACCCTGGTCACCACAAGGTTCCCTGCTCTTTTCATCACAATGCTCCATGACCCTTGTAATCACAGTGGTACATGGCCTTGTCACCACAATGCTCCATGGCCTCTGTCATCACCATGCTCCATGGTCTTTCTCATCACAAAGCTCTATGACCCCTGTCATCACTATGCTTGATGACCATTGTCATCACAATGCTCCAAGGCCCCTGTCATCACAATGCCTCATGGTCTTGTAATCACAAAGCTCCATGACCCCTGTCATCACAATGCTCCATGCCTTTGTCATCACAATGCTCCATGGCCCCTGTAATCACAATGCTACAGAACACTTGTCAGCATAATACTCCATTCCCGTGTCATCCCATTGCTCAATGACATTTGTCATCAAAATGTTCCCTGGCCTTTGTCATCACAGTGATCCATGATAACTTTAATCAAAATTCTACATGACCATTGTCATCACAATGCAAGGTGAGAAATGTCATCACAATGCCCCAAGACATGTGTCATCACAATTCGCCTTGGCCCTTGTTATCTCCATGCTGTATGAACCGTGTCATCACTAGGTTTCAGGACACTTGTCATCAAAGAGATCCATGACAACATTCATCACAATGCCCCATGAACTCTGTTATCTCAATGCTCCATGGCCATCGTATTCCCAATGTTCCATTGTCCCGATAATCGCATTGCTCCATGAACACTTTCATCACAATGCTCCTTGACCACTGTCACCGTAATGACCCAAGACGTTTCTCATCACTGTGCTCCAAGGCCACTCTCATCAAAATGCTCCATGATCTGTGTCAGCCCAATATTGCATGACAGTTGTCATCACAACGCTCTATGATCCCTGTAATCACAATGATCCCTGCCAATAACATCACAATGTTCCATGTCTCCTGTAATCACAATGCACCATGCCCTTGTCATCACAATGCTCCAGGTCTGTTTTCATCACCATGCTTCATGCCCGTGTCATCACAATGCTCCATGAATCTTGTCTTCACAATGCTCCATGGCCCATGTCATCACAATGCTCCGTGACTCCTGTCAACACAATGCCTGATGACTCCTGTCATCAAAATGCTAAATGGCACTTGTCATCACAATGCTCTATGACGCCTGTCATCACTATTTTCCATGTCACTTGTTATCACAATGCTCCATGGCCCCTCTAATCACAGTACTCCATGACCCCTATCATCACAATGCCCAATGCCACCTCTTATCACAATTCTCCATGGCATTTGTCATCACGATGCTCCATGACACCTGTCATCACAATGCTCCATGACACTTGTCATCACAATGCTCGATGGCCCTTGTCATCACAATGTTCCTTGGTGCTTTTCATCACAATGCTCCATGACAACTCTCATCAAAATACTCCAAGATTTGTTTCATCACAATGCTCCATGGCCCTTGTCATTACAAATCCACATGATCCCTTTCATCACAATTGTCCATGGCAACTTACATAAAAATGCTCCATGCCCCTGTCATCACAATGCCCAAAGATACCTGTTCTTACAATGATCCATGACTCTTGTCATCACAAGGCTCCATGTCCCTTGTATTCACATTGATCCAGGGCCCTTGTCATCACAATGCTCCATAGCGCTTTTCATCGCAATGCTCCATGACCGCTTTCAGCACAATGCCCCATGACCCCTGTCATCATGATGCTCAACTGCCCTTGTCATCACAAGTCTCCATGAAACATTTCCTCAAAATGCTCCAGTACGCCTTTCATCCAAATTCCCCATGGCCACTGTCATCACAATTCTCCATGACCACTGTCATCATAATGGTCCATGACCCGTTTCATCTCAATGCTCCATGACACCTGTCACCACAATGCTCCATGGCCTTTTTCATCACAATGCTCCATGTCCCCTATGATCAAAATGCTCCATGCCTTTTTCCTCACAATGCTCCCGAATTCTTGTCATCACAATGTTCCATGCCCGTGGCATCACAATGCTCCATGGCCCTTGTCATCACAATGCTCCAGAATTCTTGTCATCACAATGTTCCATGACCGTGTCATCACAATGCTACATGACCCTGGTCATCACAGTTCTCCCTGACCTTTGTCATCACAATGCTTTATGTCGCTTTTCATCACAATTCTCAAAGACCACTTTAATCACTATGCTCGCTGACCATTTTCATCACATTTCTCTATTGTCATTACAATTCCCCATCGTCCCTTTCTTCACAATGCTCCATGATGCCTGTCATCACAATGCTCCACGGCTTCTGTTATCACAATGCTCCAGGACCAGTTTCATCACAATACTCCATCCCCCTTGTCATCACAGTGCACAATGAAACCTTTCATTACAATGCTCCATGACACTTGTCAACACAATGCTCCATGGCCTTTATCGTCACAATGCTCCCAGGCACTTTTCATCACGATGTTCCATGAAAACTTTCATCACATTGCTCCATGACCATTGTCATCACAATAGTCCATACCCTTGTCAACACAATGCTGCATAATCCTTGTCATCACAATTCTCCATGACTGCTGTCATCACATAATCCAGGACAATTTTCATAACAATGCTTCATGCCCCCAGTCATCACAGTGCTCCATGATACATTTCATCACAATTCCTAGATGATCAATGTCATCACAATGCCCATGACACCTGTCGTCACAATTCGCTATGACCCTTGTCATCACAATACTCGATGAACCGTGTCATCACAGTGTTCCAGGACACATGTCATCACAATGATCCATGACTACTTTCATCACAATGCTCCAATACACCTGTCATCACAATGCTCCATGGCCCCTATTATCATATTGCTCCATGATCTCTTTGATCACAATGCTCCATGACCAGTGTCATCACCATGCCTCATGACGCCTGTCATCTCAATGCTCCATGGCCCCTTTCATCACAATGCTCCATGAACCCAGTCATCACAATGTTCCCTGCCCATATCATCACAATGCTCCTTTTCACCATTAATCACAATGCTCCATGCCCTTTCATCACAATGCTACAGAATTCTTGTCATCGCAATGTTCCTTGACCGTGTCATCACAATGCTCCATGATGCTTGTCATCACAAATCTTCATGACCCCTCTCATCACAATGATCCATGACACTTCTCATCACAAAGCTCCATGACCCCTGTCATCACAATGCTCCATGACCCTTGTCATCACAAAGCTCCATGACCCCTGTAATCACATTGATCCATGTCTCCTTTCCTCACAGTGTTCCAGTACCCTTTTCATCACAATGCTCCATGCCATTGTCAGCACAATGCTCCTTGGATCCTGTCATCAAAATGCTCCATCCCCTTTTCTTCACAATGATCCAGATATCCTATCATTACAATGCTCCATGCCCGTGTCAACACAATGCTCCATGACCCATGTCATCAAAATGCTTTATGAACCTTGTTATCAGAATATTCCATGACCCCTGTCATCAAAATGATCCATGACAGTTGTCATCACAATGCTGCATGATACCTTTCATCCCTACTCTCTGTGACCGCTGTCATCACAATGCTCCAGGACAATTTTCATCACAATGCTCCATGCCCCCTGTCATCCCAGTGCCCCTTAACCCCTGTAATCACAATGCTCCATGACCCTGTCATCACAATGCTACATGACCCCTGTCATCACATTGTTCCATGGCCTATGTATTCACAATGCTCCATGGACCCTGTAATCACACTGCTCCATGTTCCCTTTCAACACAATGGTCCATGAACCCTGTCATCACAACGTTCCATGAAAGTTGTCATCAAAAGTCTCCATGACCCTGGTCACCACAAGGTTCCCTGCTCTTGTGATCACAATGCTCCATGACACTTGTAATCACAGTGGTACATGGCCTTGTCACCACAATGCTCCATGGCCTCTGTCATCACCATGCTCCATGGTCTTTCTCATCACAAAGCTCTATGACCCCTGTCATCACTATGCTTGATGACCATTGTCATCACAATGCTCCAAGGCCCCTGTCATCACAATGCCTCATGTTCTTGTAATCACAACGCTCCATGACCCCTGTCATCACAATGCTCCATGCCTTTGTCATCACAATGCTCCATGGCCCCTGTAATCACAATGCTACAGAACACTTGTCAGCATAATACTCCATTCCCGTGTCATCCCATTGCTCAATGACATTTGTCATCAAAATGTTCCCTGGCCTTTGTCATCACAGTGATCCATGATAACTTTAATCAAAATTCTACATGACCATTGTCATCACAATGCAAGGTGAGAAATGTCATCACAATGCCCCAAGACACGTGTCATCACAATTCGCCTTGGCCCTTGTTATCTCCATGCTGTATGAACCGTGTCATCACTAGGTTTCAGGACACTTGTCATCAAAGAGATCCATGACAACATTCATCACAATGCCCCATGAACTCTGTTATCTCAATGCTCCATGGCCATTGTATTCCCAATGTTCCATTGTCCCGATAATCTCATTGCTCCATGAACACTTTCATCACAATGCTCCTTGACCACTGTCACCGTAATGACCCAAGACGTTTCTCATCACTGTGCTCCAAGGCCACTCTCATCAAAATGCTCCATGATCTGTGTCAGCCCAATATTGCATGACAGTTGTCATCACAACGCTCTATGATCCCTGTAATCACAATGATCCCTGCCAATAACATCACAATGTTCCATGTCTCCTGTAATCACAATGCACCATGCCCTTGTCATCACAATGCTCCAGGTCTGTTTTCATCACCATGCTTCATGCCCGTGTCATCACAATGCTCCATGAATCTTGTCTTCACAATGCTCCATGGCCCATGTCATCACAATGCTCCGTGACTCCTGTCAACACAATGCCTGATGACTCCTGTCATCAAAATGCTAAATGGCACTTGTCATCACAATGCTCTATGACGCCTGTCATCACTATTTTCCATGTCACTTGTTATCACAATGCTCCATGGCCCCTCTAATCACAGTACTCCATGACCCCTATCATCACAATGCCCAATGCCACCTCTTATCACAATTCTCCATGGCATTTGTCATCACGATGCTCCATGACACCTGTCATCACAATGCTCCATGACACTTGTCATCACAATGCTCGATGGCCCTTGTCATCACAATGTTCCTTGGTGCTTTTCATCACAATGCTCCATGACAACTCTCATCAAAATACTCCAAGATTTGTTTCATCACAATGCTCCATGGCCCTTGTCATTACAAATCCACATGATCCCTTTCATCACAATTGTCCATGGCAACTTACATAAAAATGCTCCATGCCCCTGTCATCACAATGCCCAAAGATACCTGTTCTTACAATGATCCATGACTCTTGTCATCACAAGGCTCCATGTCCCTTGTATTCACATTGATCCAGGGCCCTTGTCATCACAATGCTCCATAGCGCTTTTCATCGCAATGCTCCATGACCGCTTTCAGCACAATGCCCCATGACCCCTGTCATCATGATGCTCAACTGCCCTTGTCATCACAAGTCTCCATGAAACATTTCCTCAAAATGCTCCAGTACGCCTTTCATCCAAATTCCCCATGGCCACTGTCATCACAATTCTCCATGACCACTGTCATCATAATGGTCCATGACCCGTTTCATCTCAATGCTCCATGACACCTGTCACCACAATGCTCCATGGCCTTTTTCATCACAATGCTCCATGTCCCCTATGATCAAAATGCTCCATGCCTTTTTCCTCACAATGCTCCAGAATTCTTGTCATCACAATGTTCCATGCCCGTGGCATCACAATGCTCCATGGCCCTTGTCATCACAATGCTCCAGAATTCTTGTCATCACAATGTTCCATGACCGTGTCATCACAATGCTACATGACCCTGGTCATCACAGTTCTCCCTGACCTTTGTCATCACAATGCTTTATGTCGCTTTTCATCACAGTTCTCAAAGACCACTTTAATCACTATGCTCGCTGACCATTTTCATCACATTTCTCTATTGTCATTACAATTCCCCATCGTCCCTTTCTTCACAATGCTCCATGATGCCTGTCATCACAATGCTCCACGGCTTCTGTTATCACAATGCTCCAGGACCAGTTTCATCACAATACTCCATCCCCCTTGTCATCACAGTGCACAATGAAACCTTTCATTACAATGCTCCATGACACTTGTCAACACAATGCTCCATGGCCTTTATCGTCACAATGCTCCCAGGCACTTTTCATCACGATGTTCCATGAAAACTTTCATCACATTGCTCCATGACCATTGTCATCACAATAGTCCATACCCTTGTCAACACAATGCTGCATAATCCTTGTCATCACAATTCTCCATGACTGCTGTCATCACATAATCCAGGACAATTTTCATAACAATGCTTCATGCCCCCAGTCATCACAGTGCTCCATGATACATTTCATCACAATTCCTAGATGATCAATGTCATCACAATGCCCATGACACCTGTCGTCACAATTCGCTATGACCCTTGTCATCACAATACTCGATGAACCGTGTCATCACAGTGTTCCAGGACACATGTCATCACAATGATCCATGACTACTTTCATCACAATGCTCCAATACACCTGTCATCACAATGCTCCATGGCCCCTATTATCATATTGCTCCATGATCTCTTTGATCACAATGCTCCATGACCAGTGTCATCACCATGCCTCATGACGCCTGTCATCTCAATGCTCCATGGCCCCTTTCATCACAATGTTCCATGAACCCAGTCATCACAAGGTTCCCTGCCCATATCATCACAATGCTCCTTTTCACCATTAATCACAATGCTCCATGCCCTTTCATCACAGTGCTACAGAATTCTTGTCATCACAATGTTCCTTGACCGTGTCATCACAATGCTCCATGATGCTTGTCATCACAAATCTTCATGACCCCTCTCATCACAATGATCCATGACACTTCTCATCACAAAGCTCCATGACCCCTGTCATCACAATGCTCCATGACCCTTGTCATCACAAAGCTCCATGACCCCTGTCATCACATTGATCCATGACTCCTTTCCTCACAGTGCTCCAGTACCCTTTTCATCACAATGCTCCATGCCATTGTCAGCACAATGCTCCTTGGATCCTGTCATCAAAATGCTCCATCCCCTTTTCATCACAATGATCCAGATATCCTATCATTACAATGCTCCATGCCCGTGTCAACACAATGCTCCATGACCCATGTCATCAAAATGCTTTATGAACCTTGTTATCAGAATATTCCATGACCCCTGTCATCAAAATGATCCATGACAGTTGTCATCACAATGCTGCATGATACCTTTCATCCCTACTCTCTGTGACCGCTGTCATCACAATGCTCCAGGACAATTTTCATCACAATGCTCCATGCCCCCTGTCATCCCAGTGCCCCTTAACCCCTGTAATCACAATGCTCCATGACCCTGTCATCACAATGCTACATGACCCCTGTCATCACATTGTTCCATGGCCTATGTATTCACAATGCTCCATGGACCCTGTAATCACACTGCTCCATGTTCCCTTTCAACACAATGGTCCATGACCCCTGTCATCACAACGTTCCACGAAAGTTGTCATCAAAAGTCTCCATGACCCTGGTCACCACAAGGTTCCCTGCTCTTGTCATCACAATGCTCCATGACCCTTGTAATCACAGTGGTACATGGCCTTGTCACCACAATGCTCCATGGCCTCTGTCATCACCATGCTCCATAGTCTTTCTCATCACAAAGCTCTATGACCCCTGTCATCACTATGCTTGATGACCATTGTCATCACAATGCTCCAAGGCCCCTGTCATCACAATACCTCATGGTCTTGTAATCACAACGCTCCATGACCCCTGTCATCACAATGCTCCATGCCTTTGTCATCACAATTCTCCATGGCCCCTGTAATCACAATGCTACAGAACACTTGTCAGCATAATACTCCATTCCCGTGTCATCCCATTGCTCAATGACATTTGTCATCAAAATGTTCCCTGGCCTTTGTCATCACAGTGATCCATGATAACTTTAATCAAAATTCTACATGACCATTGTCATCACAATGCAAGGTGAGAAATGTCATCACAATGCCCCAAGACACGTGTCATCACAATTCGCCTTGGCCCTTGTTATCTCCATGCTGTATGAACCGTGTCATCACTAGGTTTCAGGACACTTGTCATCAAAGAGATCCATGACAACATTCATCACAATGCCCCATGAACTCTGTTATCTCAATGCTCCATGGCCATTGTATTCCCAATGTTCCATTGTCCCGATAATCGCATTGCTCCATGAACACTTTCATCACAATGCTCCTTGACCACTGTCACCGTAATGACCCAAGACGTTTCTCATCACTGTGCTCCAAGGCCACTCTCATCAAAATGCTCCATGATCTGTGTCAGCCCAATATTGCATGACAGTTGTCATCACAACGCTCTATGATCCCTGTAATCACAATGATCCTTGCCAATAACATCACAATGTTCCATGTCTCCTGTAATCACAATGCACCATGCCCTTGTCATCACAATGCTCCAGGTCTGTTTTCATCACCATGCTTCATGCCCGTGTCATCACAATGCTCCATGAATCTTGTCTTCACAATGCTCCATGGCCCATGTCATCACAATGCTCCGTGACTCCTGTCAACACAATGCCTGATGACTCCTGTCATCAAAATGCTAAATGGCACTTGTCATCACAATGCTCTATGACGCCTGTCATCACTATTTTCCATGTCACTTGTTATCACAATGCTCCATGGCCCCTCTAATCACAGTACTCCATGACCCCTATCATCACAATGCCCAATGCCACCTCTTATCACAATTCTCCATGGCATTTGTCATCACGATGCTCCATGACACCTGTCATCACAATGCTCCATGACACTTGTCATCACAATGCTCGATGGCCCTTGTCATCACAATGTTCCTTGGTGCTTTTCATCACAATGCTCCATGACAACTCTCATCAAAATACTCCAAGATTTGTTTCATCACAATGCTCCATGGCCCTTGTCATTACAAATCCACATGATCCCTTTCATCACAATTGTCCATGGCAACTTACATAAAAATGCTCCATGCCCCTGTCATCACAATGCCCAAAGATACCTGTTCTTACAATGATCCATGACTCTTGTCATCACAAGGCTCCATGTCCCTTGTATTCACATTGATCCAGGGCCCTTGTCATCACAATGCTCCATAGCGCTTTTCATCGCAATGCTCCATGACCGCTTTCAGCACAATGCCCCATGACCCCTGTCATCATGATGCTCAACTGCCCTTGTCATCACAAGTCTCCATGAAACATTTCCTCAAAATGCTCCAGTACGCCTTTCATCCAAATTCCCCATGGCCACTGTCATCACAATTCTCCATGACCACTGTCATCATAATGGTCCATGACCCGTTTCATCTCAATGCTCCATGACACCTGTCACCACAATGCTCCATGGCCTTTTTCATCACAATGCTCCATGTCCCCTATGATCAAAATGCTCCATGCCTTTTTCCTCACAATGCTCCCGAATTCTTGTCATCACAATGTTCCATGCCCGTGGCATCACAATGCTCCATGGCCCTTGTCATCACAATGCTCCAGAATTCTTGTCATCACAATGTTCCATGACCGTGTCATCACAATGCTACATGACCCTGGTCATCACAGTTCTCCCTGACCTTTGTCATCACAATGCTTTATGTCGCTTTTCATCACAGTTCTCAAAGACCACTTTAATCACTATGCTCGCTGACCATTTTCATCACATTTCTCTATTGTCATTACAATTCCCCATCGTCCCTTTCTTCACAATGCTCCATGATGCCTGTCATCACAATGCTCCACGGCTTCTGTTATCACAATGCTCCAGGACCAGTTTCATCACAATACTCCATCCCCCTTGTCATCACAGTGCACAATGAAACCTTTCATTACAATGCTCCATGACACTTGTCAACACAATGCTCCATGGCCTTTATCGTCACAATGCTCCCAGGCACTTTTCATCACGATGTTCCATGAAAACTTTCATCACATTGCTCCATGACCATTGTCATCACAATAGTCCATACCCTTGTCAACACAATGCTGCATAATCCTTGTCATCACAATTCTCCATGACTGCTGTCATCACATAATCCAGGACAATTTTCATAACAATGCTTCATGCCCCCAGTCATCACAGTGCTCCATGATACATTTCATCACAATTCCTAGATGATCAATGTCATCACAATGCCCATGACACCTGTCGTCACAATTCGCTATGACCCTTGTCATCACAATACTCGATGAACCGTGTCATCACAGTGTTCCAGGACACATGTCATCACAATGATCCATGACTACTTTCATCACAATGCTCCAATACACCTGTCATCACAATGCTCCATGGCCCCTATTATCATATTGCTCCATGATCTCTTTGATCACAATGCTCCATGACCAGTGTCATCACCATGCCTCATGACGCCTGTCATCTCAATGCTCCATGGCCCCTTTCATCACAATGCTCCATGAACCCAGTCATCACAATGTTCCCTGCCCATATCATCACAATGCTCCTTTTCACCATTAATCACAATGCTCCATGCCCTTTCATCACAATGCTACAGAATTCTTGTCATCGCAATGTTCCTTGACCGTGTCATCACAATGCTCCATGATGCTTGTCATCACAAATCTTCATGACCCCTCTCATCACAATGATCCATGACACTTCTCATCACAAAGCTCCATGACCCCTGTCATCACAATGCTCCATGACCCTTGTCATCACAAAGCTCCATGACCCCTGTCATCACATTGATCCATGTCTCCTTTCCTCACAGTGCTCCAGTACCCTTTTCATCACAATGCTCCATGCCATTGTCAGCACAATGCTCCTTGGATCCTGTCATCAAAATGCTCCATCCCCTTTTCTTCACAATGATCCAGATATCCTATCATTACAATGCTCCATGCCCGTGTCAACACAATGCTCCATGACCCATGTCATCAAAATGCTTTATGAACCTTGTTATCAGAATATTCCATGACCCCTGTCATCAAAATGATCCATGACAGTTGTCATCACAATGCTGCATGATACCTTTCATCCCTACTCTCTGTGACCGCTGTCATCACAATGCTCCAGGACAATTTTCATCACAATTGTCCATGCCCCCTGTCATCCCAGTGCCCCTTAACCCCTGTAATCACAATGCTCCATGACCCTGTCATCACAATGCTACATGACCCCTGTCATCACATTGTTCCATGGCCTATGTATTCACAATGCTCCATGGACCCTGTAATCACACTGCTCCATGTTCCCTTTCAACACAATGGTCCATGAACCCTGTCATCACAACGTTCCATGAAAGTTGTCATCAAAAGTCTCCATGACCCTGGTCACCACAAGGTTCCCTGCTCTTGTCATCACAATGCTCCATGACCCTTGTAATCACAGTGGTACATGGCCTTGTCACCACAATGCTCCATGGCCTCTGTCATCACCATGCTCCATGGTCTTTCTCATCACAAAGCTCTATGACCCCTGTCATCACTATGCTTGATGACCATTGTCATCACAATGCTCCAAGGCCCCTGTCATCACAATGCCTCATGGTCTTGTAATCACAAAGCTCCATGACCCCTGTCATCACAATGCTCCATGCCTTTGTCATCACAATGCTCCATGGCCCCTGTAATCACAATGCTACAGAACACTTGTCAGCATAATACTCCATTCCCGTGTCATCCCATTGCTCAATGACATTTGTCATCAAAATGTTCCCTGGCCTTTGTCATCACAGTGATCCATGATAACTTTAATCAAAATTCTACATGACCATTGTCATCACAATGCAAGGTGAGAAATGTCATCACAATGCCCCAAGACACGTGTCATCACAATTCGCCTTGGCCCTTGTTATCTCCATGCTGTATGAACCGTGTCATCACTAGGTTTCAGGACACTTGTCATCAAAGAGATCCATGACAACATTCATCACAATGCCCCATGAACTCTGTTATCTCAATGCTCCATGGCCATTGTATTCCCAATGTTCCATTGTCCCGATAATCGCATTGCTCCATGAACACTTTCATCACAATGCTCCTTGACCACTGTCACTGTAATGACCCAAGACGTTTCTCATCACTGTGCTCCAAGGCCACTCTCATCAAAATGCTCCATGATCTGTGTCAGCCCAATATTGCATGACAGTTGTCATCACAACGCTCTATGATCCCTGTAATCACAATGATCCCTGCCAATAACATCACAATGTTCCATGTCTCCTGTTATCACAATGCACCATGCCCTTGTCATCACAATGCTCCAGGTCTGTTTTCATCACCATGCTTCATGCCCGTGTCATCACAATGCTCCATGAATCTTGTCTTCACAATGCTCCATGGCCCATGTCATCACAATGCTCCGTGACTCCTGTCAACACAATGCCTGATGACTCCTGTCATCAAAATGCTAAATGGCACTTGTCATCACAATGCTCTATGACGCCTGTCATCACTATTTTCCATGTCACTTGTTATCACAATGCTCCATGGCCCCTCTAATCAGAGTACTCCATGACCCCTATCATCACAATGCCCAATGCCACCTCTTATCACAATTCTCCATGGCATTTGTCATCACGATGCTCCATGACACCTGTCATCACAATGCTCCATGACACTTGTCATCACAATGCTCGATGGCCCTTGTCATCACAATGTTCCTTGGTGCTTTTCATCACAATGCTCCATGACAACTCTCATCAAAATACTCCAAGATTTGTTTCATCACAATGCTCCATGGCCCTTGTCATTACAAATCCACATGATCCCTTTCATCACAATTGTCCATGGCAACTTACATAAAAATGCTCCATGCCCCTGTCATCACAATGCCCAAAGATACCTGTTCTTACAATGATCCATGACTCTTGTCATCACAAGGCTCCATGTCCCTTGTATTCACATTGATCCAGGGCCCTTGTCATCACAATGCTCCATAGCGCTTTTCATCGCAATGCTCCATGACCGCTTTCAGCACAATGCCCCATGACCCCTGTCATCATGATGCTCAACTGCCCTTGTCATCACAAGTCTCCATGAAACATTTCCTCAAAATGCTCCAGTACGCCTTTCATCCAAATTCCCCATGGCCACTGTCATCACAATTCTCCATGACCACTGTCATCATAATGGTCCATGACCCGTTTCATCTCAATGCTCCATGACACCTGTCACCACAATGCTCCATGGCCTTTTTCATCACAATGCTCCATGTCCCCTATGATCAAAATGCTCCATGCCTTTTTCCTCACAATGCTCCAGAATTCTTGTCATCACAATGTTCCATGCCCGTGGCATCACAATGCTCCATGGCCCTTGTCATCACAATGCTCCAGAATTCTTGTCATCACAATGTTCCATGACCGTGTCATCACAATGCTACATGACCCTGGTCATCACAGTTCTCCCTGACCTTTGTCATCACAATGCTTTATGTCGCTTTTCATCACAATTCTCAAAGACCACTTTAATCACTATGCTCGCTGACCATTTTCATCACATTTCTCTATTGTCATTACAATTCCCCATCGTCCCTTTCTTCACAATGCTCCATGATGCCTGTCATCACAATGCTCCACGGCTTCTGTTATCACAATGCTCCAGGACCAGTTTCATCACAATACTCCATCCCCCTTGTCATCACAGTGCACAATGAAACCTTTCATTACAATGCTCCATGACACTTGTCAACACAATGCTCCATGGCCTTTATCGTCACAATGCTCCCAGGCACTTTTCATCACGATGTTCCATGAAAACTTTCATCACATTGCTCCATGACCATTGTCATCACAATAGTCCATACCCTTGTCAACACAATGCTGCATAATCCTTGTCATCACAATTCTCCATGACTGCTGTCATCACATAATCCAGGACAATTTTCATAACAATGCTTCATGCCCCCAGTCATCACAGTGCTCCATGATACATTTCATCACAATTCCTAGATGATCAATGTCATCACAATGCCCATGACACCTGTCGTCACAATTCGCTATGACCCTTGTCATCACAATACTCGATGAACCGTGTCATCACAGTGTTCCAGGACACATGTCATCACAATGATCCATGACTACTTTCATCACAATGCTAAAATACACCTGTCATCACAATGCTCCATGGCCCCTATTATCATATTGCTCCATGATCTCTTTGATCACAATGCTCCATGACCAGTGTCATCACCATGCCTCATGACGCCTGTCATCTCAATGCTCCATGGCCCCTTTCATCACAATGCTCCATGAACCCAGTCATCACAATGTTCCCTGCCCATATCATCACAATGCTCCTTTTCACCATTAATCACAATGCTCCATGCCCTTTCATCACAATGCTACAGAATTCTTGTCATCGCAATGTTCCTTGACCGTGTCATCACAATGCTCCATGATGCTTGTCATCACAAATCTTCATGACCCCTCTCATCACAATGATCCATGACACTTCTCATCACAAAGCTCCATGACCCCTGTCATCACAATGCTCCATGACCCTTGTCATCACAAAGCTCCATGACCCCTGTCATCACATTGATCCATGTCTCCTTTCCTCACAGTGCTCCAGTACCCTTTTCATCACAATGCTCCATGCCATTGTCAGCACAATGCTCCTTGGATCCTGTCATCAAAATGCTCCATCCCCTTTTCTTCACAATGATCCAGATATCCTATCATTACAATGCTCCATGCCCGTGTCAACACAATGCTCCATGACCCATGTCATCAAAATGCTTTATGAACCTTGTTATCAGAATATTCCATGACCCCTGTCATCAAAATGATCCATGACAGTTGTCATCACAATGCTGCATGATACCTTTCATCCCTACTCTCTGTGACCGCTGTCATCACAATGCTCCAGGACAATTTTCATCACAATGCTCCATGCCCCCTGTCATCCCAGTGCCCCTTAACCCCTGTAATCACAATGCTCCATGACCCTGTCATCACAATGCTACATGACCCCTGTCATCACATTGTTCCATGGCCTATGTATTCACAATGCTCCATGGACCCTGTAATCACACTGCTCCATGTTCCCTTTCAACACAATGGTCCATGAACCCTGTCATCACAACGTTCCATGAAAGTTGTCATCAAAAGTCTCCATGACCCTGGTCACCACAAGGTTCCCTGCTCTTGTCATCACAATGCTCCATGACCCTTGTAATCACAGTGGTACATGGCCTTGTCACCACAATGCTCCATGGCCTCTGTCATCACCATGCTCCATGGTCTTTCTCATCACAAAGCTCTATGACCCCTGTCATCACTATGCTTGATGACCATTGTCATCACAATGCTCCAAGGCCCCTGTCATCACAATGCCTCATGGTCTTGTAATCACAAAGCTCCATGACCCCTGTCATCACAATGCTCCATGCCTTTGTCATCACAATGCTCCATGGCCCCTGTAATCACAATGCTACAGAACACTTGTCAGCATAATACTCCATTCCCGTGTCATCCCATTGCTCAATGACATTTGTCATCAAAATGTTCCCTGGCCTTTGTCATCACAGTGATCCATGATAACTTTAATCAAAATTCTACATGACCATTGTCATCACAATGCAAGGTGAGAAATGTCATCACAATGCCCCAAGACACGTGTCATCACAATTCGCCTTGGCCCTTGTTATCTCCATGCTGTATGAACCGTGTCATCACTAGGTTTCAGGACACTTGTCATCAAAGAGATCCATGACAACATTCATCACAATGCCCCATGAACTCTGTTATCTCAATGCTCCATGGCCATTGTATTCCCAATGTTCCATTGTCCCGATAATCGCATTGCTCCATGAACACTTTCATCACAATGCTCCTTGACCACTGTCACCGTAATGACCCAAGACGTTTCTCATCACTGTGCTCCAAGGCCACTCTCATCAAAATGCTCCATGATCTGTGTCAGCCCAATATTGCATGACAGTTGTCATCACAACGCTCTATGATCCCTGTAATCACAATGATCCCTGCCAATAACATCACAATGTTCCATGTCTCCTGTAATCACAATGCACCATGCCCTTGTCATCACAATGCTCCAGGTCTGTTTTCATCACCATGCTTCATGCCCGTGTCATCACAATGCTCCATGAATCTTGTCTTCACAATGCTCCATGGCCCATGTCATCACAATGCTCCGTGACTCCTGTCAACACAATGCCTGATGACTCCTGTCATCAAAATGCTAAATGGCACTTGTCATCACAATGCTCTATGACGCCTGTCATCACTATTTTCCATGTCACTTGTTATCACAATGCTCCATGGCCCCTCTAATCACAGTACTCCATGACCCCTATCATCACAATGCCCAATGCCACCTCTTATCACAATTCTCCATGGCATTTGTCATCACGATGCTCCATGACACCTGTCATCACAATGCTCCATGACACTTGTCATCACAATGCTCGATGGCCCTTGTCATCACAATGTTCCTTGGTGCTTTTCATCACAATGCTCCATGACAACTCTCATCAAAATACTCCAAGATTTGTTTCATCACAATGCTCCATGGCCCTTGTCATTACAAATCCACATGATCCCTTTCATCACAATTGTCCATGGCAACTTACATAAAAATGCTCCATGCCCCTGTCATCACAATGCCCAAAGATACCTGTTCTTACAATGATCCATGACTCTTGTCATCACAAGGCTCCATGTCCCTTGTATTCACATTGATCCAGGGCCCTTGTCATCACAATGCTCCATAGCGCTTTTCATCGCAATGCTCCATGACCGCTTTCAGCACAATGCCCCATGACCCCTGTCATCATGATGCTCAACTGCCCTTGTCATCACAAGTCTCCATGAAACATTTCCTCAAAATGCTCCAGTACGCCTTTCATCCAAATTCCCCATGGCCACTGTCATCACAATTCTCCATGACCACTGTCATCATAATGGTCCATGACCCGTTTCATCTCAATGCTCCATGACACCTGTCACCACAATGCTCCATGGCCTTTTTCATCACAATGCTCCATGTCCCCTATGATCAAAATGCTCCATGCCTTTTTCCTCACAATGCTCCAGAATTCTTGTCATCACAATGTTCCATGCCCGTGGCATCACAATGCTCCATGGCCCTTGTCATCACAATGCTCCAGAATTCTTGTCATCACAATGTTCCATGACCGTGTCATCACAATGCTACATGACCCTGGTCATCACAGTTCTCCCTGACCTTTGTCATCACAATGCTTTATGTCGCTTTTCATCACAATTCTCAAAGACCACTTTAATCACTATGCTCGCTGACCATTTTCATCACATTTCTCTATTGTCATTACAATTCCCCATCGTCCCTTTCTTCACAATGCTCCATGATGCCTGTCATCACAATGCTCCACGGCTTCTGTTATCACAATGCTCCAGGACCAGTTTCATCACAATACTCCATCCCCCTTGTCATCACAGTGCACAATGAAACCTTTCATTACAATGCTCCATGACACTTGTCAACACAATGCTCCATGGCCTTTATCGTCACAATGCTCCCAGGCACTTTTCATCACGATGTTCCATGAAAACTTTCATCACATTGCTCCATGACCATTGTCATCACAATAGTCCATACCCTTGTCAACACAATGCTGCATAATCCTTGTCATCACAATTCTCCATGACTGCTGTCATCACATAATCCAGGACAATTTTCATAACAATGCTTCATGCCCCCAGTCATCACAGTGCTCCATGATACATTCCATCACAATTCCTAGATGATCAATGTCATCACAATGCCCATGACACCTGTCGTCACAATTCGCTATGACCCTTGTCATCACAATACTCGATGAACCGTGTCATCACAGTGTTCCAGGACACATGTCATCACAATGATCCATGACTACTTTCATCACAATGCTCCAATACACCTGTCATCACAATGCTCCATGGCCCCTATTATCATATTGCTCCATGATCTCTTTGATCACAATGCTCCATGACCAGTGTCATCACCATGCCTCATGACGCCTGTCATCTCAATGCTCCATGGCCCCTTTCATCACAATGCTCCATGAACCCAGTCATCACAATGTTCCCTGCCCATATCATCACAATGCTCCTTTTCACCATTAATCACAATGCTCCATGCCCTTTCATCACAATGCTACAGAATTCTTGTCATCGCCATGTTCCTTGACCGTGTCATCACAATGCTCCATGATGCTTGTCATCACAAATCTTCATGACCCCTCTCATCACAATGATCCATGACACTTCTCATCACAAAGCTCCATGACCCCTGTCATCACAATGCTCCATGACCCTTGTCATCACAAAGCTCCATGACCCCTGTCATCACATTGATCCATGTCTCCTTTCCTCACAGTGCTCCAGTACCCTTTTCATCACAATGCTCCATGCCATTGTCAGCACAATGCTCCTTGGATCCTGTCATCAAAATGCTCCATCCCCTTTTCTTCACAATGATCCAGATATCCTATCATTACAATGCTCCATGCCCGTGTCAACACAATGCTCCATGACCCATGTCATCAAAATGCTTTATGAACCTTGTTATCAGAATATTCCATGACCCCTGTCATCAAAATGATCCATGACAGTTGTCATCACAATGCTGCATGATACCTTTCATCCCTACTCTCTGTGACCGCTGTCATCACAATGCTCCAGGACAATTTTCATCACAATGCTCCATGCCCCCTGTCATCCCAGTGCCCCTTAACCCCTGTAATCACAATGCTCCATGACCCTGTCATCACAATGCTACATGACACCTGTCATCACATTGTTCCATGGCCTATGTATTCACAATGCTCCATGGACCCTGTAATCACACTGCTCCATGTTCCCTTTCAACACAATGGTCCATGAACCCTGTCATCACAACGTTCCATGAAAGTTGTCATCAAAAGTCTCCATGACCCTGGTCACCACAAGGTTCCCTGCTCTTGTCATCACAATGCTCCATGACCCTTGTAATCACAGTGGTACATGGCCTTGTCACCACAATGCTCCATGGCCTCTGTCATCACCATGCTCCATGGTCTTTCTCATCACAAAGCTCTATGACCCCTGTCATCACTATGCTTGATGACCATTGTCATCACAATGCTCCAAGGCCCCTGTCATCACAATGCCTCATGGTCTTGTAATCACAAAGCTCCATGACCCCTGTCATCACAATGCTCCATGCCTTTGTCATCACAATGCTCCATGGCCCCTGTAATCACAATGCTACAGAACACTTGTCAGCATAATACTCCATTCCCGTGTCATCCCATTGCTCAATGACATTTGTCATCAAAATGTTCCCTGGCCTTTGTCATCACAGTGATCCATGATAACTTTAATCAAAATTCTACATGACCATTGTCATCACAATGCAAGGTGAGAAATGTCATCACAATGCCCCAAGACACGTGTCATCACAATTCGCCTTGGCCCTTGTTATCTCCATGCTGTATGAACCGTGTCATCACTAGGTTTCAGGACACTTGTCATCAAAGAGATCCATGACAACATTCATCACAATGCCCCATGAACTCTGTTATCTCAATGCTCCATGGCCATTGTATTCCCAATGTTCCATTGTCCCGATAATCGCATTGCTCCATGAACACTTTCATCACAATGCTCCTTGACCACTGTCACCGTAATGACCCAAGACGTTTCTCATCACTGTGCTCCAAGGCCACTCTCATCAAAATGCTCCATGATCTGTGTCAGCCCAATATTGCATGACAGTTGTCATCACAACGCTCTATGATCCCTGTAATCACAATGATCCCTGCCAATAACATCACAATGTTCCATGTCTCCTGTTATCACAATGCACCATGCCCTTGTCATCACAATGCTCCAGGTCTGTTTTCATCACCATGCTTCATGCCCGTGTCATCACAATGCTCCATGAATCTTGTCTTCACAATGCTCCATGGCCCATGTCATCACAATGCTCCGTGACTCCTGTCAACACAATGCCTGATGACTCCTGTCATCAAAATGCTAAATGGCACTTGTCATCACAATGCTCTATGACGCCTGTCATCACTATTTTCCATGTCACTTGTTATCACAATGCTCCATGGCCCCTCTAATCACAGTACTCCATGACCCCTATCATCACAATGCCCAATGCCACCTCTTATCACAATTCTCCATGGCATTTGTCATCACGATGCTCCATGACACCTGTCATCACAATGCTCCATGACACTTGTCATCACAATGCTCGATGGCCCTTGTCATCACAATGTTCCTTGGTGCTTTTCATCACAATGCTCCATGACAACTCTCATCAAAATACTCCAAGATTTGTTTCATCACAATGCTCCATGGCCCTTGTCATTACAAATCCACATGATCCCTTTCATCACAATTGTCCATGGCAACTTACATAAAAATGCTCCATGCCCCTGTCATCACAATGCCCAAAGATACCTGTTCTTACAATGATCCATGACTCTTGTCATCACAAGGCTCCATGTCCCTTGTATTCACATTGATCCAGGGCCCTTGTCATCACAATGCTCCATAGCGCTTTTCATCGCAATGCTCCATGACCGCTTTCAGCACAATGCCCCATGACCCCTGTCATCATGATGCTCAACTGCCCTTGTCATCACAAGTCTCCATGAAACATTTCCTCAAAATGCTCCAGTACGCCTTTCATCCAAATTCCCCATGGCCACTGTCATCACAATTCTCCATGACCACTGTCATCATAATGGTCCATGACCCGTTTCATCTCAATGCTCCATGACACCTGTCACCACAATGCTCCATGGCCTTTTTCATCACAATGCTCCATGTCCCCTATGATCAAAATGCTCCATGCCTTTTTCCTCACAATGCTCCCGAATTCTTGTCATCACAATGTTCCATGCCCGTGGCATCACAATGCTCCATGGCCCTTGTCATCACAATGCTCCAGAATTCTTGTCATCACAATGTTCCATGACCGTGTCATCACAATGCTACATGACCCTGGTCATCACAGTTCTCCCTGACCTTTGTCATCACAATGCTTTATGTCGCTTTTCATCACAATTCTCAAAGACCACTTTAATCACTATGCTCGCTGACCATTTTCATCACATTTCTCTATTGTCATTACAATTCCCCATCGTCCCTTTCTTCACAATGCTCCATGATGCCTGTCATCACAATGCTCCACGGCTTCTGTTATCACAATGCTCCAGGACCAGTTTCATCACAATACTCCATCCCCCTTGTCATCACAGTGCACAATGAAACCTTTCATTACAATGCTCCATGACACTTGTCAACACAATGCTCCATGGCCTTTATCGTCACAATGCTCCCAGGCACTTTTCATCACGATGTTCCATGAAAACTTTCATCACATTGCTCCATGACCATTGTCATCACAATAGTCCATACCCTTGTCAACACAATGCTGCATAATCCTTGTCATCACAATTCTCCATGACTGCTGTCATCACATAATCCAGGACAATTTTCATAACAATGCTTCATGCCCCCAGTCATCACAGTGCTCCATGATACATTTCATCACAATTCCTAGATGATCAATGTCATCACAATGCCCATGACACCTGTCGTCACAATTCGCTATGACCCTTGTCATCACAATACTCGATGAACCGTGTCATCACAGTGTTCCAGGACACATGTCATCACAATGATCCATGACTACTTTCATCACAATGCTCCAATACACCTGTCATCACAATGCTCCATGGCCCCTATTATCATATTGCTCCATGATCTCTTTGATCACAATGCTCCATGACCAGTGTCATCACCATGCCTCATGACGCCTGTCATCTCAATGCTCCATGGCCCCTTTCATCACAATGCTCCATGAACTCAGTCATCACAATGTTCCCTGCCCATATCATCACAATGCTCCTTTTCACCATTAATCACAATGCTCCATGCCCTTTCATCACAATGCTACAGAATTCTTGTCATCGCAATGTTCCTTGACCGTGTCATCACAATGCTCCATGATGCTTGTCATCACAAATCTTCATGACCCCTCTCATCACAATGATCCATGACACTTCTCATCACAAAGCTCCATGACCCCTGTCATCACAATGCTCCATGACCCTTGTCATCACAAAGCTCCATGACCCCTGTCATCACATTGATCCATGTCTCCTTTCCTCACAGTGCTCCAGTACCCTTTTCATCACAATGCTCCATGCCATTGTCAGCACAATGCTCCTTGGATCCTGTCATCAAAATGCTCCATCCCCTTTTCTTCACAATGATCCAGATATCCTATCATTACAATGCTCCATGCCCGTGTCAACACAATGCTCCATGACCCATGTCATCAAAATGCTTTATGAACCTTGTTATCAGAATATTCCATGACCCCTGTCATCAAAATGATCCATGACAGTTGTCATCACAATGCTGCATGATACCTTTCATCCCTACTCTCTGTGACCGCTGTCATCACAATGCTCCAGGACAATTTTCATCACAATGCTCCATGCCCCCTGTCATCCCAGTGCCCCTTAACCCCTGTAATCACAATGCTCCATGACCCTGTCATCACAATGCTACATGACCCCTGTCATCACATTGTTCCATGGCCTATGTATTCACAATGCTCCATGGACCTTGTAATCACACTGCTCCATGTTCCCTTTCAACACAATGGTCCATGAACCCTGTCATCACAACGTTCCATGAAAGTTGTCATCAAAAGTCTCCATGACCCTGGTCACCACAAGGTTCCCTGCTCTTTTCATCACAATGCTCCATGACCCTTGTAATCACAGTGGTACATGGCCTTGTCACCACAATGCTCCATGGCCTCTGTCATCACCATGCTCCATGGTCTTTCTCATCACAAAGCTCTATGACCCCTGTCATCACTATGCTTGATGACCATTGTCATCACAATGCTCCAAGGCCCCTGTCATCACAATGCCTCATGGTCTTGTAATCACAACGCTCCATGACCCCTGTCATCACAATGCTCCATGCCTTTGTCATCACAATGCTCCATGGCCCCTGTAATCACAATGCTACAGAACACTTGTCAGCATAATACTCCATTCCCGTGTCATCCCATTGCTCAATGACATTTGTCATCAAAATGTTCCCTGGCCTTTGTCATCACAGTGATCCATGATAACTTTAATCAAAATTCTACATGACCATTGTCATCACAATGCAAGGTGAGAAATGTCATCACAATGCCCCAAGACACGTGTCATCACAATTCGCCTTGGCCCTTGTTATCTCCATGCTGTATGAACCGTGTCATCACTAGGTTTCAGGACACTTGTCATCAAAGAGATCCATGACAACATTCATCACAATGCCCCATGAACTCTGTTATCTCAATGCTCCATGGCCATTGTATTCCCAATGTTCCATTGTCCCGATAATCGCATTGCTCCATGAACACTTTCATCACAATGCTCCTTGACCACTGTCACCGTAATGACCCAAGACGTTTCTCATCACTGTGCTCCAAGGCCACTCTCATCAAAATGCTCCATGATCTGTGTCAGCCCAATATTGCATGACAGTTGTCATCACAACGCTCTATGATCCCTGTAATCACAATGATCCCTGCCAATAACATCACAATGTTCCATGTCTCCTGTTATCACAATGCACCATGCCCTTGTCATCACAATGCTCCATGGTCTGTTTTCATCACCATGCTTCATGCCCGTGTCATCACAATGCTCCATGAATCTTGTCTTCACAATGCTCCATGGCCCATGTCATCACAATGCTCCGTGACTCCTGTCAACACAATGCCTGATGACTCCTGTCATCAAAATGCTAAATGGCACTTGTCATCACAATGCTCTATGACGCCTGTCATCACTATTTTCCATGTCACTTGTTATCACAATGCTCCATGGCCCCTCTAATCACAGTACTCCATGACCCCTATCATCACAATGCCCAATGCCACCTCTTATCACAATTCTCCATGGCATTTGTCATCACGATGCTCCATGACACCTGTCATCACAATGCTCCATGACACTTGTCATCACAATGCTCGATGGCCCTTGTCATCACAATGTTCCTTGGTGCTTTTCATCACAATGCTCCATGACAACTCTCATCAAAATACTCCAAGATTTGTTTCATCACAATGCTCCATGGCCCTTGTCATTACAAATCCACATGATCCCTTTCATCACAATTGTCCATGGCAACTTACATAAAAATGCTCCATGCCCCTGTCATCACAATGCCCAAAGATACCTGTTCTTACAATGATCCATGACTCTTGTCATCACAAGGCTCCATGTCCCTTGTATTCACATTGATCCAGGGCCCTTGTCATCACAATGCTCCATAGCGCTTTTCATCGCAATGCTCCATGACCGCTTTCAGCACAATGCCCCATGACCCCTGTCATCATGATGCTCAACTGCCCTTGTCATCACAAGTCTCCATGAAACATTTCCTCAAAATGCTCCAGTACGCCTTTCATCCAAATTCCCCATGGCCACTGTCATCACAATTCTCCATGACCACTGTCATCATAATGGTCCATGACCCGTTTCATCTCAATGCTCCATGACACCTGTCACCACAATGCTCCATGGCCTTTTTCATCACAATGCTCCATGTCCCCTATGATCAAAATGCTCCATGCCTTTTTCCTCACAATGCTCCCGAATTCTTGTCATCACAATGTTCCATGCCCGTGGCATCACAATGCTCCATGGCCCTTGTCATCACAATGCTCCAGAATTCTTGTCATCACAATGTTCCATGACCGTGTCATCACAATGCTACATGACCCTGGTCATCACAGTTCTCCCTGACCTTTGTCATCACAATGCTTTATGTCGCTTTTCATCACAATTCTCAAAGACCACTTTAATCACTATGCTCGCTGACCATTTTCATCACATTTCTCTATTGTCATTACAATTCCCCATCGTCCCTTTCTTCACAATGCTCCATGATGCCTGTCATCACAATGCTCCACGGCTTCTGTTATCACAATGCTCCAGGACCAGTTTCATCACAATACTCCATCCCCCTTGTCATCACAGTGCACAATGAAACCTTTCATTACAATGCTCCATGACACTTGTCAACACAATGCTCCATGGCCTTTATCGTCACAATGCTCCCAGGCACTTTTCATCACGATGTTCCATGAAAACTTTCATCACATTGCTCCATGACCATTGTCATCACAATAGTCCATACCCTTGTCAACACAATGCTGCATAATCCTTGTCATCACAATTCTCCATGACTGCTGTCATCACATAATCCAGGACAATTTTCATAACAATGCTTCATGCCCCCAGTCATCACAGTGCTCCATGATACATTTCATCACAATTCCTAGATGATCAATGTCATCACAATGCCCATGACACCTGTCGTCACAATTCGCTATGACCCTTGTCATCACAATACTCGATGAACCGTGTCATCACAGTGTTCCAGGACACATGTCATCACAATGATCCATGACTACTTTCATCACAATGCTAAAATACACCTGTCATCACAATGCTCCATGGCCCCTATTATCATATTGCTCCATGATCTCTTTGATCACAATGCTCCATGACCAGTGTCATCACCATGCCTCATGACGCCTGTCATCTCAATGCTCCATGGCCCCTTTCATCACAATGCTCCATGAACCCAGTCATCACAATGTTCCCTGCCCATATCATCACAATGCTCCTTTTCACCATTAATCACAATGCTCCATGCCCTTTCATCACAATGCTACAGAATTCTTGTCATCGCAATGTTCCTTGACCGTGTCATCACAATGCTCCATGATGCTTGTCATCACAAATCTTCATGACCCCTCTCATCACAATGATCCATGACACTTCTCATCACAAAGCTCCATGACCCCTGTCATCACAATGCTCCATGACCCTTGTCATCACAAAGCTCCATGACCCCTGTCATCACATTGATCCATGTCTCCTTTCCTCACAGTGCTCCAGTACCCTTTTCATCACAATGCTCCATGCCATTGTCAGCACAATGCTCCTTGGATCCTGTCATCAAAATGCTCCATCCCCTTTTCTTCACAATGATCCAGATATCCTATCATTACAATGCTCCATGCCCGTGTCAACACAATGCTCCATGACCCATGTCATCAAAATGCTTTATGAACCTTGTTATCAGAATATTCCATGACCCCTGTCATCAAAATGATCCATGACAGTTGTCATCACAATGCTGCATGATACCTTTCATCCCTACTCTCTGTGACCGCTGTCATCACAATGCTCCAGGACAATTTTCATCACAATGCTCCATGCCCCCTGTCATCCCAGTGCCCCTTAACCCCTGTAATCACAATGCTCCATGACCCTGTCATCACAATGCTACATGACCCCTGTCATCACATTGTTCCATGGCCTATGTATTCACAATGCTCCATGGACCCTGTAATCACACTGCTCCATGTTCCCTTTCAACACAATGGTCCATGAACCCTGTCATCACAACGTTCCATGAAAGTTGTCATCAAAAGTCTCCATGACCCTGGTCACCACAAGGTTCCCTGCTCTTGTCATCACAATGCTCCATGACCCTTGTAATCACAGTGGTACATGGCCTTGTCACCACAATGCTCCATGGCCTCTGTCATCACCATGCTCCATGGTCTTTCTCATCACAAAGCTCTATGACCCCTGTCATCACTATGCTTGATGACCATTGTCATCACAATGCTCCAAGGCCCCTGTCATCACAATGCCTCATGGTCTTGTAATCACAAAGCTCCATGACCCCTGTCATCACAATGCTCCATGCCTTTGTCATCACAATGCTCCATGGCCCCTGTAATCACAATGCTACAGAACACTTGTCAGCATAATACTCCATTCCCGTGTCATCCCATTGCTCAATGACATTTGTCATCAAAATGTTCCCTGGCCTTTGTCATCACAGTGATCCATGATAACTTTAATCAAAATTCTACATGACCATTGTCATCACAATGCAAGGTGAGAAATGTCATCACAATGCCCCAAGACACGTGTCATCACAATTCGCCTTGGCCCTTGTTATCTCCATGCTGTATGAACCGTGTCATCACTAGGTTTCAGGACACTTGTCATCAAAGAGATCCATGACAACATTCATCACAATGCCCCATGAACTCTGTTATCTCAATGCTCCATGGCCATTGTATTCCCAATGTTCCATTGTCCCGATAATCGCATTGCTCCATGAACACTTTCATCACAATGCTCCTTGACCACTGTCACCGTAATGACCCAAGACGTTTCTCATCACTGTGCTCCAAGGCCACTCTCATCAAAATGCTCCATGATCTGTGTCAGCCCAATATTGCATGACAGTTGTCATCACAACGCTCTATGATCCCTGTAATCACAATGATCCCTGCCAATAACATCACAATGTTCCATGTCTCCTGTTATCACAATGCAACATGCCCTTGTCATCACAATGCTCCAGGTCTGTTTTCATCACCATGCTTCATGCCCGTGTCATCACAATGCTCCATGAATCTTGTCTTCACAATGCTCCATGGCCCATGTCATCACAATGCTCCGTGACTCCTGTCAACACAATGCCTGATGACTCCTGTCATCAAAATGCTAAATGGCACTTGTCATCACAATGCTCTATGACGCCTGTCATCACTATTTTCCATGTCACTTGTTATCACAATGCTCCATGGCCCCTCTAATCACAGTACTCCATGACCCCTATCATCACAATGCCCAATGCCACCTCTTATCACAATTCTCCATGGCATTTGTCATCACGATGCTCCATGACACCTGTCATCACAATGCTCCATGACACTTGTCATCACAATGCTCGATGGCCCTTGTCATCACAATGTTCCTTGGTGCTTTTCATCACAATGCTCCATGACAACTCTCATCAAAATACTCCAAGATTTGTTTCATCACAATGCTCCATGGCCCTTGTCATTACAAATCCACATGATCCCTTTCATCACAATTGTCCATGGCAACTTACATAAAAATGCTCCATGCCCCTGTCATCACAATGCCCAAAGATACCTGTTCTTACAATGATCCATGACTCTTGTCATCACAAGGCTCCATGTCCCTTGTATTCACATTGATCCAGGGCCCTTGTCATCACAATGCTCCATAGCGCTTTTCATCGCAATGCTCCATGACCGCTTTCAGCACAATGCCCCATGACCCCTGTCATCATGATGCTCAACTGCCCTTGTCATCACAAGTCTCCATGAAACATTTCCTCAAAATGCTCCAGTACGCCTTTCATCCAAATTCCCCATGGCCACTGTCATCACAATTCTCCATGACCACTGTCATCATAATGGTCCATGACCCGTTTCATCTCAATGCTCCATGACACCTGTCACCACAATGCTCCATGGCCTTTTTCATCACAATGCTCCATGTCCCCTATGATCAAAATGCTCCATGCCTTTTTCCTCACAATGCTCCCGAATTCTTGTCATCACAATGTTCCATGCCCGTGGCATCACAATGCTCCATGGCCCTTGTCATCACAATGCTCCAGAATTCTTGTCATCACAATGTTCCATGACCGTGTCATCACAATGCTACATGACCCTGGTCATCACAGTTCTCCCTGACCTTTGTCATCACAATGCTTTATGTCGCTTTTCATCACAATTCTCAAAGACCACTTTAATCACTATGCTCGCTGACCATTTTCATCACATTTCTCTATTGTCATTACAATTCCCCATCGTCCCTTTCTTCACAATGCTCCATGATGCCTGTCATCACAATGCTCCACGGCTTCTGTTATCACAATGCTCCAGGACCAGTTTCATCACAATACTCCATCCCCCTTGTCATCACAGTGCACAATGAAACCTTTCATTACAATGCTCCATGACACTTGTCAACACAATGCTCCATGGCCTTTATCGTCACAATGCTCCCAGGCACTTTTCATCACGATGTTCCATGAAAACTTTCATCACATTGCTCCATGACCATTGTCATCACAATAGTCCATACCCTTGTCAACACAATGCTGCATAATCCTTGTCATCACAATTCTCCATGACTGCTGTCATCACATAATCCAGGACAATTTTCATAACAATGCTTCATGCCCCCAGTCATCACAGTGCTCCATGATACATTTCATCACAATTCCTAGATGATCAATGTCATCACAATGCCCATGACACCTGTCGTCACAATTCGCTATGACCCTTGTCATCACAATACTCGATGAACCGTGTCATCACAGTGTTCCAGGACACATGTCATCACAATGATCCATGACTACTTTCATCACAATGCTCCAATACACCTGTCATCACAATGCTCCATGGCCCCTATTATCATATTGCTCCATGATCTCTTTGATCACAATGCTCCATGACCAGTGTCATCACCATGCCTCATGACGCCTGTCATCTCAATGCTCCATGGCCCCTTTCATCACAATGCTCCATGAACTCAGTCATCACAATGTTCCCTGCCCATATCATCACAATGCTCCTTTTCACCATTAATCACAATGCTCCATGCCCTTTCATCACAATGCTACAGAATTCTTGTCATCGCAATGTTCCTTGACCGTGTCATCACAATGCTCCATGATGCTTGTCATCACAAATCTTCATGACCCCTCTCATCACAATGATCCATGACACTTCTCATCACAAAGCTCCATGACCCCTGTCATCACAATGCTCCATGACCCTTGTCATCACAAAGCTCCATGACCCCTGTCATCACATTGATCCATGTCTCCTTTCCTCACAGTGCTCCAGTACCCTTTTCATCACAATGCTCCATGCCATTGTCAGCACAATGCTCCTTGGATCCTGTCATCAAAATGCTCCATCCCCTTTTCTTCACAATGATCCAGATATCCTATCATTACAATGCTCCATGCCCGTGTCAACACAATGCTCCATGACCCATGTCATCAAAATGCTTTATGAACCTTGTTATCAGAATATTCCATGACCCCTGTCATCAAAATGATCCATGACAGTTGTCATCACAATGCTGCATGATACCTTTCATCCCTACTCTCTGTGACCGCTGTCATCACAATGCTCCAGGACAATTTTCATCACAATGCTCCATGCCCCCTGTCATCCCAGTGCCCCTTAACCCCTGTAATCACAATGCTCCATGACCCTGTCATCACAATGCTACATGACCCCTGTCATCACATTGTTCCATGGCCTATGTATTCACAATGCTCCATGGACCCTGTAATCACACTGCTCCATGTTCCCTTTCAACACAATGGTCCATGAACCCTGTCATCACAACGTTCCATGAAAGTTGTCATCAAAAGTCTCCATGACCCTGGTCACCACAAGGTTCCCTGCTCTTTTCATCACAATGCTCCATGACCCTTGTAATCACAGTGGTACATGGCCTTGTCACCACAATGCTCCATGGCCTCTGTCATCACCATGCTCCATGGTCTTTCTCATCACAAAGCTCTATGACCCCTGTCATCACTATGCTTGATGACCATTGTCATCACAATGCTCCAAGGCCCCTGTCATCACAATGCCTCATGGTCTTGTAATCACAACGCTCCATGACCCCTGTCATCACAATGCTCCATGCCTTTGTCATCACAATGCTCCATGGCCCCTGTAATCACAATGCTACAGAACACTTGTCAGCATAATACTCCATTCCCGTGTCATCCCATTGCTCAATGACATTTGTCATCAAAATGTTCCCTGGCCTTTGTCATCACAGTGATCCATGATAACTTTAATCAAAATTCTACATGACCATTGTCATCACAATGCAAGGTGAGAAATGTCATCACAATGCCCCAAGACACGTGTCATCACAATTCGCCTTGGCCCTTGTTATCTCCATGCTGTATGAACCGTGTCATCACTAGGTTTCAGGACACTTGTCATCAAAGAGATCCATAACAACATTCATCACAATGCCCCATGAACTCTGTTATCTCAATGCTCCATGGCCATTGTATTCCCAATGTTCCATTGTCCCGATAATCGCATTGCTCCATGAACACTTTCATCACAATGCTCCTTGACCACTGTCACCGTAATGACCCAAGACGTTTCTCATCACTGTGCTCCAAGGCCACTCTCATCAAAATGCTCCATGATCTGTGTCAGCCCAATATTGCATGACAGTTGTCATCACAACGCTCTATGATCCCTGTAATCACAATGATCCCTGCCAATAACATCACAATGTTCCATGTCTCCTGTAATCACAATGCACCATGCCCTTGTCATCACAATGCTCCAGGTCTGTTTTCATCACCATGCTTCATGCCCGTGTCATCACAATGCTCCATGAATCTTGTCTTCACAATGCTCCATGGCCCATGTCATCACAATGCTCCGTGACTCCTGTCAACACAATGCCTGATGACTCCTGTCATCAAAATGCTAAATGGCACTTGTCATCACAATGCTCTATGACGCCTGTCATCACTATTTTCCATGTCACTTGTTATCACAATGCTCCATGGCCCCTCTAATCACAGTACTCCATGACCCCTATCATCACAATGCCCAATGCCACCTCTTATCACAATTCTCCATGGCATTTGTCATCACGATGCTCCATGACACCTGTCATCACAATGCTCCATGACACTTGTCATCACAATGCTCGATGGCCCTTGTCATCACAATGTTCCTTGGTGCTTTTCATCACAATGCTCCATGACAACTCTCATCAAAATACTCCAAGATTTGTTTCATCACAATGCTCCATGGCCCTTGTCATTACAAATCCACATGATCCCTTTCATCACAATTGTCCATGGCAACTTACATAAAAATGCTCCATGCCCCTGTCATCACAATGCCCAAAGATACCTGTTCTTACAATGATCCATGACTCTTGTCATCACAAGGCTCCATGTCCCTTGTATTCACATTGATCCAGGGCCCTTGTCATCACAATGCTCCATAGCGCTTTTCATCGCAATGCTCCATGACCGCTTTCAGCACAATGCCCCATGACCCCTGTCATCATGATGCTCAACTGCCCTTGTCATCACAAGTCTCCATGAAACATTTCCTCAATATGCTCCAGTACGCCTTTCATCCAAATTCCCCATGGCCACTGTCATCACAATTCTCCATGACCACTGTCATCATAATGGTCCATGACCCGTTTCATCTCAATGCTCCATGACACCTGTCACCACAATGCTCCATGGCCTTTTTCATCACAATGCTCCATGTCCCCTATGATCAAAATGCTCCATGCCTTTTTCCTCACAATGCTCCCGAATTCTTGTCATCACAATGTTCCATGCCCGTGGCATCACAATGCTCCATGGCCCTTGTCATCACAATGCTCCAGAATTCTTGTCATCACAATGTTCCATGACCGTGTCATCACAATGCTACATGACCCTGGTCATCACAGTTCTCCCTGACCTTTGTCATCACAATGCTTTATGTCGCTTTTCATCACAATTCTCAAAGACCACTTTAATCACTATGCTCGCTGACCATTTTCATCACATTTCTCTATTGTCATTACAATTCCCCATCGTCCCTTTCTTCACAATGCTCCATGATGCCTGTCATCACAATGCTCCACGGCTTCTGTTATCACAATGCTCCAGGACCAGTTTCATCACAATACTCCATCCCCCTTGTCATCACAGTGCACAATGAAACCTTTCATTACAATGCTCCATGACACTTGTCAACACAATGCTCCATGGCCTTTATCGTCACAATGCTCCCAGGCACTTTTCATCACGATGTTCCATGAAAACTTTCATCACATTGCTCCATGACCATTGTCATCACAATAGTCCATACCCTTGTCAACACAATGCTGCATAATCCTTGTCATCACAATTCTCCATGACTGCTGTCATCACATAATCCAGGACAATTTTCATAACAATGCTTCATGCCCCCAGTCATCACAGTGCTCCATGATACATTTCATCACAATTCCTAGATGATCAATGTCATCACAATGCCCATGACACCTGTCGTCACAATTCGCTATGACCCTTGTCATCACAATACTCGATGAACCGTGTCATCACAGTGTTCCAGGACACATGTCATCACAATGATCCATGACTACTTTCATCACAATGCTCCAATACACCTGTCATCACAATGCTCCATGGCCCCTATTATCATATTGCTCCATGATCTCTTTGATCACAATGCTCCATGACCAGTGTCATCACCATGCCTCATGACGCCTGTCATCTCAATGCTCCATGGCCCCTTTCATCACAATGCTCCATGAACTCAGTCATCACAATGTTCCCTGCCCATATCATCACAATGCTCCTTTTCACCATTAATCACAATGCTCCATGCCCTTTCATCACAATGCTACAGAATTCTTGTCATCGCAATGTTCCTTGACCGTGTCATCACAATGCTCCATGATGCTTGTCATCACAAATCTTCATGACCCCTCTCATCACAATGATCCATGACACTTCTCATCACAAAGCTCCATGACCCCTGTCATCACAATGCTCCATGACCCTTGTCATCACAAAGCTCCATGACCCCTGTCATCACATTGATCCATGTCTCCTTTCCTCACAGTGCTCCAGTACCCTTTTCATCACAATGCTCCATGCCATTGTCAGCACAATGCTCCTTGGATCCTGTCATCAAAATGCTCCATCCCCTTTTCTTCACAATGATCCAGATATCCTATCATTACAATGCTCCATGCCCGTGTCAACACAATGCTCCATGACCCATGTCATCAAAATGCTTTATGAACCTTGTTATCAGAATATTCCATGACCCCTGTCATCAAAATGATCCATGACAGTTGTCATCACAATGCTGCATGATACCTTTCATCCCTACTCTCTGTGACCGCTGTCATCACAATGCTCCAGGACAATTTTCATCACAATGCTCCATGCCCCCTGTCATCCCAGTGCCCCTTAACCCCTGTAATCACAATGCTCCATGACCCTGTCATCACAATGCTACATGACCCCTGTCATCACATTGTTCCATGGCCTATGTATTCACAATGCTCCATGGACCCTGTAATCACACTGCTCCATGTTCCCTTTCAACACAATGGTCCATGAACCCTGTCATCACAACGTTCCATGAAAGTTGTCATCAAAAGTCTCCATGACCCTGGTCACCACAAGGTTCCCTGCTCTTTTCATCACAATGCTCCATGACCCTTGTAATCACAGTGGTACATGGCCTTGTCACCACAATGCTCCATGGCCTCTGTCATCACCATGCTCCATGGTCTTTCTCATCACAAAGCTCTATGACCCCTGTCATCACTATGCTTGATGACCATTGTCATCACAATGCTCCAAGGCCCCTGTCATCACAATGCCTCATGGTCTTGTAATCACAACGCTCCATGACCCCTGTCATCACAATGCTCCATGCCTTTGTCATCACAATGCTCCATGGCCCCTGTAATCACAATGCTACAGAACACTTGTCAGCATAATACTCCATTCCCGTGTCATCCCATTGCTCAATGACATTTGTCATCAAAATGTTCCCTGGCCTTTGTCATCACAGTGATCCATGATAACTTTAATCAAAATTCTACATGACCATTGTCATCACAATGCAAGGTGAGAAATGTCATCACAATGCCCCAAGACACGTGTCATCACAATTCGCCTTGGCCCTTGTTATCTCCATGCTGTATGAACCGTGTCATCACTAGGTTTCAGGACACTTGTCATCAAAGAGATCCATGACAACATTCATCACAATGCCCCATGAACTCTGTTATCTCAATGCTCCATGGCCATCGTATTCCCAATGTTCCATTGTCCCGATAATCGCATTGCTCCATGAACACTTTCATCACAATGCTCCTTGACCACTGTCACCGTAATGACCCAAGACGTTTCTCATCACTGTGCTCCAAGGCCACTCTCATCAAAATGCTCCATGATCTGTGTCAGCCCAATATTGCATGACAGTTGTCATCACAACGCTCTATGATCCCTGTAATCACAATGATCCCTGCCAATAACATCACAATGTTCCATGTCTCCTGTAATCACAATGCACCATGCCCTTGTCATCACAATGCTCCAGGTCTGTTTTCATCACCATGCTTCATGCCCGTGTCATCACAATGCTCCATGAATCTTGTCTTCACAATGCTCCATGGCCCATGTCATCACAATGCTCCGTGACTCCTGTCAACACAATGCCTGATGACTCCTGTCATCAAAATGCTAAATGGCACTTGTCATCACAATGCTCTATGACGCCTGTCATCACTATTTTCCATGTCACTTGTTATCACAATGCTCCATGGCCCCTCTAATCACAGTACTCCATGACCCCTATCATCACAATGCCCAATGCCACCTCTTATCACAATTCTCCATGGCATTTGTCATCACGATGCTCCATGACACCTGTCATCACAATGCTCCATGACACTTGTCATCACAATGCTCGATGGCCCTTGTCATCACAATGTTCCTTGGTGCTTTTCATCACAATGCTCCATGACAACTCTCATCAAAATACTCCAAGATTTGTTTCATCACAATGCTCCATGGCCCTTGTCATTACAAATCCACATGATCCCTTTCATCACAATTGTCCATGGCAACTTACATAAAAATGCTCCATGCCCCTGTCATCACAATGCCCAAAGATACCTGTTCTTACAATGATCCATGACTCTTGTCATCACAAGGCTCCATGTCCCTTGTATTCACATTGATCCAGGGCCCTTGTCATCACAATGCTCCATAGCGCTTTTCATCGCAATGCTCCATGACCGCTTTCAGCACAATGCCCCATGACCCCTGTCATCATGATGCTCAACTGCCCTTGTCATCACAAGTCTCCATGAAACATTTCCTCAAAATGCTCCAGTACGCCTTTCATCCAAATTCCCCATGGCCACTGTCATCACAATTCTCCATGACCACTGTCATCATAATGGTCCATGACCCGTTTCATCTCAATGCTCCATGACACCTGTCACCACAATGCTCCATGGCCTTTTTCATCACAATGCTCCATGTCCCCTATGATCAAAATGCTCCATGCCTTTTTCCTCACAATGCTCCCGAATTCTTGTCATCACAATGTTCCATGCCCGTGGCATCACAATGCTCCATGGCCCTTGTCATCACAATGCTCCAGAATTCTTGTCATCACAATGTTCCATGACCGTGTCATCACAATGCTACATGACCCTGGTCATCACAGTTCTCCCTGACCTTTGTCATCACAATGCTTTATGTCGCTTTTCATCACAATTCTCAAAGACCACTTTAATCACTATGCTCGCTGACCATTTTCATCACATTTCTCTATTGTCATTACAATTCCCCATCGTCCCTTTCTTCACAATGCTCCATGATGCCTGTCATCACAATGCTCCACGGCTTCTGTTATCACAATGCTCCAGGACCAGTTTCATCACAATACTCCATCCCCCTTGTCATCACAGTGCACAATGAAACCTTTCATTACAATGCTCCATGACACTTGTCAACACAATGCTCCATGGCCTTTATCGTCACAATGCTCCCAGGCACTTTTCATCACGATGTTCCATGAAAACTTTCATCACATTGCTCCATGACCATTGTCATCACAATAGTCCATACCCTTGTCAACACAATGCTGCATAATCCTTGTCATCACAATTCTCCATGACTGCTGTCATCACATAATCCAGGACAATTTTCATAACAATGCTTCATGCCCCCAGTCATCACAGTGCTCCATGATACATTTCATCACAATTCCTAGATGATCAATGTCATCACAATGCCCATGACACCTGTCGTCACAATTCGCTATGACCCTTGTCATCACAATACTCGATGAACCGTGTCATCACAGTGTTCCAGGACACATGTCATCACAATGATCCATGACTACTTTCATCACAATGCTCCAATACACCTGTCATCACAATGCTCCATGGCCCCTATTATCATATTGCTCCATGATCTCTTTGATCACAATGCTCCATGACCAGTGTCATCACCATGCCTCATGACGCCTGTCATCTCAATGCTCCATGGCCCCTTTCATCACAATGTTCCATGAACCCAGTCATCACAAGGTTCCCTGCCCATATCATCACAATGCTCCTTTTCACCATTAATCACAATGCTCCATGCCCTTTCATCACAGTGCTACAGAATTCTTGTCATCGCAATGTTCCTTGACCGTGTCATCACAATGCTCCATGATGCTTGTCATCACAAATCTTCATGACCCCTCTCATCACAATGATCCATGACACTTCTCATCACAAAGCTCCATGACCCCTGTCATCACAATGCTCCATGACCCTTGTCATCACAAAGCTCCATGACCCCTGTCATCACATTGATCCATGACTCCTTTCCTCACAGTGCTCCAGTACCCTTTTCATCACAATGCTCCATGCCATTGTCAGCACAATGCTCCTTGGATCCTGTCATCAAAATGCTCCATCCCCTTTTCATCACAATGATCCAGATATCCTATCATTACAATGCTCCATGCCCGTGTCAACACAATGCTCCATGACCCATGTCATCAAAATGCTTTATGAACCTTGTTATCAGAATATTCCATGACCCCTGTCATCAAAATGATCCATGACAGTTGTCATCACAATGCTGCATGATACCTTTCATCCCTACTCTCTGTGACCGCTGTCATCACAATGCTCCAGGACAATTTTCATCACAATGCTCCATGCCCCCTGTCATCACAGTGCCCCTTAACCCCTGTAATCACAATGCTCCATGACCCTGTCTTCACAATGCTACATGACCCCTGTCATCACATTGTTCCATGGCCTATGTATTCACAATGCTCCATGGACCCTGTAATCACACTGCTCCATGTTCCCTTTCAACACAATGGTCCATGACCCCTGTCATCACAACGTTCCACGAAAGTTGTCATCAAAAGTCTCCATGACCCTGGTCACCACAAGGTTCCCTGCTCTTGTCATCACAATGCTCCATGACCCTTGTAATCACAGTGGTACATGGCCTTGTCACCACAATGCTCCATGGCCTCTGTCATCACCATGCTCCATGGTCTTTCTCATCACAAAGCTCTATGACCCCTGTCATCACTATGCTTGATGACCATTGTCATCACAATGCTCCAAGGCCCCTGTCATCACAATGCCTCATGGTCTTGTAATCACAACGCTCCATGACCCCTGTCATCACAATGCTCCATGCCTTTGTCATCACAATGCTCCATGGCCCCTGTAATCACAATGCTACAGAACACTTGTCAGCATAATACTCCATTCCCGTGTCATCCCATTGCTCAATGACATTTGTCATCAAAATGTTCCCTGGCCTTTGTCATCACAGTGATCCATGATAACTTTAATCAAAATTCTACATGACCATTGTCATCACAATGCAAGGTGAGAAATGTCATCACAATGCCCCAAGACACGTGTCATCACAATTCGCCTTGGCCCTTGTTATCTCCATGCTGTATGAACCGTGTCATCACTAGGTTTCAGGACACTTGTCATCAAAGAGATCCATGACAACATTCATCACAATGCCCCATGAACTCTGTTATCTCAATGCTCCATGGCCATCGTATTCCCAATGTTCCATTGTCCCGATAATCGCATTGCTCCATGAACACTTTCATCACAATGCTCCTTGACCACTGTCACCGTAATGACCCAAGACGTTTCTCATCACTGTGCTCCAAGGCCACTCTCATCAAAATGCTCCATGATCTGTGTCAGCCCAATATTGCATGACAGTTGTCATCACAACGCTCTATGATCCCTGTAATCACAATGATCCCTGCCAATAACATCACAATGTTCCATGTCTCCTGTAATCACAATGCACCATGCCCTTGTCATCACAATGCTCCAGGTCTGTTTTCATCACCATGCTTCATGCCCGTGTCATCACAATGCTCCATGAATCTTGTCTTCACAATGCTCCATGGCCCATGTCATCACAATGCTCCGTGACTCCTGTCAACACAATGCCTGATGACTCCTGTCATCAAAATGCTAAATGGCACTTGTCATCACAATGCTCTATGACGCCTGTCATCACTATTTTCCATGTCACTTGTTATCACAATGCTCCATGGCCCCTCTAATCACAGTACTCCATGACCCCTATCATCACAATGCCCAATGCCACCTCTTATCACAATTCTCCATGGCATTTGTCATCACGATGCTCCATGACACCTGTCATCACAATGCTCCATGACACTTGTCATCACAATGCTCGATGGCCCTTGTCATCACAATGTTCCTTGGTGCTTTTCATCACAATGCTCCATGACAACTCTCATCAAAATACTCCAAGATTTGTTTCATCACAATGCTCCATGGCCCTTGTCATTACAAATCCACATGATCCCTTTCATCACAATTGTCCATGGCAACTTACATAAAAATGCTCCATGCCCCTGTCATCACAATGCCCAAAGATACCTGTTCTTACAATGATCCATGACTCTTGTCATCACAAGGCTCCATGTCCCTTGTATTCACATTGATCCAGGGCCCTTGTCATCACAATGCTCCATAGCGCTTTTCATCGCAATGCTCCATGACCGCTTTCAGCACAATGCCCCATGACCCCTGTCATCATGATGCTCAACTGCCCTTGTCATCACAAGTCTCCATGAAACATTTCCTCAAAATGCTCCAGTACGCCTTTCATCCAAATTCCCCATGGCCACTGTCATCACAATTCTCCATGACCACTGTCATCATAATGGTCCATGACCCGTTTCATCTCAATGCTCCATGACACCTGTCACCACAATGCTCCATGGCCTTTTTCATCACAATGCTCCATGTCCCCTATGATCAAAATGCTCCATGCCTTTTTCCTCACAATGCTCCCGAATTCTTGTCATCACAATGTTCCATGCCCGTGGCATCACAATGCTCCATGGCCCTTGTCATCACAATGCTCCAGAATTCTTGTCATCACAATGTTCCATGACCGTGTCATCACAATGCTACATGACCCTGGTCATCACAGTTCTCCCTGACCTTTGTCATCACAATGCTTTATGTCGCTTTTCATCACAATTCTCAAAGACCACTTTAATCACTATGCTCGCTGACCATTTTCATCACATTTCTCTATTGTCATTACAATTCCCCATCGTCCCTTTCTTCACAATGCTCCATGATGCCTGTCATCACAATGCTCCACGGCTTCTGTTATCACAATGCTCCAGGACCAGTTTCATCACAATACTCCATCCCCCTTGTCATCACAGTGCACAATGAAACCTTTCATTACAATGCTCCATGACACTTGTCAACACAATGCTCCATGGCCTTTATCGTCACAATGCTCCCAGGCACTTTTCATCACGATGTTCCATGAAAACTTTCATCACATTGCTCCATGACCATTGTCATCACAATAGTCCATACCCTTGTCAACACAATGCTGCATAATCCTTGTCATCACAATTCTCCATGACTGCTGTCATCACATAATCCAGGACAATTTTCATAACAATGCTTCATGCCCCCAGTCATCACAGTGCTCCATGATACATTTCATCACAATTCCTAGATGATCAATGTCATCACAATGCCCATGACACCTGTCGTCACAATTCGCTATGACCCTTGTCATCACAATACTCGATGAACCGTGTCATCACAGTGTTCCAGGACACATGTCATCACAATGATCCATGACTACTTTCATCACAATGCTCCAATACACCTGTCATCACAATGCTCCATGGCCCCTATTATCATATTGCTCCATGATCTCTTTGATCACAATGCTCCATGACCAGTGTCATCACCATGCCTCATGACGCCTGTCATCTCAATGCTCCATGGCCCCTTTCATCACAATGTTCCATGAACCCAGTCATCACAAGGTTCCCTGCCCATATCATCACAATGCTCCTTTTCACCATTAATCACAATGCTCCATGCCCTTTCATCACAGTGCTACAGAATTCTTGTCATCGCAATGTTCCTTGACCGTGTCATCACAATGCTCCATGATGCTTGTCATCACAAATCTTCATGACCCCTCTCATCACAATGATCCATGACACTTCTCATCACAAAGCTCCATGACCCCTGTCATCACAATGCTCCATGACCCTTGTCATCACAAAGCTCCATGACCCCTGTCATCACATTGATCCATGACTCCTTTCCTCACAGTGCTCCAGTACCCTTTTCATCACAATGCTCCATGCCATTGTCAGCACAATGCTCCTTGGATCCTGTCATCAAAATGCTCCATCCCCTTTTCATCACAATGATCCAGATATCCTATCATTACAATGCTCCATGCCCGTGTCAACACAATGCTCCATGACCCATGTCATCAAAATGCTTTATGAACCTTGTTATCAGAATATTCCATGACCCCTGTCATCAAAATGATCCATGACAGTTGTCATCACAATGCTGCATGATACCTTTCATCCCTACTCTCTGTGACCGCTGTCATCACAATGCTCCAGGACAATTTTCATCACAATGCTCCATGCCCCCTGTCATCACAGTGCCCCTTAACCCCTGTAATCACAATGCTCCATGACCCTGTCTTCACAATGCTACATGACCCCTGTCATCACATTGTTCCATGGCCTATGTATTCACAATGCTCCATGGACCCTGTAATCACACTGCTCCATGTTCCCTTTCAACACAATGGTCCATGACCCCTGTCATCACAACGTTCCACGAAAGTTGTCATCAAAAGTCTCCATGACCCTGGTCACCACAAGGTTCCCTGCTATTGTCATCACAATGCTCCATGACCCTTGTAATCACAGTGGTACATGGCCTTGTCACCACAATGCTCCATGGCCTCTGTCATCACCATGCTCCATGGTCTTTCTCATCACAAAGCTCTATGACCCCTGTCATCACTATGCTTGATGACCATTGTCATCACAATGCTCCAAGGCCCCTGTCATCACAATGCCTCATGGTCTTGTAATCACAACGCTCCATGACCCCTGTCATCACAATGCTCCATGCCTTTGTCATCACAATGCTCCATGGCCCCTGTAATCACAATGCTACAGAACACTTGTCAGCATAATACTCCATTCCCGTGTCATCCCATTGCTCAATGACATTTGTCATCAAAATGTTCCCTGGCCTTTGTCATCACAGTGATCCATGATAACTTTAATCAAAATTCTACATGACCATTGTCATCACAATGCAAGGTGAGAAATGTCATCACAATGCCCCAAGACACGTGTCATCACAATTCGCCTTGGCCCTTGTTATCTCCATGCTGTATGAACCGTGTCATCACTAGGTTTCAGGACACTTGTCATCAAAGAGATCCATGACAACATTCATCACAATGCCCCATGAACTCTGTTATCTCAATGCTCCATGGCCATCGTATTCCCAATGTTCCATTGTCCCGATAATCGCATTGCTCCATGAACACTTTCATCACAATGCTCCTTGACCACTGTCACCGTAATGACCCAAGACGTTTCTCATCACTGTGCTCCAAGGCCACTCTCATCAAAATGCTCCATGATCTGTGTCAGCCCAATATTGCATGACAGTTGTCATCACAACGCTCTATGATCCCTGTAATCACAATGATCCCTGCCAATAACATCACAATGTTCCATGTCTCCTGTAATCACAATGCACCATGCCCTTGTCATCACAATGCTCCAGGTCTGTTTTCATCACCATGCTTCATGCCCGTGTCATCACAATGCTCCATGAATCTTGTCTTCACAATGCTCCATGGCCCATGTCATCACAATGCTCCGTGACTCCTGTCAACACAATGCCTGATGACTCCTGTCATCAAAATGCTAAATGGCACTTGTCATCACAATGCTCTATGACGCCTGTCATCACTATTTTCCATGTCACTTGTTATCACAATGCTCCATGGCCCCTCTAATCACAGTACTCCATGACCCCTATCATCACAATGCCCAATGCCACCTCTTATCACAATTCTCCATGGCATTTGTCATCACGATGCTCCATGACACCTGTCATCACAATGCTCCATGACACTTGTCATCACAATGCTCGATGGCCCTTGTCATCACAATGTTCCTTGGTGCTTTTCATCACAATGCTCCATGACAACTCTCATCAAAATACTCCAAGATTTGTTTCATCACAATGCTCCATGGCCCTTGTCATTACAAATCCACATGATCCCTTTCATCACAATTGTCCATGGCAACTTACATAAAAATGCTCCATGCCCCTGTCATCACAATGCCCAAAGATACCTGTTCTTACAATGATCCATGACTCTTGTCATCACAAGGCTCCATGTCCCTTGTATTCACATTGATCCAGGGCCCTTGTCATCACAATGCTCCATAGCGCTTTTCATCGCAATGCTCCATGACCGCTTTCAGCACAATGCCCCATGACCCCTGTCATCATGATGCTCAACTGCCCTTGTCATCACAAGTCTCCATGAAACATTTCCTCAAAATGCTCCAGTACGCCTTTCATCCAAATTCCCCATGGCCACTGTCATCACAATTCTCCATGACCACTGTCATCATAATGGTCCATGACCCGTTTCATCTCAATGCTCCATGACACCTGTCACCACAATGCTCCATGGCCTTTTTCATCACAATGCTCCATGTCCCCTATGATCAAAATGCTCCATGCCTTTTTCCTCACAATGCTCCCGAATTCTTGTCATCACAATGTTCCATGCCCGTGGCATCACAATGCTCCATGGCCCTTGTCATCACAATGCTCCAGAATTCTTGTCATCACAATGTTCCATGACCGTGTCATCACAATGCTACATGACCCTGGTCATCACAGTTCTCCCTGACCTTTGTCATCACAATGCTTTATGTCGCTTTTCATCACAATTCTCAAAGACCACTTTAATCACTATGCTCGCTGACCATTTTCATCACATTTCTCTATTGTCATTACAATTCCCCATCGTCCCTTTCTTCACAATGCTCCATGATGCCTGTCATCACAATGCTCCACGGCTTCTGTTATCACAATGCTCCAGGACCAGTTTCATCACAATACTCCATCCCCCTTGTCATCACAGTGCACAATGAAACCTTTCATTACAATGCTCCATGACACTTGTCAACACAATGCTCCATGGCCTTTATCGTCACAATGCTCCCAGGCACTTTTCATCACGATGTTCCATGAAAACTTTCATCACATTGCTCCATGACCATTGTCATCACAATAGTCCATACCCTTGTCAACACAATGCTGCATAATCCTTGTCATCACAATTCTCCATGACTGCTGTCATCACATAATCCAGGACAATTTTCATAACAATGCTTCATGCCCCCAGTCATCACAGTGCTCCATGATACATTTCATCACAATTCCTAGATGATCAATGTCATCACAATGCCCATGACACCTGTCGTCACAATTCGCTATGACCCTTGTCATCACAATACTCGATGAACCGTGTCATCACAGTGTTCCAGGACACATGTCATCACAATGATCCATGACTACTTTCATCACAATGCTCCAATACACCTGTCATCACAATGCTCCATGGCCCCTATTATCATATTGCTCCATGATCTCTTTGATCACAATGCTCCATGACCAGTGTCATCACCATGCCTCATGACGCCTGTCATCTCAATGCTCCATGGCCCCTTTCATCACAATGCTCCATGAACCCAGTCATCACAATGTTCCCTGCCCATATCATCACAATGCTCCTTTTCAACATTAATCACAATGCTCCATGCCCTTTCATCACAATGCTACAGAATTCTTGTCATCGCAATGTTCCTTGACCGTGTCATCACAATGCTCCATGATGCTTGTCATCACAAATCTTCATGACCCCTCTCATCACAATGATCCATGACACTTCTCATCACAAAGCTCCATGACCCCTGTCATCACAATGCTCCATGACCCTTGTCATCACAAAGCTCCATGACCCCTGTCATCACATTGATCCATGTCTCCTTTCCTCACAGTGCTCCAGTACCCTTTTCATCACAATGCTCCATGCCATTGTCAGCACAATGCTCCTTGGATCCTGTCATCAAAATGCTCCATCCCCTTTTCTTCACAATGATCCAGATATCCTATCATTACAATGCTCCATGCCCGTGTCAACACAATGCTCCATGACCCATGTCATCAAAATGCTTTATGAACCTTGTTATCAGAATATTCCATGACCCCTGTCATCAAAATGATCCATGACAGTTGTCATCACAATGCTGCATGATACCTTTCATCCCTACTCTCTGTGACCGCTGTCATCACAATGCTCCAGGACAATTTTCATCACAATGCTCCATGCCCCCTGTCATCCCAGTGCCCCTTAACCCCTGTAATCACAATGCTCCATGACCCTGTCATCACAATGCTACATGACCCCTGTCATCACATTGTTCCATGGCCTATGTATTCACAATGCTCCATGGACCCTGTAATCACACTGCTCCATGTTCCCTTTCAACACAATGGTCCATGAACCCTGTCATCACAACGTTCCATGAAAGTTGTCATCAAAAGTCTCCATGACCCTGGTCACCACAAGGTTCCCTGCTCTTGTCATCACAATGCTCCATGACCCTTGTAATCACAGTGGTACATGGCCTTGTCACCACAATGCTCCATGGCCTCTGTCATCACCATGCTCCATGGTCTTTCTCATCACAAAGCTCTATGACCCCTGTCATCACTATGCTTGATGACCATTGTCATCACAATGCTCCAAGGCCCCTGTCATCACAATGCCTCATGGTCTTGTAATCACAAAGCTCCATGACCCCTGTCATCACAATGCTCCATGCCTTTGTCATCACAATGCTCCATGGCCCCTGTAATCACAATGCTACAGAACACTTGTCAGCATAATACTCCATTCCCGTGTCATCCCATTGCTCAATGACATTTGTCATCAAAATGTTCCCTGGCCTTTGTCATCACAGTGATCCATGATAACTTTAATCAAAATTCTACATGACCATTGTCATCACAATGCAAGGTGAGAAATGTCATCACAATGCCCCAAGACACGTGTCATCACAATTCGCCTTGGCCCTTGTTATCTCCATGCTGTATGAACCGTGTCATCACTAGGTTTCAGGACACTTGTCATCAAAGAGATCCATGACAACATTCATCACAATGCCCCATGAACTCTGTTATCTCAATGCTCCATGGCCATTGTATTCCCAATGTTCCATTGTCCCGATAATCGCATTGCTCCATGAACACTTTCATCACAATGCTCCTTGACCACTGTCACCGTAATGACCCAAGACGTTTCTCATCACTGTGCTCCAAGGCCACTCTCATCAAAATGCTCCATGATCTGTGTCAGCCCAATATTGCATGACAGTTGTCATCACAACGCTCTATGATCCCTGTAATCACAATGATCCCTGCCAATAACATCACAATGTTCCATGTCTCCTGTAATCACAATGCACCATGCCCTTGTCATCACAATGCTCCAGGTTTGTTTTCATCACCATGCTTCATGCCCGTGTCATCACAATGCTCCATGAATCTTGTCTTCACAATGCTCCATGGCCCATGTCATCACAATGCTCCGTGACTCCTGTCAACACAATGCCTGATGACTCCTGTCATCAAAATGCTAAATGGCACTTGTCATCACAATGCTCTATGACGCCTGTCATCACTATTTTCCATGTCACTTGTTATCACAATGCTCCATGGCCCCTCTAATCACAGTACTCCATGACCCCTATCATCACAATGCCCAATGCCACCTCTTATCACAATTCTCCATGGCATTTGTCATCACGATGCTCCATGACACCTGTCATCACAATGCTCCATGACACTTGTCATCACAATGCTCGATGGCCCTTGTCATCACAATGTTCCTTGGTGCTTTTCATCACAATGCTCCATGACAACTCTCATCAAAATACTCCAAGATTTGTTTCATCACAATGCTCCATGGCCCTTGTCATTACAAATCCACATGATCCCTTTCATCACAATTGTCCATGGCAACTTACATAAAAATGCTCCATGCCCCTGTCATCACAATGCCCAAAGATACCTGTTCTTACAATGATCCATGACTCTTGTCATCACAAGGCTCCATGTCCCTTGTATTCACATTGATCCAGGGCCCTTGTCATCACAATGCTCCATAGCGCTTTTCATCGCAATGCTCCATGACCGCTTTCAGCACAATGCCCCATGACCCCTGTCATCATGATGCTCAACTGCCCTTGTCATCACAAGTCTCCATGAAACATTTCCTCAAAATGCTCCAGTACGCCTTTCATCCAAATTCCCCATGGCCACTGTCATCACAATTCTCCATGACCACTGTCATCATAATGGTCCATGACCCGTTTCATCTCAATGCTCCATGACACCTGTCACCACAATGCTCCATGGCCTTTTTCATCACAATGCTCCATGTCCCCTATGATCAAAATGCTCCATGCCTTTTTCCTCACAATGCTCCAGAATTCTTGTCATCACAATGTTCCATGCCCGTGGCATCACAATGCTCCATGGCCCTTGTCATCACAATGCTCCAGAATTCTTGTCATCACAATGTTCCATGACCGTGTCATCACAATGCTACATGACCCTGGTCATCACAGTTCTCCCTGACCTTTGTCATCACAATGCTTTATGTCGCTTTTCATCACAGTTCTCAAAGACCACTTTAATCACTATGCTCGCTGACCATTTTCATCACATTTCTCTATTGTCATTACAATTCCCCATCGTCCCTTTCTTCACAATGCTCCATGATGCCTGTCATCACAATGCTCCACGGCTTCTGTTATCACAATGCTCCAGGACCAGTTTCATCACAATACTCCATCCCCCTTGTCATCACAGTGCACAATGAAACCTTTCATTACAATGCTCCATGACACTTGTCAACACAATGCTCCATGGCCTTTATCGTCACAATGCTCCCAGGCACTTTTCATCACGATGTTCCATGAAAACTTTCATCACATTGCTCCATGACCATTGTCATCACAATAGTCCATACCCTTGTCAACACAATGCTGCATAATCCTTGTCATCACAATTCTCCATGACTGCTGTCATCACATAATCCAGGACAATTTTCATAACAATGCTTCATGCCCCCAGTCATCACAGTGCTCCATGATACATTTCATCACAATTCCTAGATGATCAATGTCATCACAATGCCCATGACACCTGTCGTCACAATTCGCTATGACCCTTGTCATCACAATACTCGATGAACCGTGTCATCACAGTGTTCCAGGACACATGTCATCACAATGATCCATGACTACTTTCATCACAATGCTCCAATACACCTGTCATCACAATGCTCCATGGCCCCTATTATCATATTGCTCCATGATCTCTTTGATCACAATGCTCCATGACCAGTGTCATCACCATGCCTCATGACGCCTGTCATCTCAATGCTCCATGGCCCCTTTCATCACAATGCTCCATGAACTCAGTCATCACAATGTTCCCTGCCCATATCATCACAATGCTCCTTTTCACCATTAATCACAATGCTCCATGCCCTTTCATCACAATGCTACAGAATTCTTGTCATCGCAATGTTCCTTGACCGTGTCATCACAATGCTCCATGATGCTTGTCATCACAAATCTTCATGACCCCTCTCATCACAATGATCCATGACACTTCTCATCACAAAGCTCCATGACCCCTGTCATCACAATGCTCCATGACCCTTGTCATCACAAAGCTCCATGACCCCTGTCATCACATTGATCCATGTCTCCTTTCCTCACAGTGCTCCAGTACCCTTTTCATCACAATGCTCCATGCCATTGTCAGCACAATGCTCCTTGGATCCTGTCATCAAAATGCTCCATCCCCTTTTCTTCACAATGATCCAGATATCCTATCATTACAATGCTCCATGCCCGTGTCAACACAATGCTCCATGACCCATGTCATCAAAATGCTTTATGAACCTTGTTATCAGAATATTCCATGACCCCTGTCATCAAAATGATCCATGACAGTTGTCATCACAATGCTGCATGATACCTTTCATCCCTACTCTCTGTGACCGCTGTCATCACAATGCTCCAGGACAATTTTCATCACAATGCTCCATGCCCCCTGTCATCCCAGTGCCCCTTAACCCCTGTAATCACAATGCTCCATGACCCTGTCATCACAATGCTACATGACCCCTGTCATCACATTGTTCCATGGCCTAGGTATTCACAATGCTCCATGGACCCTGTAATCACACTGCTCCATGTTCCCTTTCAACACAATGGTCCATGAACCCTGTCATCACAACGTTCCATGAAAGTTGTCATCAAAAGTCTCCATGACCCTGGTCACCACAAGGTTCCCTGCTCTTTTCATCACAATGCTCCATGACCCTTGTAATCACAGTGGTACATGGCCTTGTCACCACAATGCTCCATGGCCTCTGTCATCACCATGCTCCATGGTCTTTCTCATCACAAAGCTCTATGACCCCTGTCATCACTATGCTTGATGACCATTGTCATCACAATGCTCCAAGGCCCCTGTCATCACAATGCCTCATGGTCTTGTAATCACAACGCTCCATGACCCCTGTCATCACAATGCTCCATGCCTTTGTCATCACAATGCTCCATGGCCCCTGTAATCACAATGCTACAGAACACTTGTCAGCATAATACTCCATTCCCGTGTCATCCCATTGCTCAATGACATTTGTCATCAAAATGTTCCCTGGCCTTTGTCATCACAGTGATCCATGATAACTTTAATCAAAATTCTACATGACCATTGTCATCACAATGCAAGGTGAGAAATGTCATCACAATGCCCCAAGACACGTGTCATCACAATTCGCCTTGGCCCTTGTTATCTCCATGCTGTATGAACCGTGTCATCACTAGGTTTCAGGACACTTTTCATCAAAGAGATCCATGACAACATTCATCACAATGCCCCATGAACTCTGTTATCTCAATGCTCCATGGCCATCGTATTCCCAATGTTCCATTGTCCCGATAATCGCATTGCTCCATGAACACTTTCATCACAATGCTCCTTGACCACTGTCACCGTAATGACCCAAGACGTTTCTCATCACTGTGCTCCAAGGCCACTCTCATCAAAATGCTCCATGATCTGTGTCAGCCCAATATTGCATGACAGTTGTCATCACAACGCTCTATGATCCCTGTAATCACAATGATCCCTGCCAATAACATCACAATGTTCCATGTCTCCTGTAATCACAATGCACCATGCCCTTGTCATCACAATGCTCCAGGTCTGTTTTCATCACCATGCTTCATGCCCGTGTCATCACAATGCTCCATGAATCTTGTCTTCACAATGCTCCATGGCCCATGTCATCACAATGCTCCGTGACTCCTGTCAACACAATGCCTGATGACTCCTGTCATCAAAATGCTAAATGGCACTTGTCATCACAATGCTCTATGACGCCTGTCATCACTATTTTCCATGTCACTTGTTATCACAATGCTCCATGGCCCCTCTAATCACAGTACTCCATGACCCCTATCATCACAATGCCCAATGCCACCTCTTATCACAATTCTCCATGGCATTTGTCATCACGATGCTCCATGACACCTGTCATCACAATGCTCCATGACACTTGTCATCACAATGCTCGATGGCCCTTGTCATCACAATGTTCCTTGGTGCTTTTCATCACAATGCTCCATGACAACTCTCATCAAAATACTCCAAGATTTGTTTCATCACAATGCTCCATGGCCCTTGTCATTACAAATCCACATGATCCCTTTCATCACAATTGTCCATGGCAACTTACATAAAAATGCTCCATGCCCCTGTCATCACAATGCCCAAAGATACCTGTTCTTACAATGATCCATGACTCTTGTCATCACAAGGCTCCATGTCCCTTGTATTCACATTGATCCAGGGCCCTTGTCATCACAATGCTCCATAGCGCTTTTCATCGCAATGCTCCATGACCGCTTTCAGCACAATGCCCCATGACCCCTGTCATCATGATGCTCAACTGCCCTTGTCATCACAAGTCTCCATGAAACATTTCCTCAAAATGCTCCAGTACGCCTTTCATCCAAATTCCCCATGGCCACTGTCATCACAATTCTCCATGACCACTGTCATCATAATGGTCCATGACCCGTTTCATCTCAATGCTCCATGACACCTGTCACCACAATGCTCCATGGCCTTTTTCATCACAATGCTCCATGTCCCCTATGATCAAAATGCTCCATGCCTTTTTCCTCACAATGCTCCCGAATTCTTGTCATCACAATGTTCCATGCCCGTGGCATCACAATGCTCCATGGCCCTTGTCATCACAATGCTCCAGAATTCTTGTCATCACAATGTTCCATGACCGTGTCATCACAATGCTACATGACCCTGGTCATCACAGTTCTCCCTGACCTTTGTCATCACAATGCTTTATGTCGCTTTTCATCACAATTCTCAAAGACCACTTTAATCACTATGCTCGCTGACCATTTTCATCACATTTCTCTATTGTCATTACAATTCCCCATCGTCCCTTTCTTCACAATGCTCCATGATGCCTGTCATCACAATGCTCCACGGCTTCTGTTATCACAATGCTCCAGGACCAGTTTCATCACAATACTCCATCCCCCTTGTCATCACAGTGCACAATGAAACCTTTCATTACAATGCTCCATGACACTTGTCAACACAATGCTCCATGGCCTTTATCGTCACAATGCTCCCAGGCACTTTTCATCACGATGTTCCATGAAAACTTTCATCACATTGCTCCATGACCATTGTCATCACAATAGTCCATACCCTTGTCAACACAATGCTGCATAATCCTTGTCATCACAATTCTCCATGACTGCTGTCATCACATAATCCAGGACAATTTTCATAACAATGCTTCATGCCCCCAGTCATCACAGTGCTCCATGATACATTTCATCACAATTCCTAGATGATCAATGTCATCACAATGCCCATGACACCTGTCGTCACAATTCGCTATGACCCTTGTCATCACAATACTCGATGAACCGTGTCATCACAGTGTTCCAGGACACATGTCATCACAATGATCCATGACTACTTTCATCACAATGCTCCAATACACCTGTCATCACAATGCTCCATGGCCCCTATTATCATATTGCTCCATGATCTCTTTGATCACAATGCTCCATGACCAGTGTCATCACCATGCCTCATGACGCCTGTCATCTCAATGCTCCATGGCCCCTTTCATCACAATGCTCCATGAACCCAGTCATCACAATGTTCCCTGCCCATATCATCACAATGCTCCTTTTCACCATTAATCACAATGCTCCATGCCCTTTCATCACAATGCTACAGAATTCTTGTCATCGCAATGTTCCTTGACCGTGTCATCACAATGCTCCATGATGCTTGTCATCACAAATCTTCATGACCCCTCTCATCACAATGATCCATGACACTTCTCATCACAAAGCTCCATGACCCCTGTCATCACAATGCTCCATGACCCTTGTCATCACAAAGCTCCATGACCCCTGTCATCACATTGATCCATGACTCCTTTCCTCACAGTGCTCCAGTACCCTTTTCATCACAATGCTCCATGCCATTGTCAGCACAATGCTCCTTGGATCCTGTCATCAAAATGCTCCATCCCCTTTTCATCACAATGATCCAGATATCCTATCATTACAATGCTCCATGCCCGTGTCAACACAATGCTCCATGACCCATGTCATCAAAATGCTTTATGAACCTTGTTATCAGAATATTCCATGACCCCTGTCATCAAAATGATCCATGACAGTTGTCATCACAATGCTGCATGATACCTTTCATCCCTACTCTCTGTGACCGCTGTCATCACAATGCTCCAGGACAATTTTCATCACAATGCTCCATGCCCCCTGTCATCCCAGTGCCCCTTAACCCCTGTAATCACAATGCTCCATGACCCTGTCATCACAATGCTACATGACCCCTGTCATCACATTGTTCCATGGCCTATGTATTCACAATGCTCCATGGACCCTGTAATCACACTGCTCCATGTTCCCTTTCAACACAATGGTCCATGAACCCTGTCATCACAACGTTCCATGAAAGTTGTCATCAAAAGTCTCCATGACCCTGGTCACCACAAGGTTCCCTGCTCTTGTCATCACAATGCTCCATGACCCTTGTAATCACAGTGGTACATGGCCTTGTCACCACAATGCTCCATGGCCTCTGTCATCACCATGCTCCATGGTCTTTCTCATCACAAAGCTCTATGACCCCTGTCATCACTATGCTTGATGACCATTGTCATCACAATGCTCCAAGGCCCCTGTCATCACAATGCCTCATGGTCTTGTAATCACAAAGCTCCATGACCCCTGTCATCACAATGCTCCATGCCTTTGTCATCACAATGCTCCATGGCCCCTGTAATCACAATGCTACAGAACACTTGTCAGCATAATACTCCATTCCCGTGTCATCCCATTGCTCAATGACATTTGTCATCAAAATGTTCCCTGGCCTTTGTCATCACAGTGATCCATGATAACTTTAATCAAAATTCTACATGACCATTGTCATCACAATGCAAGGTGAGAAATGTCATCACAATGCCCCAAGACACGTGTCATCACAATTCGCCTTGGCCCTTGTTATCTCCATGCTGTATGAACCGTGTCATCACTAGGTTTCAGGACACTTGTCATCAAAGAGATCCATGACAACATTCATCACAATGCCCCATGAACTCTGTTATCTCAATGCTCCATGGCCATTGTATTCCCAATGTTCCATTGTCCCGATAATCGCATTGCTCCATGAACACTTTCATCACAATGCTCCTTGACCACTGTCACCGTAATGACCCAAGACGTTTCTCATCACTGTGCTCCAAGGCCACTCTCATCAAAATGCTCCATGATCTGTGTCAGCCCAATATTGCATGACAGTTGTCATCACAACGCTCTATGATCCCTGTAATCACAATGATCCCTGCCAATAACATCACAATGTTCCATGTCTCCTGTAATCACAATGCACCATGCCCTTGTCATCACAATGCTCCAGGTCTGTTTTCATCACCATGCTTCATGCCCGTGTCATCACAATGCTCCATGAATCTTGTCTTCACAATGCTCCATGGCCCATGTCATCACAATGCTCCGTGACTCCTGTCAACACAATGCCTGATGACTCCTGTCATCAAAATGCTAAATGGCACTTGTCATCACAATGCTCTATGACGCCTGTCATCACTATTTTCCATGTCACTTGTTATCACAATGCTCCATGGCCCCTCTAATCACAGTACTCCATGACCCCTATCATCACAATGCCCAATGCCACCTCTTATCACAATTCTCCATGGCATTTGTCATCACGATGCTCCATGACACCTGTCATCACAATGCTCCATGACACTTGTCATCACAATGCTCGATGGCCCTTGTCATCACAATGTTCCTTGGTGCTTTTCATCACAATGCTCCATGACAACTCTCATCAAAATACTCCAAGATTTGTTTCATCACAATGCTCCATGGCCCTTGTCATTACAAATCCACATGATCCCTTTCATCACAATTGTCCATGGCAACTTACATAAAAATGCTCCATGCCCCTGTCATCACAATGCCCAAAGATACCTGTTCTTACAATGATCCATGACTCTTGTCATCACAAGGCTCCATGTCCCTTGTATTCACATTGATCCAGGGCCCTTGTCATCACAATGCTCCATAGCGCTTTTCATCGCAATGCTCCATGACCGCTTTCAGCACAATGCCCCATGACCCCTGTCATCATGATGCTCAACTGCCCTTGTCATCACAAGTCTCCATGAAACATTTCCTCAAAATGCTCCAGTACGCCTTTCATCCAAATTCCCCATGGCCACTGTCATCACAATTCTCCATGACCACTGTCATCATAATGGTCCATGACCCGTTTCATCTCAATGCTCCATGACACCTGTCACCACAATGCTCCATGGCCTTTTTCATCACAATGCTCCATGTCCCCTATGATCAAAATGCTCCATGCCTTTTTCCTCACAATGCTCCCGAATTCTTGTCATCACAATGTTCCATGCCCGTGGCATCACAATGCTCCATGGCCCTTGTCATCACAATGCTCCAGAATTCTTGTCATCACAATGTTCCATGACCGTGTCATCACAATGCTACATGACCCTGGTCATCACAGTTCTCCCTGACCTTTGTCATCACAATGCTTTATGTCGCTTTTCATCACAATTCTCAAAGACCACTTTAATCACTATGCTCGCTGACCATTTTCATCACATTTCTCTATTGTCATTACAATTCCCCATCGTCCCTTTCTTCACAATGCTCCATGATGCCTGTCATCACAATGCTCCACGGCTTCTGTTATCACAATGCTCCAGGACCAGTTTCATCACAATACTCCATCCCCCTTGTCATCACAGTGCACAATGAAACCTTTCATTACAATGCTCCATGACACTTGTCAACACAATGCTCCATGGCCTTTATCGTCACAATGCTCCCAGGCACTTTTCATCACGATGTTCCATGAAAACTTTCATCACATTGCTCCATGACCATTGTCATCACAATAGTCCATACCCTTGTCAACACAATGCTGCATAATCCTTGTCATCACAATTCTCCATGACTGCTGTCATCACATAATCCAGGACAATTTTCATAACAATGCTTCATGCCCCCAGTCATCACAGTGCTCCATGATACATTTCATCACAATTCCTAGATGATCAATGTCATCACAATGCCCATGACACCTGTCGTCACAATTCGCTATGACCCTTGTCATCACAATACTCGATGAACCGTGTCATCACAGTGTTCCAGGACACATGTCATCACAATGATCCATGACTACTTTCATCACAATGCTCCAATACACCTGTCATCACAATGCTCCATGGCCCCTATTATCATATTGCTCCATGATCTCTTTGATCACAATGCTCCATGACCAGTGTCATCACCATGCCTCATGACGCCTGTCATCTCAATGCTCCATGGCCCCTTTCATCACAATGCTCCATGAACCCAGTCATCACAATGTTCCCTGCCCATATCATCACAATGCTCCTTTTCACCATTAATCACAATGCTCCATGCCCTTTCATCACAATGCTACAGAATTCTTGTCATCGCAATGTTCCTTGACCGTGTCATCACAATGCTCCATGATGCTTGTCATCACAAATCTTCATGACCCCTCTCATCACAATGATCCATGACACTTCTCATCACAAAGCTCCATGACCCCTGTCATCACAATGCTCCATGACCCTTGTCATCACAAAGCTCCATGACCCCTGTCATCACATTGATCCATGTCTCCTTTCCTCACAGTGTTACAGTACCCTTTTCATCACAATGCTCCATGCCATTGTCAGCACAATGCTCCTTGGATCCTGTCATCAAAATGCTCCATCCCCTTTTCATCACAATGATCCAGATATCCTATCATTACAATGCTCCATGCCCGTGTCAACACAATGCTCCATGACCCATGTCATCAAAATGCTTTATGAACCTTGTTATCAGAATATTCCATGACCCCTGTCATCAAAATGATCCATGACAGTTGTCATCACCATACTGCATGATACCTTTCATCCCTACTCTCTGTGACCGCTGTCATCACAATGCTCCAGGACAATTTTCATCACAATGCTCCATGCCCCCTGTCATCCCAGTGCCCCTTAACCCCTGTAATCACAATGCTCCATGACCCTGTCATCACAATGCTACATGACCCCTGTCATCACATTGTTCCATGGCCTAGGTATTCACAATGCTCCATGGACCCTGTAATCACACTGCTCCATGTTCCCTTTCAACACAATGGTCCATGAACCCTGTCATCACAACGTTCCATGAAAGTTGTCATCAAAAGTCTCCATGACCCTGGTCACCACAAGGTTCCCTGCTCTTTTCATCACAATGCTCCATGACCCTTGTAATCACAGTGGTACATGGCCTTGTCACCACAATGCTCCATGGCCTCTGTCATCACCATGCTCCATGGTCTTTCTCATCACAAAGCTCTATGACCCCTGTCATCACTATGCTTGATGACCATTGTCATCACAATGCTCCAAGGCCCCTGTCATCACAATGCCTCATGGTCTTGTAATCACAAAGCTCCATGACCCCTGTCATCACAATGCTCCATGCCTTTGTCATCACAATGCTCCATGGCCCCTGTAATCACAATGCTACAGAACACTTGTCAGCATAATACTCCATTCCCGTGTCATCCCATTGCTCAATGACATTTGTCATCAAAATGTTCCCTGGCCTTTGTCATCACAGTGATCCATGATAACTTTAATCAAAATTCTACATGACCATTGTCATCACAATGCAAGGTGAGAAATGTCATCACAATGCCCCAAGACATGTGTCATCACAATTCGCCTTGGCCCTTGTTATCTCCATGCTGTATGAACCGTGTCATCACTAGGTTTCAGGACACTTTTCATCAAAGAGATCCATGACAACATTCATCACAATGCCCCATGAACTCTGTTATCTCAATGCTCCATGGCCATCGTATTCCCAATGTTCCATTGTCCCGATAATCGCATTGCTCCATGAACACTTTCATCACAATGCTCCTTGACCACTGTCACCGTAATGACCCAAGACGTTTCTCATCACTGTGCTCCAAGGCCACTCTCATCAAAATGCTCCATGATCTGTGTCAGCCCAATATTGCATGACAGTTGTCATCACAACGCTCTATGATCCCTGTAATCACAATGATCCCTGCCAATAACATCACAATGTTCCATGTCTCCTGTAATCACAATGCACCATGCCCTTGTCATCACAATGCTCCAGGTCTGTTTTCATCACCATGCTTCATGCCCGTGTCATCACAATGCTCCATGAATCTTGTCTTCACAATGCTCCATGGCCCATGTCATCACAATGCTCCGTGACTCCTGTCAACACAATGCCTGATGACTCCTGTCATCAAAATGCTAAATGGCACTTGTCATCACAATGCTCTATGACGCCTGTCATCACTATTTTCCATGTCACTTGTTATCACAATGCTCCATGGCCCCTCTAATCACAGTACTCCATGACCCCTATCATCACAATGCCCAATGCCACCTCTTATCACAATTCTCCATGGCATTTGTCATCACGATGCTCCATGACACCTGTCATCACAATGCTCCATGACACTTGTCATCACAATGCTCGATGGCCCTTGTCATCACAATGTTCCTTGGTGCTTTTCATCACAATGCTCCATGACAACTCTCATCAAAATACTCCAAGATTTGTTTCATCACAATGCTCCATGGCCCTTGTCATTACAAATCCACATGATCCCTTTCATCACAATTGTCCATGGCAACTTACATAAAAATGCTCCATGCCCCTGTCATCACAATGCCCAAAGATACCTGTTCTTACAATGATCCATGACTCTTGTCATCACAAGGCTCCATGTCCCTTGTATTCACATTGATCCAGGGCCCTTGTCATCACAATGCTCCATAGCGCTTTTCATCGCAATGCTCCATGACCGCTTTCAGCACAATGCCCCATGACCCCTGTCATCATGATGCTCAACTGCCCTTGTCATCACAAGTCTCCATGAAACATTTCCTCAAAATGCTCCAGTACGCCTTTCATCCAAATTCCCCATGGCCACTGTCATCACAATTCTCCATGACCACTGTCATCATAATGGTCCATGACCCGTTTCATCTCAATGCTCCATGACACCTGTCACCACAATGCTCCATGGCCTTTTTCATCACAATGCTCCATGTCCCCTATGATCAAAATGCTCCATGCCTTTTTCCTCACAATGCTCCCGAATTCTTGTCATCACAATGTTCCATGCCCGTGGCATCACAATGCTCCATGGCCCTTGTCATCACAATGCTCCAGAATTCTTGTCATCACAATGTTCCATGACCGTGTCATCACAATGCTACATGACCCTGGTCATCACAGTTCTCCCTGACCTTTGTCATCACAATGCTTTATGTCGCTTTTCATCACAATTCTCAAAGACCACTTTAATCACTATGCTCGCTGACCATTTTCATCACATTTCTCTATTGTCATTACAATTCCCCATCGTCCCTTTCTTCACAATGCTCCATGATGCCTGTCATCACAATGCTCCACGGCTTCTGTTATCACAATGCTCCAGGACCAGTTTCATCACAATACTCCATCCCCCTTGTCATCACAGTGCACAATGAAACCTTTCATTACAATGCTCCATGACACTTGTCAACACAATGCTCCATGGCCTTTATCGTCACAATGCTCCCAGGCACTTTTCATCACGATGTTCCATGAAAACTTTCATCACATTGCTCCATGACCATTGTCATCACAATAGTCCATACCCTTGTCAACACAATGCTGCATAATCCTTGTCATCACAATTCTCCATGACTGCTGTCATCACATAATCCAGGACAATTTTCATAACAATGCTTCATGCCCCCAGTCATCACAGTGCTCCATGATACATTTCATCACAATTCCTAGATGATCAATGTCATCACAATGCCCATGACACCTGTCGTCACAATTCGCTATGACCCTTGTCATCACAATACTCGATGAACCGTGTCATCACAGTGTTCCAGGACACATGTCATCACAATGATCCATGACTACTTTCATCACAATGCTCCAATACACCTGTCATCACAATGCTCCATGGCCCCTATTATCATATTGCTCCATGATCTCTTTGATCACAATGCTCCATGACCAGTGTCATCACCATGCCTCATGACGCCTGTCATCTCAATGCTCCATGGCCCCTTTCATCACAATGCTCCATGAACCCAGTCATCACAATGTTCCCTGCCCATATCATCACAATGCTCCTTTTCACCATTAATCACAATGCTCCATGCCCTTTCATCACAATGCTACAGAATTCTTGTCATCGCAATGTTCCTTGACCGTGTCATCACAATGCTCCATGATGCTTGTCATCACAAATCTTCATGACCCCTCTCATCACAATGATCCATGACACTTCTCATCACAAAGCTCCATGACCCCTGTCATCACAATGCTCCATGACCCTTGTCATCACAAAGCTCCATGACCCCTGTCATCACATTGATCCATGTCTCCTTTCCTCACAGTGCTCCAGTACCCTTTTCATCACAATGCTCCATGCCATTGTCAGCACAATGCTCCTTGGATCCTGTCATCAAAATGCTCCATCCCCTTTTCTTCACAATGATCCAGATATCCTATCATTACAATGCTCCATGCCCGTGTCAACACAATGCTCCATGACCCATGTCATCAAAATGCTTTATGAACCTTGTTATCAGAATATTCCATGACCCCTGTCATCAAAATGATCCATGACAGTTGTCATCACAATGCTGCATGATACCTTTCATCCCTACTCTCTGTGACCGCTGTCATCACAATGCTCCAGGACAATTTTCATCACAATGCTCCATGCCCCCTGTCATCCCAGTGCCCCTTAACCCCTGTAATCACAATGCTCCATGACCCTGTCATCACAATGCTACATGACCCCTGTCATCACATTGTTCCATGGCCTATGTATTCACAATGCTCCATGGACCCTGTAATCACACTGCTCCATGTTCCCTTTCAACACAATGGTCCATGAACCCTGTCATCACAACGTTCCATGAAAGTTGTCATCAAAAGTCTCCATGACCCTGGTCACCACAAGGTTCCCTGCTCTTGTCATCACAATGCTCCATGACCCTTGTAATCACAGTGGTACATGGCCTTGTCACCACAATGCTCCATGGCCTCTGTCATCACCATGCTCCATGGTCTTTCTCATCACAAAGCTCTATGACCCCTGTCATCACTATGCTTGATGACCATTGTCATCACAATGCTCCAAGGCCCCTGTCATCACAATGCCTCATGGTCTTGTAATCACAACGCTCCATGACCCCTGTCATCACAATGCTCCATGCCTTTGTCATCACAATGCTCCATGGCCCCTGTAATCACAATGCTACAGAACACTTGTCAGCATAATACTCCATTCCCGTGTCATCCCATTGCTCAATGACATTTGTCATCAAAATGTTCCCTGGCCTTTGTCATCACAGTGATCCATGATAACTTTAATCAAAATTCTACATGACCATTGTCATCACAATGCAAGGTGAGAAATGTCATCACAATGCCCCAAGACACGTGTCATCACAATTCGCCTTGGCCCTTGTTATCTCCATGCTGTATGAACCGTGTCATCACTAGGTTTCAGGACACTTGTCATCAAAGAGATCCATGACAACATTCATCACAATGCCCCATGAACTCTGTTATCTCAATGCTCCATGGCCATTGTATTCCCAATGTTCCATTGTCCCGATAATCGCATTGCTCCATGAACACTTTCATCACAATGCTCCTTGACCACTGTCACCGTAATGACCCAAGACGTTTCTCATCACTGTGCTCCAAGGCCACTCTCATCAAAATGCTCCATGATCTGTGTCAGCCCAATATTGCATGACAGTTGTCATCACAACGCTCTATGATCCCTGTAATCACAATGATCCCTGCCAATAACATCACAATGTTCCATGTCTCCTGTAATCACAATGCACCATGCCCTTGTCATCACAATGCTCCAGGTCTGTTTTCATCACCATGCTTCATGCCCGTGTCATCACAATGCTCCATGAATCTTGTCTTCACAATGCTCCATGGCCCATGTCATCACAATGCTCCGTGACTCCTGTCAACACAATGCCTGATGACTCCTGTCATCAAAATGCTAAATGGCACTTGTCATCACAATGCTCTATGATGCCTGTCATCACTATTTTCCATGTCACTTGTTATCACAATGCTCCATGGCCCCTCTAATCACAGTACTCCATGACCCCTATCATCACAATGCCCAATGCCACCTCTTATCACAATTCTCCATGGCATTTGTCATCACGATGCTCCATGACACCTGTCATCACAATGCTCCATGACACTTGTCATCACAATGCTCGATGGCCCTTGTCATCACAATGTTCCTTGGTGCTTTTCATCACAATGCTCCATGACAACTCTCATCAAAATACTCCAAGATTTGTTTCATCACAATGCTCCATGGCCCTTGTCATTACAAATCCACATGATCCCTTTCATCACAATTGTCCATGGCAACTTACATAAAAATGCTCCATGCCCCTGTCATCACAATGCCCAAAGATACCTGTTCTTACAATGATCCATGACTCTTGTCATCACAAGGCTCCATGTCCCTTGTATTCACATTGATCCAGGGCCCTTGTCATCACAATGCTCCATAGCGCTTTTCATCGCAATGCTCCATGACCGCTTTCAGCACAATGCCCCATGACCCCTGTCATCATGATGCTCAACTGCCCTTGTCATCACAAGTCTCCATGAAACATTTCCTCAAAATGCTCCAGTACGCCTTTCATCCAAATTCCCCATGGCCACTGTCATCACAATTCTCCATGACCACTGTCATCATAATGGTCCATGACCCGTTTCATCTCAATGCTCCATGACACCTGTCACCACAATGCTCCATGGCCTTTTTCATCACAATGCTCCATGTCCCCTATGATCAAAATGCTCCATGCCTTTTTCCTCACAATGCTCCAGAATTCTTGTCATCACAATGTTCCATGCCCGTGGCATCACAATGCTCCATGGCCCTTGTCATCACAATGCTCCAGAATTCTTGTCATCACAATGTTCCATGACCGTGTCATCACAATGCTACATGACCCTGGTCATCACAGTTCTCCCTGACCTTTGTCATCACAATGCTTTATGTCGCTTTTCATCACAGTTCTCAAAGACCACTTTAATCACTATGCTCGCTGACCATTTTCATCACATTTCTCTATTGTCATTACAATTCCCCATCATCCCTTTCTTCACAATGCTCCATGATGCCTGTCATCACAATGCTCCACGGCTTCTGTTATCACAATGCTCCAGGACCAGTTTCATCACAATACTCCATCCCCCTTGTCATCACAGTGCACAATGAAACCTTTCATTACAATGCTCCATGACACTTGTCAACACAATGCTCCATGGCCTTTATCGTCACAATGCTCCCAGGCACTTTTCATCACGATGTTCCATGAAAACTTTCATCACATTGCTCCATGACCATTGTCATCACAATAGTCCATACCCTTGTCAACACAATGCTGCATAATCCTTGTCATCACAATTCTCCATGACTGCTGTCATCACATAATCCAGGACAATTTTCATAACAATGCTTCATGCCCCCAGTCATCACAGTGCTCCATGATACATTTCATCACAATTCCTAGATGATCAATGTCATCACAATGCCCATGACACCTGTCGTCACAATTCGCTATGACCCTTGTCATCACAATACTCGATGAACCGTGTCATCACAGTGTTCCAGGACACATGTCATCACAATGATCCATGACTACTTTCATCACAATGCTCCAATACACCTGTCATCACAATGCTCCATGGCCCCTATTATCATATTGCTCCATGATCTCTTTGATCACAATGCTCCATGACCAGTGTCATCACCATGCCTCATGACGCCTGTCATCTCAATGCTCCATGGCCCCTTTCATCACAATGCTCCATGAACCCAGTCATCACAATGTTCCCTGCCCATATCATCACAATGCTCCTTTTCACCATTAATCACAATGCTCCATGCCCTTTCATCACAATGCTACAGAATTCTTGTCATCGCAATGTTCCTTGACCGTGTCATCACAATGCTCCATGATGCTTGTCATCACAAATCTTCATGACCCCTCTCATCACAATGATCCATGACACTTCTCATCACAAAGCTCCATGACCCCTGTCATCACAATGCTCCATGACCCTTGTCATCACAAAGCTCCATGACCCCTGTCATCACATTGATCCATGTCTCCTTTCCTCACAGTGTTCCAGTACCCTTTTCATCACAATGCTCCATGCCATTGTCAGCACAATGCTCCTTGGATCCTGTCATCAAAATGCTCCATCCCCTTTTCATCACAATGATCCAGATATCCTATCATTACAATGCTCCATGCCCGTGTCAACACAATGCTCCATGACCCATGTCATCAAAATGCTTTATGAACCTTGTTATCAGAATATTCCATGACCCCTGTCATCAAAATGATCCATGACAGTTGTCATCACCATACTGCATGATACCTTTCATCCCTACTCTCTGTGACCGCTGTCATCACAATGCTCCAGGACAATTTTCATCACAATGCTCCATGCCCCCTGTCATCCCAGTGCCCCTTAACCCCTGTAATCACAATGCTCCATGACCCTGTCATCACAATGCTACATGACCCCTGTCATCACATTGTTCCATGGCCTAGGTATTCACAATGCTCCATGGACCCTGTAATCACACTGCTCCATGTTCCCTTTCAACACAATGGTCCATGAACCCTGTCATCACAACGTTCCATGAAAGTTGTCATCAAAAGTCTCCATGACCCTGGTCACCACAAGGTTCCCTGCTCTTTTCATCACAATGCTCCATGACCCTTGTAATCACAGTGGTACATGGCCTTGTCACCACAATGCTCCATGGCCTCTGTCATCACCATGCTCCATGGTCTTTCTCATCACAAAGCTCTATGACCCCTGTCATCACTATGCTTGATGACCATTGTCATCACAATGCTCCAAGGCCCCTGTCATCACAATGCCTCATGGTCTTGTAATCACAAAGCTCCATGACCCCTGTCATCACAATGCTCCATGCCTTTGTCATCACAATGCTCCATGGCCCCTGTAATCACAATGCTACAGAACACTTGTCAGCATAATACTCCATTCCCGTGTCATCCCATTGCTCAATGACATTTGTCATCAAAATGTTCCCTGGCCTTTGTCATCACAGTGATCCATGATAACTTTAATCAAAATTCTACATGACCATTGTCATCACAATGCAAGGTGAGAAATGTCATCACAATGCCCCAAGACATGTGTCATCACAATTCGCCTTGGCCCTTGTTATCTCCATGCTGTATGAACTGTGTCATCACTAGGTTTCAGGACACTTGTCATCAAAGAGATCCATGACAACATTCATCACAATGCCCCATGAACTCTGTTATCTCAATGCTCCATGGCCATCGTATTCCCAATGTTCCATTGTCCCGATAATCGCATTGCTCCATGAACACTTTCATCACAATGCTCCTTGACCACTGTCACCGTAATGACCCAAGACGTTTCTCATCACTGTGCTCCAAGGCCACTCTCATCAAAATGCTCCATGATCTGTGTCAGCCCAATATTGCATGACAGTTGTCATCACAACGCTCCATGATCCCTGTAATCACAATGATCCCTGCCAATAACATCACAATGTTCCATGTCTCCTGTAATCACAATGCACCATGCCCTTGTCATCACAATGCTCCAGGTCTGTTTTCATCACCATGCTTCATGCCCGTGTCATCACAATGCTCCATGAATCTTGTCTTCACAATGCTCCATGGCCCATGTCATCACAATGCTCCGTGACTCCTGTCAACACAATGCCTGATGACTCCTGTCATCAAAATGCTAAATGGCACTTGTCATCACAATGCTCTATGACGCCTGTCATCACTATTTTCCATGTCACTTGTTATCACAATGCTCCATGGCCCCTCTAATCACAGTACTCCATGACCCCTATCATCACAATGCCCAATGCCACCTCTTATCACAATTCTCCATGGCATTTGTCATCACGATGCTCCATGACACCTGTCATCACAATGCTCCATGACACTTGTCATCACAATGCTCGATGGCCCTTGTCATCACAATGTTCCTTGGTGCTTTTCATCACAATGCTCCATGACAACTCTCATCAAAATACTCCAAGATTTGTTTCATCACAATGCTCCATGGCCCTTGTCATTACAAATCCACATGATCCCTTTCATCACAATTGTCCATGGCAACTTACATAAAAATGCTCCATGCCCCTGTCATCACAATGCCCAAAGATACCTGTTCTTACAATGATCCATGACTCTTGTCATCACAAGGCTCCATGTCCCTTGTATTCACATTGATCCAGGGCCCTTGTCATCACAATGCTCCATAGCGCTTTTCATCGCAATGCTCCATGACCGCTTTCAGCACAATGCCCCATGACCCCTTTCATCATGATGCTCAACTGCCCTTGTCATCACAAGTCTCCATGAAACATTTCCTCAAAATGCTCCAGTACGCCTTTCATCCAAATTCCCCATGGCCACTGTCATCACAATTCTCCATGACCACTGTCATCATAATGGTCCATGACCCGTTTCATCTCAATGCTCCATGACACCTGTCACCACAATGCTCCATGGCCTTTTTCATCACAATGCTCCATGTCCCCTATGATCAAAATGCTCCATGCCTTTTTCCTCACAATGCTCCCGAATTCTTGTCATCACAATGTTCCATGCCCGTGGCATCACAATGCTCCATGGCCCTTGTCATCACAATGCTCCAGAATTCTTGTCATCACAATGTTCCATGACCGTGTCATCACAATGCTACATGACCCTGGTCATCACAGTTCTCCCTGACCTTTGTCATCACAATGCTTTATGTCGCTTTTCATCACAATTCTCAAAGACCACTTTAATCACTATGCTCGCTGACCATTTTCATCACATTTCTCTATTGTCATTACAATTCCCCATCGTCCCTTTCTTCACAATGCTCCATGATGCCTGTCATCACAATGCTCCACGGCTTCTGTTATCACAATGCTCCAGGACCAGTTTCATCACAATACTCCATCCCCCTTGTCATCACAGTGCACAATGAAACCTTTCATTACAATGCTCCATGACACTTGTCAACACAATGCTCCATGGCCTTTATCGTCACAATGCTCCCAGGCACTTTTCATCACGATGTTCCATGAAAACTTTCATCACATTGCTCCATGACCATTGTCATCACAATAGTCCATACCCTTGTCAACACAATGCTGCATAATCCTTGTCATCACAATTCTCCATGACTGCTGTCATCACATAATCCAGGACAATTTTCATAACAATGCTTCATGCCCCCAGTCATCACAGTGCTCCATGATACATTTCATCACAATTCCTAGATGATCAATGTCATCACAATGCCCATGACACCTGTCGTCACAATTCGCTATGACCCTTGTCATCACAATACTCGATGAACCGTGTCATCACAGTGTTCCAGGACACATGTCATCACAATGATCCATGACTACTTTCATCACAATGCTCCAATACACCTGTCATCACAATGCTCCATGGCCCCTATTATCATATTGCTCCATGATCTCTTTGATCACAATGCTCCATGACCAGTGTCATCACCATGCCTCATGACGCCTGTCATCTCAATGCTCCATGGCCCCTTTCATCACAATGCTCCATGAACCCAGTCATCACAATGTTCCCTGCCCATATCATCACAATGCTCCTTTTCAACATTAATCACAATGCTCCATGCCCTTTCATCACAATGCTACAGAATTCTTGTCATCGCAATGTTCCTTGACCGTGTCATCACAATGCTCCATGATGCTTGTCATCACAAATCTTCATGACCCCTCTCATCACAATGATCCATGACACTTCTCATCACAAAGCTCCATGACCCCTGTCATCACAATGCTCCATGACCCTTGTCATCACAAAGCTCCATGACCCCTGTCATCACATTGATCCATGTCTCCTTTCCTCACAGTGCTCCAGTACCCTTTTCATCACAATGCTCCATGCCATTGTCAGCACAATGCTCCTTGGATCCTGTCATCAAAATGCTCCATCCCCTTTTCTTCACAATGATCCAGATATCCTATCATTACAATGCTCCATGCCCGTGTCAACCCAATGCTCCATGACCCATGTCATCAAAATGCTTTATGAACCTTGTTATCAGAATATTCCATGACCCCTGTCATCAAAATGATCCATGACAGTTGTCATCACAATGCTGCATGATACCTTTCATCCCTACTCTCTGTGACCGCTGTCATCACAATGCTCCAGGACAATTTTCATCACAATGCTCCATGCCCCCTGTCATCCCAGTGCCCCTTAACCCCTGTAATCACAATGCTCCATGACCCTGTCATCACAATGCTACATGACCCCTGTCATCACATTGTTCCATGGCCTATGTATTCACAATGCTCCATGGACCCTGTAATCACACTGCTCCATGTTCCCTTTCAACACAATGGTCCATGAACCCTGTCATCACAACGTTCCATGAAAGTTGTCATCAAAAGTCTCCATGACCCTGGTCACCACAAGGTTCCCTGCTCTTTTCATCACAATGCTCCATGACCCTTGTAATCACAGTGGTACATGGCCTTGTCACCACAATGCTCCATGGCCTCTGTCATCACCATGCTCCATGGTCTTTCTCATCACAAAGCTCTATGACCCCTGTCATCACTATGCTTGATGACCATTGTCATCACAATGCTCCAAGGCCCCTGTCATCACAATGCCTCATGGTCTTGTAATCACAACGCTCCATGACCCCTGTCATCACAATGCTCCATGCCTTTGTCATCACAATGCTCCATGGCCCCTGTAATCACAATGCTACAGAACACTTGTCAGCATAATACTCCATTCCCGTGTCATCCCATTGCTCAATGACATTTGTCATCAAAATGTTCCCTGGCCTTTGTCATCACAGTGATCCATGATAACTTTAATCAAAATTCTACATGACCATTGTCATCACAATGCAAGGTGAGAAATGTCATCACAATGCCCCAAGACACGTGTCATCACAATTCGCCTTGGCCCTTGTTATCTCCATGCTGTATGAACCGTGTCATCACTAGGTTTCAGGACACTTGTCATCAAAGAGATCCATGACAACATTCATCACAATGCCCCATGAACTCTGTTATCTCAATGCTCCATGGCCATTGTATTCCCAATGTTCCATTGTCCCGATAATCGCATTGCTCCATGAACACTTTCATCACAATGCTCCTTGACCACTGTCACCGTAATGACCCAAGACGTTTCTCATCACTGTGCTCCAAGGCCACTCTCATCAAAATGCTCCATGATCTGTGTCAGCCCAATATTGCATGACAGTTGTCATCACAACGCTCTATGATCCCTGTAATCACAATGATCCCTGCCAATAACATCACAATGTTCCATGTCTCCTGTAATCACAATGCACCATGCCCTTGTCATCACAATGCTCCAGGTCTGTTTTCATCACCATGCTTCATGCCCGTGTCATCACAATGCTCCATGAATCTTGTCTTCACAATGCTCCATGGCCCATGTCATCACAATGCTCCGTGACTCCTGTCAACACAATGCCTGATGACTCCTGTCATCAAAATGCTAAATGGCACTTGTCATCACAATGCTCTATGACGCCTGTCATCACTATTTTCCATGTCACTTGTTATCACAATGCTCCATGGCCCCTCTAATCACAGTACTCCATGACCCCTATCATCACAATGCCCAATGCCACCTCTTATCACAATTCTCCATGGCATTTGTCATCACGATGCTCCATGACACCTGTCATCACAATGCTCCATGACACTTGTCATCACAATGCTCGATGGCCCTTGTCATCACAATGTTCCTTGGTGCTTTTCATCACAATGCTCCATGACAACTCTCATCAAAATACTCCAAGATTTGTTTCATCACAATGCTCCATGGCCCTTGTCATTACAAATCCACATGATCCCTTTCATCACAATTGTCCATGGCAACTTACATAAAAATGCTCCATGCCCCTGTCATCACAATGCCCAAAGATACCTGTTCTTACAATGATCCATGACTCTTGTCATCACAAGGCTCCATGTCCCTTGTATTCACATTGATCCAGGGCCCTTGTCATCACAATGCTCCATAGCGCTTTTCATCGCAATGCTCCATGACCGCTTTCAGCACAATGCCCCATGACCCCTGTCATCATGATGCTCAACTGCCCTTGTCATCACAAGTCTCCATGAAACATTTCCTCAAAATGCTCCAGTACGCCTTTCATCCAAATTCCCCATGGCCACTGTCATCACAATTCTCCATGACCACTGTCATCATAATGGTCCATGACCCGTTTCATCTCAATGCTCCATGACACCTGTCACCACAATGCTCCATGGCCTTTTTCATCACAATGCTCCATGTCCCCTATGATCAAAATGCTCCATGCCTTTTTCCTCACAATGCTCCCGAATTCTTGTCATCACAATGTTCCATGCCCGTGGCATCACAATGCTCCATGGCCCTTGTCATCACAATGCTCCAGAATTCTTGTCATCACAATGTTCCATGACCGTGTCATCACAATGCTACATGACCCTGGTCATCACAGTTCTCCCTGACCTTTGTCATCACAATGCTTTATGTCGCTTTTCATCACAGTTCTCAAAGACCACTTTAATCACTATGCTCGCTGACCATTTTCATCACATTTCTCTATTGTCATTACAATTCCCCATCGTCCCTTTCTTCACAATGCTCCATGATGCCTGTCATCACAATGCTCCACGGCTTCTGTTATCACAATGCTCCAGGACCAGTTTCATCACAATACTCCATCCCCCTTGTCATCACAGTGCACAATGAAACCTTTCATTACAATGCTCCATGACACTTGTCAACACAATGCTCCATGGCCTTTATCGTCACAATGCTCCCAGGCACTTTTCATCACGATGTTCCATGAAAACTTTCATCACATTGCTCCATGACCATTGTCATCACAATAGTCCATACCCTTGTCAACACAATGCTGCATAATCCTTGTCATCACAATTCTCCATGACTGCTGTCATCACATAATCCAGGACAATTTTCATAACAATGCTTCATGCCCCCAGTCATCACAGTGCTCCATGATACATTTCATCACAATTCCTAGATGATCAATGTCATCACAATGCCCATGACACCTGTCGTCACAATTCGCTATGACCCTTGTCATCACAATACTCGATGAACCGTGTCATCACAGTGTTCCAGGACACATGTCATCACAATGATCCATGACTACTTTCATCACAATGCTCCAATACACCTGTCATCACAATGCTCCATGGCCCCTATTATCATATTGCTCCATGATCTCTTTGATCACAATGCTCCATGACCAGTGTCATCACCATGCCTCATGACGCCTGTCATCTCAATGCTCCATGGCCCCTTTCATCACAATGTTCCATGAACCCAGTCATCACAAGGTTCCCTGCCCATATCATCACAATGCTCCTTTTCACCATTAATCACAATGCTCCATGCCCTTTCATCACAGTGCTACAGAATTCTTGTCATCACAATGTTCCTTGACCGTGTCATCACAATGCTCCATGATGCTTGTCATCACAAATCTTCATGACCCCTCTCATCACAATGATCCATGACACTTCTCATCACAAAGCTCCATGACCCCTGTCATCACAATGCTCCATGACCCTTGTCATCACAAAGCTCCATGACCCCTGTCATCACATTGATCCATGACTCCTTTCCTCACAGTGCTCCAGTACCCTTTTCATCACAATGCTCCATGCCATTGTCAGCACAATGCTCCTTGGATCCTGTCATCAAAATGCTCCATCCCCTTTTCATCACAATGATCCAGATATCCTATCATTACAATGCTCCATGCCCGTGTCAACACAATGCTCCATGACCCATGTCATCAAAATGCTTTATGAACCTTGTTATCAGAATATTCCATGACCCCTGTCATCAAAATGATCCATGACAGTTGTCATCACAATGCTGCATGATACCTTTCATCCCTACTCTCTGTGACCGCTGTCATCACAATGCTCCAGGACAATTTTCATCACAATGCTCCATGCCCCCTGTCATCACAGTGCCCCTTAACCCCTGTAATCACAATGCTCCATGACCCTGTCATCACAATGCTACATGACCCCTGTCATCACATTGTTCCATGGCCTATGTATTCACAATGCTCCATGGACCCTGTAATCACACTGCTCCATGTTCCCTTTCAACACAATGGTCCATGACCCCTGTCATCACAACGTTCCACGAAAGTTGTCATCAAAAGTCTCCATGACCCTGGTCACCACAAGGTTCCCTGCTCTTGTCATCACAATGCTCCATGACCCTTGTAATCACAGTGGTACATGGCCTTGTCACCACAATGCTCCATGGCCTCTGTCATCACCATGCTCCATGGTCTTTCTCATCACAAAGCTCTATGACCCCTGTCATCACTATGCTTGATGACCATTGTCATCACAATGCTCCAAGGCCCCTGTCATCACAATGCCTCATGGTCTTGTAATCACAACGCTCCATGACCCCTGTCATCACAATGCTCCATGCCTTTGTCATCACAATGCTCCATGGCCCCTGTAATCACAATGCTACAGAACACTTGTCAGCATAATACTCCATTCCCGTGTCATCCCATTGCTCAATGACATTTGTCATCAAAATGTTCCCTGGCCTTTGTCATCACAGTGATCCATGATAACTTTAATCAAAATTCTACATGACCATTGTCATCACAATGCAAGGTGAGAAATGTCATCACAATGCCCCAAGACACGTGTCATCACAATTCGCCTTGGCCCTTGTTATCTCCATGCTGTATGAACCGTGTCATCACTAGGTTTCAGGACACTTGTCATCAAAGAGATCCATGACAACATTCATCACAATGCCCCATGAACTCTGTTATCTCAATGCTCCATGGCCATTGTATTCCCAATGTTCCATTGTCCCGATAATCGCATTGCTCCATGAACACTTTCATCACAATGCTCCTTGACCACTGTCACCGTAATGACCCAAGACGTTTCTCATCACTGTGCTCCAAGGCCACTCTCATCAAAATGCTCCATGATCTGTGTCAGCCCAATATTGCATGACAGTTGTCATCACAACGCTCTATGATCCCTGTAATCACAATGATCCCTGCCAATAACATCACAATGTTCCATGTCTCCTGTAATCACAATGCACCATGCCCTTGTCATCACAATGCTCCAGGTCTGTTTTCATCACCATGCTTCATGCCCGTGTCATCACAATGCTCCATGAATCTTGTCTTCACAATGCTCCATGGCCCATGTCATCACAATGCTCCGTGACTCCTGTCAACACAATGCCTGATGACTCCTGTCATCAAAATGCTAAATGGCACTTGTCATCACAATGCTCTATGACGCCTGTCATCACTATTTTCCATGTCACTTGTTATCACAATGCTCCATGGCCCCTCTAATCACAGTACTCCATGACCCCTATCATCACAATGCCCAATGCCACCTCTTATCACAATTCTCCATGGCATTTGTCATCACGATGCTCCATGACACCTGTCATCACAATGCTCCATGACACTTGTCATCACAATGCTCGATGGCCCTTGTCATCACAATGTTCCTTGGTGCTTTTCATCACAATGCTCCATGACAACTCTCATCAAAATACTCCAAGATTTGTTTCATCACAATGCTCCATGGCCCTTGTCATTACAAATTCACATGATCCCTTTCATCACAATTGTCCATGGCAACTTACATAAAAATGCTCCATGCCCCTGTCATCACAATGCCCAAAGATACCTGTTCTTACAATGATCCATGACTCTTGTCATCACAAGGCTCCATGTCCCTTGTATTCACATTGATCCAGGGCCCTTGTCATCACAATGCTCCATAGCGCTTTTCATCGCAATGCTCCATGACCGCTTTCAGCACAATGCCCCATGACCCCTGTCATCATGATGCTCAACTGCCCTTGTCATCACAAGTCTCCATGAAACATTTCCTCAAAATGCTCCAGTACGCCTTTCATCCAAATTCCCCATGGCCACTGTCATCACAATTCTCCATGACCACTGTCATCATAATGGTCCATGACCCGTTTCATCTCAATGCTCCATGACACCTGTCACCACAATGCTCCATGGCCTTTTTCATCACAATGCTCCATGTCCCCTATGATCAAAATGCTCCATGCCTTTTTCCTCACAATGCTCCAGAATTCTTGTCATCACAATGTTCCATGCCCGTGGCATCACAATGCTCCATGGCCCTTGTCATCACAATGCTCCAGAATTCTTGTCATCACAATGTTCCATGACCGTGTCATCACAATGCTACATGACCCTGGTCATCACAGTTCTCCCTGACCTTTGTCATCACAATGCTTTATGTCGCTTTTCATCACAGTTCTCAAAGACCACTTTAATCACTATGCTCGCTGACCATTTTCATCACATTTCTCTATTGTCATTACAATTCCCCATCGTCCCTTTCTTCACAATGCTCCATGATGCCTGTCATCACAATGCTCCACGGCTTCTGTTATCACAATGCTCCAGGACCAGTTTCATCACAATACTCCATCCCCCTTGTCATCACAGTGCACAATGAAACCTTTCATTACAATGCTCCATGACACTTGTCAACACAATGCTCCATGGCCTTTATCGTCACAATGCTCCCAGGCACTTTTCATCACGATGTTCCATGAAAACTTTCATCACATTGCTCCATGACCATTGTCATCACAATAGTCCATACCCTTGTCAACACAATGCTGCATAATCCTTGTCATCACAATTCTCCATGACTGCTGTCATCACATAATCCAGGACAATTTTCATAACAATGCTTCATGCCCCCAGTCATCACAGTGCTCCATGATACATTTCATCACAATTCCTAGATGATCAATGTCATCACAATGCCCATGACACCTGTCGTCACAATTCGCTATGACCCTTGTCATCACAATACTCGATGAACCGTGTCATCACAGTGTTCCAGGACACATGTCATCACAATGATCCATGACTACTTTCATCACAATGCTCCAATACACCTGTCATCACAATGCTCCATGGCCCCTATTATCATATTGCTCCATGATCTCTTTGATCACAATGCTCCATGACCAGTGTCATCACCATGCCTCATGACGCCTGTCATCTCAATGCTCCATGGCCCCTTTCATCACAATGTTCCATGAACCCAGTCATCACAAGGTTCCCTGCCCATATCATCACAATGCTCCTTTTCACCATTAATCACAATGCTCCATGCCCTTTCATCACAGTGCTACAGAATTCTTGTCATCACAATGTTCCTTGACCGTGTCATCACAATGCTCCATGATGCTTGTCATCACAAATCTTCATGACCCCTCTCATCACAATGATCCATGACACTTCTCATCACAAAGCTCCATGACCCCTGTCATCACAATGCTCCATGACCCTTGTCATCACAAAGCTCCATGACCCCTGTCATCACATTGATCCATGACTCCTTTCCTCACAGTGCTCCAGTACCCTTTTCATCACAATGCTCCATGCCATTGTCAGCACAATGCTCCTTGGATCCTGTCATCAAAATGCTCCATCCCCTTTTCATCACAATGATCCAGATATCCTATCATTACAATGCTCCATGCCCGTGTCAACACAATGCTCCATGACCCATGTCATCAAAATGCTTTATGAACCTTGTTATCAGAATATTCCATGACCCCTGTCATCAAAATGATCCATGACAGTTGTCATCACAATGCTGCATGATACCTTTCATCCCTACTCTCTGTGACCGCTGTCATCACAATGCTCCAGGACAATTTTCATCACAATGCTCCATGCCCCCTGTCATCACAGTGCCCCTTAACCCCTGTAATCACAATGCTCCATGACCCTGTCTTCACAATGCTACATGACCCCTGTCATCACATTGTTCCATGGCCTATGTATTCACAATGCTCCATGGACCCTGTAATCACACTGCTCCATGTTCCCTTTCAACACAATGGTCCATGACCCCTGTCATCACAACGTTCCACGAAAGTTGTCATCAAAAGTCTCCATGACCCTGGTCACCACAAGGTTCCCTGCTCTTGTCATCACAATGCTCCATGACCCTTGTAATCACAGTGGTACATGGCCTTGTCACCACAATGCTCCATGGCCTCTGTCATCACCATGCTCCATGGTCTTTCTCATCACAAAGCTCTATGACCCCTGTCATCACTATGCTTGATGACCATTGTCATCACAATGCTCCAAGGCCCCTGTCATCACAATGCCTCATGGTCTTGTAATCACAACGCTCCATGACCCCTGTCATCACAATGCTCCATGCCTTTGTCATCACAATGCTCCATGGCCCCTGTAATCACAATGCTACAGAACACTTGTCAGCATAATACTCCATTCCCGTGTCATCCCATTGCTCAATGACATTTGTCATCAAAATGTTCCCTGGCCTTTGTCATCACAGTGATCCATGATAACTTTAATCAAAATTCTACATGACCATTGTCATCACAATGCAAGGTGAGAAATGTCATCACAATGCCCCAAGACACGTGTCATCACAATTCGCCTTGGCCCTTGTTATCTCCATGCTGTATGAACCGTGTCATCACTAGGTTTCAGGACACTTGTCATCAAAGAGATCCATGACAACATTCATCACAATGCCCCATGAACTCTGTTATCTCAATGCTCCATGGCCATCGTATTCCCAATGTTCCATTGTCCCGATAATCGCATTGCTCCATGAACACTTTCATCACAATGCTCCTTGACCACTGTCACCGTAATGACCCAAGACGTTTCTCATCACTGTGCTCCAAGGCCACTCTCATCAAAATGCTCCATGATCTGTGTCAGCCCAATATTGCATGACAGTTGTCATCACAACGCTCTATGATCCCTGTAATCACAATGATCCCTGCCAATAACATCACAATGTTCCATGTCTCCTGTAATCACAATGCACCATGCCCTTGTCATCACAATGCTCCAGGTCTGTTTTCATCACCATGCTTCATGCCCGTGTCATCACAATGCTCCATGAATCTTGTCTTCACAATGCTCCATGGCCCATGTCATCACAATGCTCCGTGACTCCTGTCAACACAATGCCTGATGACTCCTGTCATCAAAATGCTAAATGGCACTTGTCATCACAATGCTCTATGACGCCTGTCATCACTATTTTCCATGTCACTTGTTATCACAATGCTCCATGGCCCCTCTAATCACAGTACTCCATGACCCCTATCATCACAATGCCCAATGCCACCTCTTATCACAATTCTCCATGGCATTTGTCATCACGATGCTCCATGACACCTGTCATCACAATGCTCCATGACACTTGTCATCACAATGCTCGATGGCCCTTGTCATCACAATGTTCCTTGGTGCTTTTCATCACAATGCTCCATGACAACTCTCATCAAAATACTCCAAGATTTGTTTCATCACAATGCTCCATGGCCCTTGTCATTACAAATCCACATGATCCCTTTCATCACAATTGTCCATGGCAACTTACATAAAAATGCTCCATGCCCCTGTCATCACAATGCCCAAAGATACCTGTTCTTACAATGATCCATGACTCTTGTCATCACAAGGCTCCATGTCCCTTGTATTCACATTGATCCAGGGCCCTTGTCATCACAATGCTCCATAGCGCTTTTCATCGCAATGCTCCATGACCGCTTTCAGCACAATGCCCCATGACCCCTGTCATCATGATGCTCAACTGCCCTTGTCATCACAAGTCTCCATGAAACATTTCCTCAAAATGCTCCAGTACGCCTTTCATCCAAATTCCCCATGGCCACTGTCATCACAATTCTCCATGACCACTGTCATCATAATGGTCCATGACCCGTTTCATCTCAATGCTCCATGACACCTGTCACCACAATGCTCCATGGCCTTTTTCATCACAATGCTCCATGTCCCCTATGATCAAAATGCTCCATGCCTTTTTCCTCACAATGCTCCAGAATTCTTGTCATCACAATGTTCCATGCCCGTGGCATCACAATGCTCCATGGCCCTTGTCATCACAATGCTCCAGAATTCTTGTCATCACAATGTTCCATGACCGTGTCATCACAATGCTACATGACCCTGGTCATCACAGTTCTCCCTGACCTTTGTCATCACAATGCTTTATGTCGCTTTTCATCACAGTTCTCAAAGACCACTTTAATCACTATGCTCGCTGACCATTTTCATCACATTTCTCTATTGTCATTACAATTCCCCATCGTCCCTTTCTTCACAATGCTCCATGATGCCTGTCATCACAATGCTCCACGGCTTCTGTTATCACAATGCTCCAGGACCAGTTTCATCACAATACTCCATCCCCCTTGTCATCACAGTGCACAATGAAACCTTTCATTACAATGCTCCATGACACTTGTCAACACAATGCTCCATGGCCTTTATCGTCACAATGCTCCCAGGCACTTTTCATCACGATGTTCCATGAAAACTTTCATCACATTGCTCCATGACCATTGTCATCACAATAGTCCATACCCTTGTCAACACAATGCTGCATAATCCTTGTCATCACAATTCTCCATGACTGCTGTCATCACATAATCCAGGACAATTTTCATAACAATGCTTCATGCCCCCAGTCATCACAGTGCTCCATGATACATTTCATCACAATTCCTAGATGATCAATGTCATCACAATGCCCATGACACCTGTCGTCACAATTCGCTATGACCCTTGTCATCACAATACTCGATGAACCGTGTCATCACAGTGTTCCAGGACACATGTCATCACAATGATCCATGACTACTTTCATCACAATGCTCCAATACATCTGTCATCACAATGCTCCATGGCCCCTATTATCATATTGCTCCATGATCTCTTTGATCACAATGCTCCATGACCAGTGTCATCACCATGCCTCATGACGCCTGTCATCTCAATGCTCCATGGCCCCTTTCATCACAATGCTCCATGAACCCAGTCATCACAATGTTCCCTGCCCATATCATCACAATGCTCCTTTTCACCATTAATCACAATGCTCCATGCCCTTTCATCACAATGCTACAGAATTCTTGTCATCGCAATGTTCCTTGACCGTGTCATCACAATGCTCCATGATGCTTGTCATCACAAATCTTCATGACCCCTCTCATCACAATGATCCATGACACTTCTCATCACAAAGCTCCATGACCCCTGTCATCACAATGCTCCATGACCCTTGTCATCACAAAGCTCCATGACCCCTGTCATCACATTGATCCATGTCTCCTTTCCTCACAGTGTTCCAGTACCCTTTTCATCACAATGCTCCATGCCATTGTCAGCACAATGCTCCTTGGATCCTGTCATCAAAATGCTCCATCCCCTTTTCTTCACAATGATCCAGATATCCTATCATTACAATGCTCCATGCCCGTGTCAACACAATGCTCCATGACCCATGTCATCAAAATGCTTTATGAACCTTGTTATCAGAATATTCCATGACCCCTGTCATCAAAATGATCCATGACAGTTGTCATCACAATGCTGCATGATACCTTTCATCCCTACTCTCTGTGACCGCTGTCATCACAATGCTCCAGGACAATTTTCATCACAATGCTCCATGCCCCCTGTCATCCCAGTGCCCCTTAACCCCTGTAATCACAATGCTCCATGACCCTGTCATCACAATGCTACATGACCCCTGTCATCACATTGTTCCATGGCCTATGTATTCACAATGCTCCATGGACCCTGTAATCACACTGCTCCATGTTCCCTTTCAACACAATGGTCCATGAACCCTGTCATCACAACGTTCCATGAAAGTTGTCATCAAAAGTCTCCATGACCCTGGTCACCACAAGGTTCCCTGCTCTTTTCATCACAATGCTCCATGACCCTTGTAATCACAGTGGTACATGGCCTTGTCACCACAATGCTCCATGGCCTCTGTCATCACCATGCTCCATGGTCTTTCTCATCACAAAGCTCTATGACCCCTGTCATCACTATGCTTGATGACCATTGTCATCACAATGCTCCAAGGCCCCTGTCATCACAATGCCTCATGGTCTTGTAATCACAAAGCTCCATGACCCCTGTCATCACAATGCTCCATGCCTTTGTCATCACAATGCTCCATGGCCCCTGTAATCACAATGCTACAGAACACTTGTCAGCATAATACTCCATTCCCGTGTCATCCCATTGCTCAATGACATTTGTCATCAAAATGTTCCCTGGCCTTTGTCATCACAGTGATCCATGATAACTTTAATCAAAATTCTACATGACCATTGTCATCACAATGCAAGGTGAGAAATGTCATCACAATGCCCCAAGACATGTGTCATCACAATTCGCCTTGGCCCTTGTTATCTCCATGCTGTATGAACCGTGTCATCACTAGGTTTCAGGACACTTGTCATCAAAGAGATCCATGACAACATTCATCACAATGCCCCATGAACTCTGTTATCTCAATGCTCCATGGCCATCGTATTCCCAATGTTCCATTGTCCCGATAATCGCATTGCTCCATGAACACTTTCATCACAATGCTCCTTGACCACTGTCACCGTAATGACCCAAGACGTTTCTCATCACTGTGCTCCAAGGCCACTCTCATCAAAATGCTCCATGATCTGTGTCAGCCCAATATTGCATGACAGTTGTCATCACAACGCTCTATGATCCCTGTAATCACAATGATCCCTGCCAATAACATCACAATGTTCCATGTCTCCTGTAATCACAATGCACCATGCCCTTGTCATCACAATGCTCCAGGTCTGTTTTCATCACCATGCTTCATGCCCGTGTCATCACAATGCTCCATGAATCTTGTCTTCACAATGCTCCATGGCCCATGTCATCACAATGCTCCGTGACTCCTGTCAACACAATGCCTGATGACTCCTGTCATCAAAATGCTAAATGGCACTTGTCATCACAATGCTCTATGACGCCTGTCATCACTATTTTCCATGTCACTTGTTATCACAATGCTCCATGGCCCCTCTAATCACAGTACTCCATGACCCCTATCATCACAATGCCCAATGCCACCTCTTATCACAATTCTCCATGGCATTTGTCATCACGATGCTCCATGACACCTGTCATCACAATGCTCCATGACACTTGTCATCACAATGCTCGATGGCCCTTGTCATCACAATGTTCCTTGGTGCTTTTCATCACAATGCTCCATGACAACTCTCATCAAAATACTCCAAGATTTGTTTCATCACAATGCTCCATGGCCCTTGTCATTACAAATCCACATGATCCCTTTCATCACAATTGTCCATGGCAACTTACATAAAAATGCTCCATGCCCCTGTCATCACAATGCCCAAAGATACCTGTTCTTACAATGATCCATGACTCTTGTCATCACAAGGCTCCATGTCCCTTGTATTCACATTGATCCAGGGCCCTTGTCATCACAATGCTCCATAGCGCTTTTCATCGCAATGCTCCATGACCGCTTTCAGCACAATGCCCCATGACCCCTGTCATCATGATGCTCAACTGCCCTTGTCATCACAAGTCTCCATGAAACATTTCCTCAAAATGCTCCAGTACGCCTTTCATCCAAATTCCCCATGGCCACTGTCATCACAATTCTCCATGACCACTGTCATCATAATGGTCCATGACCCGTTTCATCTCAATGCTCCATGACACCTGTCACCACAATGCTCCATGGCCTTTTTCATCACAATGCTCCATGTCCCCTATGATCAAAATGCTCCATGCCTTTTTCCTCACAATGCTCCAGAATTCTTGTCATCACAATGTTCCATGCCCGTGGCATCACAATGCTCCATGGCCCTTGTCATCACAATGCTCCAGAATTCTTGTCATCACAATGTTCCATGACCGTGTCATCACAATGCTACATGACCCTGGTCATCACAGTTCTCCCTGACCTTTGTCATCACAATGCTTTATGTCGCTTTTCATCACAGTTCTCAAAGACCACTTTAATCACTATGCTCGCTGACCATTTTCATCACATTTCTCTATTGTCATTACAATTCCCCATCGTCCCTTTCTTCACAATGCTCCATGATGCCTGTCATCACAATGCTCCACGGCTTCTGTTATCACAATGCTCCAGGACCAGTTTCATCACAATACTCCATCCCCCTTGTCATCACAGTGCACAATGAAACCTTTCATTACAATGCTCCATGACACTTGTCAACACAATGCTCCATGGCCTTTATCGTCACAATGCTCCCAGGCACTTTTCATCACGATGTTCCATGAAAACTTTCATCACATTGCTCCATGACCATTGTCATCACAATAGTCCATACCCTTGTCAACACAATGCTGCATAATCCTTGTCATCACAATTCTCCATGACTGCTGTCATCACATAATCCAGGACAATTTTCATAACAATGCTTCATGCCCCCAGTCATCACAGTGCTCCATGATACATTTCATCACAATTCCTAGATGATCAATGTCATCACAATGCCCATGACACCTGTCGTCACAATTCGCTATGACCCTTGTCATCACAATACTCGATGAACCGTGTCATCACAGTGTTCCAGGACACATGTCATCACAATGATCCATGACTACTTTCATCACAATGCTCCAATACACCTGTCATCACAATGCTCCATGGCCCCTATTATCATATTGCTCCATGATCTCTTTGATCACAATGCTCCATGACCAGTGTCATCACCATGCCTCATGACGCCTGTCATCTCAATGCTCCATGGCCCCTTTCATCACAATGTTCCATGAACCCAGTCATCACAAGGTTCCCTGCCCATATCATCACAATGCTCCTTTTCACCATTAATCACAATGCTCCATGCCCTTTCATCACAGTGCTACAGAATTCTTGTCATCACAATGTTCCTTGACCGTGTCATCACAATGCTCCATGATGCTTGTCATCACAAATCTTCATGACCCCTCTCATCACAATGATCCATGACACTTCTCATCACAAAGCTCCATGACCCCTGTCATCACAATGCTCCATGACCCTTGTCATCACAAAGCTCCATGACCCCTGTCATCACATTGATCCATGACTCCTTTCCTCACAGTGCTCCAGTACCCTTTTCATCACAATGCTCCATGCCATTGTCAGCACAATGCTCCTTGGATCCTGTCATCAAAATGCTCCATCCCCTTTTCATCACAATGATCCAGATATCCTATCATTACAATGCTCCATGCCCGTGTCAACACAATGCTCCATGACCCATGTCATCAAAATGCTTTATGAACCTTGTTATCAGAATATTCCATGACCCCTGTCATCAAAATGATCCATGACAGTTGTCATCACAATGCTGCATGATACCTTTCATCCCTACTCTCTGTGACCGCTGTCATCACAATGCTCCAGGACAATTTTCATCACAATGCTCCATGCCCCCTGTCATCACAGTGCCCCTTAACCCCTGTAATCACAATGCTCCATGACCCTGTCATCACAATGCTACATGACCCCTGTCATCACATTGTTCCATGGCCTATGTATTCACAATGCTCCATGGACCCTGTAATCACACTGCTCCATGTTCCCTTTCAACACAATGGTCCATGACCCCTGTCATCACAACGTTCCACGAAAGTTGTCATCAAAAGTCTCCATGACCCTGGTCACCACAAGGTTCCCTGCTCTTGTCATCACAATGCTCCATGACCCTTGTAATCACAGTGGTACATGGCCTTGTCACCACAATGCTCCATGGCCTCTGTCATCACCATGCTCCATGGTCTTTCTCATCACAAAGCTCTATGACCCCTGTCATCACTATGCTTGATGACCATTGTCATCACAATGCTCCAAGGCCCCTGTCATCACAATGCCTCATGGTCTTGTAATCACAACGCTCCATGACCCCTGTCATCACAATGCTCCATGCCTTTGTCATCACAATGCTCCATGGCCCCTGTAATCACAATGCTACAGAACACTTGTCAGCATAATACTCCATTCCCGTGTCATCCCATTGCTCAATGACATTTGTCATCAAAATGTTCCCTGGCCTTTGTCATCACAGTGATCCATGATAACTTTAATCAAAATTCTACATGACCATTGTCATCACAATGCAAGGTGAGAAATGTCATCACAATGCCCCAAGACACGTGTCATCACAATTCGCCTTGGCCCTTGTTATCTCCATGCTGTATGAACCGTGTCATCACTAGGTTTCAGGACACTTGTCATCAAAGAGATCCATGACAACATTCATCACAATGCCCCATGAACTCTGTTATCTCAATGCTCCATGGCCATTGTATTCCCAATGTTCCATTGTCCCGATAATCGCATTGCTCCATGAACACTTTCATCACAATGCTCCTTGACCACTGTCACCGTAATGACCCAAGACGTTTCTCATCACTGTGCTCCAAGGCCACTCTCATCAAAATGCTCCATGATCTGTGTCAGCCCAATATTGCATGACAGTTGTCATCACAACGCTCTATGATCCCTGTAATCACAATGATCCCTGCCAATAACATCACAATGTTCCATGTCTCCTGTAATCACAATGCACCATGCCCTTGTCATCACAATGCTCCAGGTCTGTTTTCATCACCATGCTTCATGCCCGTGTCATCACAATGCTCCATGAATCTTGTCTTCACAATGCTCCATGGCCCATGTCATCACAATGCTCCGTGACTCCTGTCAACACAATGCCTGATGACTCCTGTCATCAAAATGCTAAATGGCACTTGTCATCACAATGCTCTATGACGCCTGTCATCACTATTTTCCATGTCACTTGTTATCACAATGCTCCATGGCCCCTCTAATCACAGTACTCCATGACCCCTATCATCACAATGCCCAATGCCACCTCTTATCACAATTCTCCATGGCATTTGTCATCACGATGCTCCATGACACCTGTCATCACAATGCTCCATGACACTTGTCATCACAATGCTCGATGGCCCTTGTCATCACAATGTTCCTTGGTGCTTTTCATCACAATGCTCCATGACAACTCTCATCAAAATACTCCAAGATTTGTTTCATCACAATGCTCCATGGCCCTTGTCATTACAAATCCACATGATCCCTTTCATCACAATTGTCCATGGCAACTTACATAAAAATGCTCCATGCCCCTGTCATCACAATGCCCAAAGATACCTGTTCTTACAATGATCCATGACTCTTGTCATCACAAGGCTCCATGTCCCTTGTATTCACATTGATCCAGGGCCCTTGTCATCACAATGCTCCATAGCGCTTTTCATCGCAATGCTCCATGACCGCTTTCAGCACAATGCCCCATGACCCCTGTCATCATGATGCTCAACTGCCCTTGTCATCACAAGTCTCCATGAAACATTTCCTCAAAATGCTCCAGTACGCCTTTCATCCAAATTCCCCATGGCCACTGTCATCACAATTCTCCATGACCACTGTCATCATAATGGTCCATGACCCGTTTCATCTCAATGCTCCATGACACCTGTCACCACAATGCTCCATGGCCTTTTTCATCACAATGCTCCATGTCCCCTATGATCAAAATGCTCCATGCCTTTTTCCTCACAATGCTCCAGAATTCTTGTCATCACAATGTTCCATGCCCGTGGCATCACAATGCTCCATGGCCCTTGTCATCACAATGCTCCAGAATTCTTGTCATCACAATGTTCCATGACCGTGTCATCACAATGCTACATGACCCTGGTCATCACAGTTCTCCCTGACCTTTGTCATCACAATGCTTTATGTCGCTTTTCATCACAGTTCTCAAAGACCACTTTAATCACTATGCTCGCTGACCATTTTCATCACATTTCTCTATTGTCATTACAATTCCCCATCGTCCCTTTCTTCACAATGCTCCATGATGCCTGTCATCACAATGCTCCACGGCTTCTGTTATCACAATGCTCCAGGACCAGTTTCATCACAATACTCCATCCCCCTTGTCATCACAGTGCACAATGAAACCTTTCATTACAATGCTCCATGACACTTGTCAACACAATGCTCCATGGCCTTTATCGTCACAATGCTCCCAGGCACTTTTCATCACGATGTTCCATGAAAACTTTCATCACATTGCTCCATGACCATTGTCATCACAATAGTCCATACCCTTGTCAACACAATGCTGCATAATCCTTGTCATCACAATTCTCCATGACTGCTGTCATCACATAATCCAGGACAATTTTCATAACAATGCTTCATGCCCCCAGTCATCACAGTGCTCCATGATACATTTCATCACAATTCCTAGATGATCAATGTCATCACAATGCCCATGACACCTGTCGTCACAATTCGCTATGACCCTTGTCATCACAATACTCGATGAACCGTGTCATCACAGTGTTCCAGGACACATGTCATCACAATGATCCATGACTACTTTCATCACAATGCTCCAATACACCTGTCATCACAATGCTCCATGGCCCCTATTATCATATTGCTCCATGATCTCTTTGATCACAATGCTCCATGACCAGTGTCATCACCATGCCTCATGACGCCTGTCATCTCAATGCTCCATGGCCCCTTTCATCACAATGTTCCATGAACCCAGTCATCACAAGGTTCCCTGCCCATATCATCACAATGCTCCTTTTCACCATTAATCACAATGCTCCATGCCCTTTCATCACAGTGCTACAGAATTCTTGTCATCACAATGTTCCTTGACCGTGTCATCACAATGCTCCATGATGCTTGTCATCACAAATCTTCATGACCCCTCTCATCACAATGATCCATGACACTTCTCATCACAAAGCTCCATGACCCCTGTCATCACAATGCTCCATGACCCTTGTCATCACAAAGCTCCATGACCCCTGTCATCACATTGATCCATGACTCCTTTCCTCACAGTGCTCCAGTACCCTTTTCATCACAATGCTCCATGCCATTGTCAGCACAATGCTCCTTGGATCCTGTCATCAAAATGCTCCATCCCCTTTTCATCACAATGATCCAGATATCCTATCATTACAATGCTCCATGCCCGTGTCAACACAATGCTCCATGACCCATGTCATCAAAATGCTTTATGAACCTTGTTATCAGAATATTCCATGACCCCTGTCATCAAAATGATCCATGACAGTTGTCATCACAATGCTGCATGATACCTTTCATCCCTACTCTCTGTGACCGCTGTCATCACAATGCTCCAGGACAATTTTCATCACAATGCTCCATGCCCCCTGTCATCCCAGTGCCCCTTAACCCCTGTAATCACAATGCTCCATGACGCTGTCATCACAATGCTACATGACCCCTGTCATCACATTGTTCCATGGCCTATGTATTCACAATGCTCCATGGACCCTGTAATCACACTGCTCCATGTTCCCTTTCAACACAATGGTCCATGACCCCTGTCATCACAACGTTCCACGAAAGTTGTCATCAAAAGTCTCCATGACCCTGGTCACCACAAGGTTCCCTGCTCTTGTCATCACAATGCTCCATGACCCTTGTAATCACAGTGGTACATGGCCTTGTCACCACAATGCTCCATGGCCTCTGTCATCACCATGCTCCATAGTCTTTCTCATCACAAAGCTCTATGACCCCTGTCATCACTATGCTTGATGACCATTGTCATCACAATGCTCCAAGGCCCCTGTCATCACAATACCTCATGGTCTTGTAATCACAACGCTCCATGACCCCTGTCATCACAATGCTCCATGCCTTTGTCATCACAATTCTCCATGGCCCCTGTAATCACAATGCTACAGAACACTTGTCAGCATAATACTCCATTCCCGTGTCATCCCATTGCTCAATGACATTTGTCATCAAAATGTTCCCTGGCCTTTGTCATCACAGTGATCCATGATAACTTTAATCAAAATTCTACATGACCATTGTCATCACAATGCAAGGTGAGAAATGTCATCACAATGCCCCAAGACACGTGTCATCACAATTCGCCTTGGCCCTTGTTATCTCCATGCTGTATGAACCGTGTCATCACTAGGTTTCAGGACACTTGTCATCAAAGAGATCCATGACAACATTCATCACAATGCCCCATGAACTCTGTTATCTCAATGCTCCATGGCCATTGTATTCCCAATGTTCCATTGTCCCGATAATCGCATTGCTCCATGAACACTTTCATCACAATGCTCCTTGACCACTGTCACCGTAATGACCCAAGACGTTTCTCATCACTGTGCTCCAAGGCCACTCTCATCAAAATGCTCCATGATCTGTGTCAGCCCAATATTGCATGACAGTTGTCATCACAACGCTCTATGATCCCTGTAATCACAATGATCCCTGCCAATAACATCACAATGTTCCATGTCTCCTGTAATCACAATGCACCATGCCCTTGTCATCACAATGCTCCAGGTCTGTTTTCATCACCATGCTTCATGCCCGTGTCATCACAATGCTCCATGAATCTTGTCTTCACAATGCTCCATGGCCCATGTCATCACAATGCTCCGTGACTCCTGTCAACACAATGCCTGATGACTCCTGTCATCAAAATGCTAAATGGCACTTGTCATCACAATGCTCTATGACGCCTGTCATCACTATTTTCCATGTCACTTGTTATCACAATGCTCCATGGCCCCTCTAATCACAGTACTCCATGACCCCTATCATCACAATGCCCAATGCCACCTCTTATCACAATTCTCCATGGCATTTGTCATCACGATGCTCCATGACACCTGTCATCACAATGCTCCATGACACTTGTCATCACAATGCTCGATGGCCCTTGTCATCACAATGTTCCTTGGTGCTTTTCATCACAATGCTCCATGACAACTCTCATCAAAATACTCCAAGATTTGTTTCATCACAATGCTCCATGGCCCTTGTCATTACAAATCCACATGATCCCTTTCATCACAATTGTCCATGGCAACTTACATAAAAATGCTCCATGCCCCTGTCATCACAATGCCCAAAGATACCTGTTCTTACAATGATCCATGACTCTTGTCATCACAAGGCTCCATGTCCCTTGTATTCACATTGATCCAGGGCCCTTGTCATCACAATGCTCCATAGCGCTTTTCATCGCAATGCTCCATGACCGCTTTCAGCACAATGCCCCATGACCCCTGTCATCATGATGCTCAACTGCCCTTGTCATCACAAGTCTCCATGAAACATTTCCTCAAAATGCTCCAGTACGCCTTTCATCCAAATTCCCCATGGCCACTGTCATCACAATTCTCCATGACCACTGTCATCATAATGGTCCATGACCCGTTTCATCTCAATGCTCCATGACACCTGTCACCACAATGCTCCATGGCCTTTTTCATCACAATGCTCCATGTCCCCTATGATCAAAATGCTCCATGCCTTTTTCCTCACAATGCTCCAGAATTCTTGTCATCACAATGTTCCATGCCCGTGGCATCACAATGCTCCATGGCCCTTGTCATCACAATGCTCCAGAATTCTTGTCATCACAATGTTCCATGACCGTGTCATCACAATGCTACATGACCCTGGTCATCACAGTTCTCCCTGACCTTTGTCATCACAATGCTTTATGTCGCTTTTCATCACAATTCTCAAAGACCACTTTAATCACTATGCTCGCTGACCATTTTCATCACATTTCTCTATTGTCATTACAATTCCCCATCGTCCCTTTCTTCACAATGCTCCATGATGCCTGTCATCACAATGCTCCACGGCTTCTGTTATCACAATGCTCCAGGACCAGTTTCATCACAATACTCCATCCCCCTTGTCATCACAGTGCACAATGAAACCTTTCATTACAATGCTCCATGACACTTGTCAACACAATGCTCCATGGCCTTTATCGTCACAATGCTCCCAGGCACTTTTCATCACGATGTTCCATGAAAACTTTCATCACATTGCTCCATGACCATTGTCATCACAATAGTCCATACCCTTGTCAACACAATGCTGCATAATCCTTGTCATCACAATTCTCCATGACTGCTGTCATCACATAATCCAGGACAATTTTCATAACAATGCTTCATGCCCCCAGTCATCACAGTGCTCCATGATACATTTCATCACAATTCCTAGATGATCAATGTCATCACAATGCCCATGACACCTGTCGTCACAATTCGCTATGACCCTTGTCATCACAATACTCGATGAACCGTGTCATCACAGTGTTCCAGGACACATGTCATCACAATGATCCATGACTACTTTCATCACAATGCTCCAATACACCTGTCATCACAATGCTCCATGGCCCCTATTATCATATTGCTCCATGATCTCTTTGATCACAATGCTCCATGACCAGTGTCATCACCATGCCTCATGACGCCTGTCATCTCAATGCTCCATGGCCCCTTTCATCACAATGCTCCATGAACCCAGTCATCACAATGTTCCCTGCCCATATCATCACAATGCTCCTTTTCACCATTAATCACAATGCTCCATGCCCTTTCATCACAATGCTACAGAATTCTTGTCATCGCAATGTTCCTTGACCGTGTCATCACAATGCTCCATGATGCTTGTCATCACAAATCTTCATGACCCCTCTCATCACAATGATCCATGACACTTCTCATCACAAAGCTCCATGACCCCTGTCATCACAATGCTCCATGACCCTTGTCATCACAAAGCTCCATGACCCCTGTCATCACATTGATCCATGTCTCCTTTCCTCACAGTGTTCCAGTACCCTTTTCATCACAATGCTCCATGCCATTGTCAGCACAATGCTCCTTGGATCCTGTCATCAAAATGCTCCATCCCCTTTTCATCACAATGATCCAGATATCCTATCATTACAATGCTCCATGCCCGTGTCAACACAATGCTCCATGACCCATGTCATCAAAATGCTTTATGAACCTTGTTATCAGAATATTCCATGACCCCTGTCATCAAAATGATCCATGACAGTTGTCATCACCATGCTGCATGATACCTTTCATCCCTACTCTCTGTGACCGCTGTCATCACAATGCTCCAGGACAATTTTCATCACAATGCTCCATGCCCCCTGTCATCCCAGTGCCCCTTAACCCCTGTAATCACAATGCTCCATGACCCTGTCATCACAATGCTACATGACCCCTGTCATCACATTGTTCCATGGCCTAGGTATTCACAATGCTCCATGGACCCTGTAATCACACTGCTCCATGCTCCCTTTCAACACAATGGTCCATGAACCCTGTCATCACAACGTTCCATGAAAGTTGTCATCAAAAGTCTCCATGACCCTGGTCACCACAAGGTTCCCTGCTCTTTTCATCACAATGCTCCATGACCCTTGTAATCACAGTGGTACATGGCCTTGTCACCACAATGCTCCATGGCCTCTGTCATCACCATGCTCCATGGTCTTTCTCATCACAAAGCTCTATGACCCCTGTCATCACTATGCTTGATGACCATTGTCATCACAATGCTCCAAGGCCCCTGTCATCACAATGCCTCATGGTCTTGTAATCACAACGCTCCATGACCCCTGTCATCACAATGCTCCATGCCTTTGTCATCACAATGCTCCATGGCCCCTGTAATCACAATGCTACAGAACACTTGTCAGCATAATACTCCATTCCCGTGTCATCCCATTGCTCAATGACATTTGTCATCAAAATGTTCCCTGGCCTTTGTCATCACAGTGATCCATGATAACTTTAATCAAAATTCTACATGACCATTGTCATCACAATGCAAGGTGAGAAATGTCATCACAATGCCCCAAGACACGTGTCATCACAATTCGCCTTGGCCCTTGTTATCTCCATGCTGTATGAACCGTGTCATCACTAGGTTTCAGGACACTTGTCATCAAAGAGATCCATGACAACATTCATCACAATGCCCCATGAACTCTGTTATCTCAATGCTCCATGGCCATTGTATTCCCAATGTTCCATTGTCCCGATAATCGCATTGCTCCATGAACACTTTCATCACAATGCTCCTTGACCACTGTCACCGTAATGACCCAAGACGTTTCTCATCACTGTGCTCCAAGGCCACTCTCATCAAAATGCTCCATGATCTGTGTCAGCCCAATATTGCATGACAGTTGTCATCACAACGCTCTATGATCCCTGTAATCACAATGATCCCTGCCAATAACATCACAATGTTCCATGTCTCCTGTAATCACAATGCACCATGCCCTTGTCATCACAATGCTCCAGGTCTGTTTTCATCACCATGCTTCATGCCCGTGTCATCACAATGCTCCATGAATCTTGTCTTCACAATGCTCCATGGCCCATGTCATCACAATGCTCCGTGACTCCTGTCAACACAATGCCTGATGACTCCTGTCATCAAAATGCTAAATGGCACTTGTCATCACAATGCTCTATGACGCCTGTCATCACTATTTTCCATGTCACTTGTTATCACAATGCTCCATGGCCCCTCTAATCACAGTACTCCATGACCCCTATCATCACAATGCCCAATGCCACCTCTTATCACAATTCTCCATGGCATTTGTCATCACGATGCTCCATGACACCTGTCATCACAATGCTCCATGACACTTGTCATCACAATGCTCGATGGCCCTTGTCATCACAATGTTCCTTGGTGCTTTTCATCACAATGCTCCATGACAACTCTCATCAAAATACTCCAAGATTTGTTTCATCACAATGCTCCATGGCCCTTGTCATTACAAATCCACATGATCCCTTTCATCACAATTGTCCATGGCAACTTACATAAAAATGCTCCATGCCCCTGTCATCACAATGCCCAAAGATACCTGTTCTTACAATGATCCATGACTCTTGTCATCACAAGGCTCCATGTCCCTTGTATTCACATTGATCCAGGGCCCTTGTCATCACAATGCTCCATAGCGCTTTTCATCGCAATGCTCCATGACCGCTTTCAGCACAATGCCCCATGACCCCTGTCATCATGATGCTCAACTGCCCTTGTCATCACAAGTCTCCATGAAACATTTCCTCAAAATGCTCCAGTACGCCTTTCATCCAAATTCCCCATGGCCACTGTCATCACAATTCTCCATGACCACTGTCATCATAATGGTCCATGACCCGTTTCATCTCAATGCTCCATGACACCTGTCACCACAATGCTCCATGGCCTTTTTCATCACAATGCTCCATGTCCCCTATGATCAAAATGCTCCATGCCTTTTTCCTCACAATGCTCCAGAATTCTTGTCATCACAATGTTCCATGCCCGTGGCATCACAATGCTCCATGGCCCTTGTCATCACAATGCTCCAGAATTCTTGTCATCACAATGTTCCATGACCGTGTCATCACAATGCTACATGACCCTGGTCATCACAGTTCTCCCTGACCTTTGTCATCACAATGCTTTATGTCGCTTTTCATCACAATTCTCAAAGACCACTTTAATCACTATGCTCGCTGACCATTTTCATCACATTTCTCTATTGTCATTACAATTCCCCATCGTCCCTTTCTTCACAATGCTCCATGATGCCTGTCATCACAATGCTCCACGGCTTCTGTTATCACAATGCTCCAGGACCAGTTTCATCACAATACTCCATCCCCCTTGTCATCACAGTGCACAATGAAACCTTTCATTACAATGCTCCATGACACTTGTCAACACAATGCTCCATGGCCTTTATCGTCACAATGCTCCCAGGCACTTTTCATCACGATGTTCCATGAAAACTTTCATCACATTGCTCCATGACCATTGTCATCACAATAGTCCATACCCTTGTCAACACAATGCTGCATAATCCTTGTCATCACAATTCTCCATGACTGCTGTCATCACATAATCCAGGACAATTTTCATAACAATGCTTCATGCCCCCAGTCATCACAGTGCTCCATGATACATTTCATCACAATTCCTAGATGATCAATGTCATCACAATGCCCATGACACCTGTCGTCACAATTCGCTATGACCCTTGTCATCACAATACTCGATGAACCGTGTCATCACAGTGTTCCAGGACACATGTCATCACAATGATCCATGACTACTTTCATCACAATGCTCCAATACACCTGTCATCACAATGCTCCATGGCCCCTATTATCATATTGCTCCATGATCTCTTTGATCACAATGCTCCATGACCAGTGTCATCACCATGCCTCATGACGCCTGTCATCTCAATGCTCCATGGCCCCTTTCATCACAATGTTCCATGAACCCAGTCATCACAAGGTTCCCTGCCCATATCATCACAATGCTCCTTTTCACCATTAATCACAATGCTCCATGCCCTTTCATCACAATGCTACAGAATTCTTGTCATCACAATGTTCCTTGACCGTGTCATCACAATGCTCCATGATGCTTGTCATCACAAATCTTCATGACCCCTCTCATCACAATGATCCATGACACTTCTCATCACAAAGCTCCATGACCCCTGTCATCACAATGCTCCATGACCCTTGTCATCACAAAGCTCCATGACCCCTGTCATCACATTGATCCATGACTCCTTTCCTCACAGTGCTCCAGTACCCTTTTCATCACAATGCTCCATGCCATTGTCAGCACAATGCTCCTTGGATCCTGTCATCAAAATGCTCCATCCCCTTTTCATCACAATGATCCAGATATCCTATCATTACAATGCTCCATGCCCGTGTCAACACAATGCTCCATGACCCATGTCATCAAAATGCTTTATGAACCTTGTTATCAGAATATTCCATGACCCCTGTCATCAAAATGATCCATGACAGTTGTCATCACAATGCTGCATGATACCTTTCATCCCTACTCTCTGTGACCGCTGTCATCACAATGCTCCAGGACAATTTTCATCACAATGCTCCATGCCCCCTGTCATCACAGTGCCCCTTAACCCCTGTAATCACAATGCTCCATGACCCTGTCATCACAATGCTACATGACCCCTGTCATCACATTGTTCCATGGCCTATGTATTCACAATGCTCCATGGACCCTGTAATCACACTGCTCCATGTTCCCTTTCAACACAATGGTCCATGACCCCTGTCATCACAACGTTCCACGAAAGTTGTCATCAAAAGTCTCCATGACCCTGGTCACCACAAGGTTCCCTGCTCTTGTCATCACAATGCTCCATGACCCTTGTAATCACAGTGGTACATGGCCTTGTCACCACAATGCTCCATGGCCTCTGTCATCACCATGCTCCATGGTCTTTCTCATCACAAAGCTCTATGACCCCTGTCATCACTATGCTTGATGACCATTGTCATCACAATGCTCCAAGGCCCCTGTCATCACAATGCCTCATGGTCTTGTAATCACAACGCTCCATGACCCCTGTCATCACAATGCTCCATGCCTTTGTCATCACAATGCTCCATGGCCCCTGTAATCACAATGCTACAGAACACTTGTCAGCATAATACTCCATTCCCGTGTCATCCCATTGCTCAATGACATTTGTCATCAAAATGTTCCCTGGCCTTTGTCATCACAGTGATCCATGATAACTTTAATCAAAATTCTACATGACCATTGTCATCACAATGCAAGGTGAGAAATGTCATCACAATGCCCCAAGACACGTGTCATCACAATTCGCCTTGGCCCTTGTTATCTCCATGCTGTATGAACCGTGTCATCACTAGGTTTCAGGACACTTGTCATCAAAGAGATCCATGACAACATTCATCACAATGCCCCATGAACTCTGTTATCTCAATGCTCCATGGCCATTGTATTCCCAATGTTCCATTGTCCCAATAATCGCATTGCTCCATGAACACTTTCATCACAATGCTCCTTGACCACTGTCACCGTAATGACCCAAGACGTTTCTCATCACTGTGCTCCAAGGCCACTCTCATCAAAATGCTCCATGATCTGTGTCAGCCCAATATTGCATGACAGTTGTCATCACAACGCTCTATGATCCCTGTAATCACAATGATCCCTGCCAATAACATCACAATGTTCCATGTCTCCTGTAATCACAATGCACCATGCCCTTGTCATCACAATGCTCCAGGTCTGTTTTCATCACCATGCTTCATGCCCGTGTCATCACAATGCTCCATGAATCTTGTCTTCACAATGCTCCATGGCCCATGTCATCACAATGCTCCGTGACTCCTGTCAACACAATGCCTGATGACTCCTGTCATCAAAATGCTAAATGGCACTTGTCATCACAATGCTCTATGACGCCTGTCATCACTATTTTCCATGTCACTTGTTATCACAATGCTCCATGGCCCCTCTAATCACAGTACTCCATGACCCCTATCATCACAATGCCCAATGCCACCTCTTATCACAATTCTCCATGGCATTTGTCATCACGATGCTCCATGACACCTGTCATCACAATGCTCCATGACACTTGTCATCACAATGCTCGATGGCCCTTGTCATCACAATGTTCCTTGGTGCTTTTCATCACAATGCTCCATGACAACTCTCATCAAAATACTCCAAGATTTGTTTCATCACAATGCTCCATGGCCCTTGTCATTACAAATCCACATGATCCCTTTCATCACAATTGTCCATGGCAACTTACATAAAAATGCTCCATGCCCCTGTCATCACAATGCTACATGACCCCTGTCATCACATTGTTCCATGGCCTATGTATTCACAATGCTCCATGGACCCTGTAATCACACTGCTCCATGTTCCCTTTCAACACAATGGTCCATGACCCCTGTCATCACAACGTTCCACGAAAGTTGTCATCAAAAGTCTCCATGACCCTGGTCACCACAAGGTTCCCTGCTCTTGTCATCACAATGCTCCATGACCCTTGTAATCACAGTGGTACATGGCCTTGTCACCACAATGCTCCATGGCCTCTGTCATCACCATGCTCCATGGTCTTTCTCATCACAAAGCTCTATGACCCCTGTCATCACTATGCTTGATGACCATTGTCATCACAATGCTCCAAGGCCCCTGTCATCACAATGCCTCATGGTCTTGTAATCACAACGCTCCATGACCCCTGTCATCACAATGCTCCATGCCTTTGTCATCACAATGCTCCATGGCCCCTGTAATCACAATGCTACAGAACACTTGTCAGCATAATACTCCATTCCCGTGTCATCCCATTGCTCAATGACATTTGTCATCAAAATGTTCCCTGGCCTTTGTCATCACAGTGATCCATGATAACTTTAATCAAAATTCTACATGACCATTGTCATCACAATGCAAGGTGAGAAATGTCATCACAATGCCCCAAGACACGTGTCATCACAATTCGCCTTGGCCCTTGTTATCTCCATGCTGTATGAACCGTGTCATCACTAGGTTTCAGGACACTTGTCATCAAAGAGATCCATGACAACATTCATCACAATGCCCCATGAACTCTGTTATCTCAATGCTCCATGGCCATTGTATTCCCAATGTTCCATTGTCCCGATAATCGCATTGCTCCATGAACACTTTCATCACAATGCTCCTTGACCACTGTCACCGTAATGACCCAAGACGTTTCTCATCACTGTGCTCCAAGGCCACTCTCATCAAAATGCTCCATGATCTGTGTCAGCCCAATATTGCATGACAGTTGTCATCACAACGCTCTATGATCCCTGTAATCACAATGATCCCTGCCAATAACATCACAATGTTCCATGTCTCCTGTAATCACAATGCACCATGCCCTTGTCATCACAATGCTCCAGGTCTGTTTTCATCACCATGCTTCATGCCCGTGTCATCACAATGCTCCATGAATCTTGTCTTCACAATGCTCCATGGCCCATGTCATCACAATGCTCCGTGACTCCTGTCAACACAATGCCTGATGACTCCTGTCATCAAAATGCTAAATGGCACTTGTCATCACAATGCTCTATGACGCCTGTCATCACTATTTTCCATGTCACTTGTTATCACAATGCTCCATGGCCCCTCTAATCACAGTACTCCATGACCCCTATCATCACAATGCCCAATGCCACCTCTTATCACAATTCTCCATGGCATTTGTCATCACGATGCTCCATGACACCTGTCATCACAATGCTCCATGACACTTGTCATCACAATGCTCGATGGCCCTTGTCATCACAATGTTCCTTGGTGCTTTTCATCACAATGCTCCATGACAACTCTCATCAAAATACTCCAAGATTTGTTTCATCACAATGCTCCATGGCCCTTGTCATTACAAATCCACATGATCCCTTTCATCACAATTGTCCATGGCAACTTACATAAAAATGCTCCATGCCCCTGTCATCACAATGCCCAAAGATACCTGTTCTTACAATGATCCATGACTCTTGTCATCACAAGGCTCCATGTCCCTTGTATTCACATTGATCCAGGGCCCTTGTCATCACAATGCTCCATAGCGCTTTTCATCGCAATGCTCCATGACCGCTTTCAGCACAATGCCCCATGACCCCTTTCATCATGATGCTCAACTGCCCTTGTCATCACAAGTCTCCATGAAACATTTCCTCAAAATGCTCCAGTACGCCTTTCATCCAAATTCCCCATGGCCACTGTCATCACAATTCTCCATGACCACTGTCATCATAATGGTCCATGACCCGTTTCATCTCAATGCTCCATGACACCTGTCACCACAATGCTCCATGGCCTTTTTCATCACAATGCTCCATGTCCCCTATGATCAAAATGCTCCATGCCTTTTTCCTCACAATGCTCCCGAATTCTTGTCATCACAATGTTCCATGCCCGTGGCATCACAATGCTCCATGGCCCTTGTCATCACAATGCTCCAGAATTCTTGTCATCACAATGTTCCATGACCGTGTCATCACAATGCTACATGACCCTGGTCATCACAGTTCTCCCTGACCTTTGTCATCACAATGCTTTATGTCGCTTTTCATCACAATTCTCAAAGACCACTTTAATCACTATGCTCGCTGACCATTTTCATCACATTTCTCTATTGTCATTACAATTCCCCATCGTCCCTTTCTTCACAATGCTCCATGATGCCTGTCATCACAATGCTCCACGGCTTCTGTTATCACAATGCTCCAGGACCAGTTTCATCACAATACTCCATCCCCCTTGTCATCACAGTGCACAATGAAACCTTTCATTACAATGCTCCATGACACTTGTCAACACAATGCTCCATGGCCTTTATCGTCACAATGCTCCCAGGCACTTTTCATCACGATGTTCCATGAAAACTTTCATCACATTGCTCCATGACCATTGTCATCACAATAGTCCATACCCTTGTCAACACAATGCTGCATAATCCTTGTCATCACAATTCTCCATGACTGCTGTCATCACATAATCCAGGACAATTTTCATAACAATGCTTCATGCCCCCAGTCATCACAGTGCTCCATGATACATTTCATCACAATTCCTAGATGATCAATGTCATCACAATGCCCATGACACCTGTCGTCACAATTCGCTATGACCCTTGTCATCACAATACTCGATGAACCGTGTCATCACAGTGTTCCAGGACACATGTCATCACAATGATCCATGACTACTTTCATCACAATGCTCCAATACACCTGTCATCACAATGCTCCATGGCCCCTATTATCATATTGCTCCATGATCTCTTTGATCACAATGCTCCATGACCAGTGTCATCACCATGCCTCATGACGCCTGTCATCTCAATGCTCCATGGCCCCTTTCATCACAATGCTCCATGAACCCAGTCATCACAAGGTTCCCTGCCCATATCATCACAATGCTCCTTTTCACCATTAATCACAATGCTCCATGCCCTTTCATCACAATGCTACAGAATTCTTGTCATCGCAATGTTCCTTGACCGTGTCATCACAATGCTCCATGATGCTTGTCATCACAAATCTTCATGACCCCTCTCATCACAATGATCCATGACACTTCTCATCACAAAGCTCCATGACCCCTGTCATCACAATGCTCCATGACCCTTGTCATCACAAAGCTCCATGACCCCTGTCATCACATTGATCCATGACTCCTTTCCTCACAGTGCTCCAGTACCCTTTTCATCACAATGCTCCATGCCATTGTCAGCACAATGCTCCATGACCCATGTCATCAAAATGCTTTATGAACCTTGTTATCAGAATATTCCATGACCCCTGTCATCAAAATGATCCATGACAGTTGTCATCACAATGCTGCATGATACCTTTCATCCCTACTCTCTGTGACCGCTGTCATCACAATGCTCCAGGACAATTTTCATCACAATGCTCCATGCCCCCTGTCATCACAGTGCCCCTTAACCCCTGTAATCACAATGCTCCATGACCCTGTCATCACAATGCTACATGACCCCTGTCATCACATTGTTCCATGGCCTATGTATTCACAATGCTCCATGGACCCTGTAATCACACTGCTCCATGTTCCCTTTCAACACAATGGTCCATGACCCCTGTCATCACAACGTTCCACGAAAGTTGTCATCAAAAGTCTCCATGACCCTGGTCACCACAAGGTTCCCTGCTCTTGTCATCACAATGCTCCATGACCCTTGTAATCACAGTGGTACATGGCCTTGTCACCACAATGCTCCATGGCCTCTGTCATCACCATGCTCCATGGTCTTTCTCATCACAGAGCTCTATGACCCCTGTCATCACTATGCTTGATGACCATTGTCATCACAATGCTCCAAGGCCCCTGTCATCACAATGCCTCATGGTCTTGTAATCACAAAGCTCCATGACCCCTGTCATCACAATGCTCCATGCCTTTGTCATCACAATGCTCCATGGCCCCTGTAATCACAATGCTACAGAACACTTGTCAGCATAATACTCCATTCCCGTGTCATCCCATTGCTCAATGACATTTGTCATCAAAATGTTCCCTGGCCTTTGTCATCACAGTGATCCATGATAACTTTAATCAAAATTCTACATGACCATTGTCATCACAATGCAAGGTGAGAAATGTCATCACAATGCCCCAAGACACGTGTCATCACAATTCGCCTTGGCCCTTGTTATCTCCATGCTGTATGAACCGTGTCATCACTAGGTTTCAGGACACTTGTCATCAAAGAGATCCATGACAACATTCATCACAATGCCCCATGAACTCTGTTATCTCAATGCTCCATGGCCATTGTATTCCCAATGTTCCATTGTCCCGATAATCGCATTGCTCCATGAACACTTTCATCACAATGCTCCTTGACCACTGTCACCGTAATGACCCAAGACGTTTCTCATCACTGTGCTCCAAGGCCACTCTCATCAAAATGCTCCATGATCTGTGTCAGCCCAATATTGCATGACAGTTGTCATCACAACGCTCTATGATCCCTGTAATCACAATGATCCCTGCCAATAACATCACAATGTTCCATGTCTCCTGTAATCACAATGCACCATGCCCTTGTCATCACAATGCTCCAGGTCTGTTTTCATCACCATGCTTCATGCCCGTGTCATCACAATGCTCCATGAATCTTGTCTTCACAATGCTCCATGGCCCATGTCATCACAATGCTCCGTGACTCCTGTCAACACAATGCCTGATGACTCCTGTCATCAAAATGCTAAATGGCACTTGTCATCACAATGCTCTATGACGCCTGTCATCACTATTTTCCATGTCACTTGTTATCACAATGCTCCATGGCCCCTCTAATCACAGTACTCCATGACCCCTATCATCACAATGCCCAATGCCACCTCTTATCACAATTCTCCATGGCATTTGTCATCACGATGCTCCATGACACCTGTCATCACAATGCTCCATGACACTTGTCATCACAATGCTCGATGGCCCTTGTCATCACAATGTTCCTTGGTGCTTTTCATCACAATGCTCCATGACAACTCTCATCAAAATACTCCAAGATTTGTTTCATCACAATGCTCCATGGCCCTTGTCATTACAAATCCACATGATCCCTTTCATCACAATTGTCCATGGCAACTTACATAAAAATGCTCCATGCCCCTGTCATCACAATGCCCAAAGATACCTGTTCTTACAATGATCCATGACTCTTGTCATCACAAGGCTCCATGTCCCTTGTATTCACATTGATCCAGGGCCCTTGTCATCACAATGCTCCATAGCGCTTTTCATCGCAATGCTCCATGACCGCTTTCAGCACAATGCCCCATGACCCCTGTCATCATGATGCTCAACTGCCCTTGTCATCACAAGTCTCCATGAAACATTTCCTCAAAATGCTCCAGTACGCCTTTCATCCAAATTCCCCATGGCCACTGTCATCACAATTCTCCATGACCACTGTCATCATAATGGTCCATGACCCGTTTCATCTCAATGCTCCATGACACCTGTCACCACAATGCTCCATGGCCTTTGTCATCACAATGCTCCATGTCCCCTATGATCAAAATGCTCCATGCCTTTTTCCTCACAATGCTCCCGAATTCTTGTCATCACAATGTTCCATGCCCGTGGCATCACAATGCTCCATGGCCCTTGTCATCACAATGCTCCAGAATTCTTGTCATCACAATGTTCCATGACCGTGTCATCACAATGCTACATGACCCTGGTCATCACAGTTCTCCCTGACCTTTGTCATCACAATGCTTTATGTCGCTTTTCATCACAATTCTCAAAGACCACTTTAATCACTATGCTCGCTGACCATTTTCATCACATTTCTCTATTGTCATTACAATTCCCCATCGTCCCTTTCTTCACAATGCTCCATGATGCCTGTCATCACAATGCTCCACGGCTTCTGTTATCACAATGCTCCAGGACCAGTTTCATCACAATACTCCATCCCCCTTGTCATCACAGTGCACAATGAAACCTTTCATTACAATGCTCCATGACACTTGTCAACACAATGCTCCATGGCCTTTATCGTCACAATGCTCCCAGGCACTTTTCATCACGATGTTCCATGAAAACTTTCATCACATTGCTCCATGACCATTGTCATCACAATAGTCCATACCCTTGTCAACACAATGCTGCATAATCCTTGTCATCACAATTCTCCATGACTGCTGTCATCACATAATCCAGGACAATTTTCATAACAATGCTTCATGCCCCCAGTCATCACAGTGCTCCATGATACATTTCATCACAATTCCTAGATGATCAATGTCATCACAATGCCCATGACACCTGTCGTCACAATTCGCTATGACCCTTGTCATCACAATACTCGATGAACCGTGTCATCACAGTGTTCCAGGACACATGTCATCACAATGATCCATGACTACTTTCATCACAATGCTCCAATACACCTGTCATCACAATGCTCCATGGCCCCTATTATCATATTGCTCCATGATCTCTTTGATCACAATGCTCCATGACCAGTGTCATCACCATGCCTCATGACGCCTGTCATCTCAATGCTCCATGGCCCCTTTCATCACAATGCTCCATGAACCCAGTCATCACAAGGTTCCCTGCCCATATCATCACAATGCTCCTTTTCACCATTAATCACAATGCTCCATGCCCTTTCATCACAATGCTACAGAATTCTTGTCATCGCAATGTTCCTTGACCGTGTCATCACAATGCTCCATGATGCTTGTCATCACAAATCTTCATGACCCCTCTCATCACAATGATCCATGACACTTCTCATCACAAAGCTCCATGACCCCTGTCATCACAATGCTCCATGACCCTTGTCATCACAAAGCTCCATGACCCCTGTCATCACATTGATCCATGACTCCTTTCCTCACAGTGCTCCAGTACCCTTTTCATCACAATGCTCCATGCCATTGTCAGCACAATGCTCCTTGGATCCTGTCATCAAAATGCTCCATCCCCTTTTCATCACAATGATCCAGATATCCTATCATTACAATGCTCCATGCCCGTGTCAACACAATGCTCCATGACCCATGTCATCAAAATGCTTTATGAACCTTGTTGTCAGAATATTCCATGACCCCTGTCATCAAAATGATCCATGACAGTTGTCATCACAATGCTGCATGATACCTTTCATCCCTACTCTCTGTGACCGCTGTCATCACAATGCTCCAGGACAATTTTCATCACAATGCTCCATGCCCCCTGTCATCACAGTGCCCCTTAACCCCTGTAATCACAATGCTCCATGACCCTGTCATCACAATGCTACATGACCCCTGTCATCACATTGTTCCATGGCCTATGTATTCACAATGCTCCATGGACCCTGTAATCACACTGCTCCATGTTCCCTTTCAACACAATGGTCCATGACCCCTGTCATCACAACGTTCCACGAAAGTTGTCATCAAAAGTCTCCATGACCCTGGTCACCACAAGGTTCCCTGCTCTTGTCATCACAATGCTCCATGACCCTTGTAATCACAGTGGTACATGGCCTTGTCACCACAATGCTCCATGGCCTCTGTCATCACCATGCTCCATGGTCTTTCTCATCACAAAGCTCTATGACCCCTGTCATCACTATGCTTGATGACCATTGTCATCACAATGCTCCAAGGCCCCTGTCATCACAATGCCTCATGGTCTTGTAATCACAAAGCTCCATGACCCCTGTCATCACAATGCTCCATGCCTTTGTCATCACAATGCTCCATGGCCCCTGTAATCACAATGCTACAGAACACTTGTCAGCATAATACTCCATTCCCGTGTCATCCCATTGCTCAATGACATTTGTCATCAAAATGTTCCCTGGCCTTTGTCATCACAGTGATCCATGATAACTTTAATCAAAATTCTACATGACCATTGTCATCACAATGCAAGGTGAGAAATGTCATCACAATGCCCCAAGACACGTGTCATCACAATTCGCCTTGGCCCTTGTTATCTCCATGCTGTATGAACCGTGTCATCACTAGGTTTCAGGACACTTGTCATCAAAGAGATCCATGACAACATTCATCACAATGCCCCATGAACTCTGTTATCTCAATGCTCCATGGCCATTGTATTCCCAATGTTCCATTGTCCCGATAATCGCATTGCTCCATGAACACTTTCATCACAATGCTCCTTGACCACTGTCACCGTAATGACCCAAGACGTTTCTCATCACTGTGCTCCAAGGCCACTCTCATCAAAATGCTCCATGATCTGTGTCAGCCCAATATTGCATGACAGTTGTCATCACAACGCTCTATGATCCCTGTAATCACAATGATCCCTGCCAATAACATCACAATGTTCCATGTCTCCTGTAATCACAATGCACCATGCCCTTGTCATCACAATGCTCCAGGTCTGTTTTCATCACCATGCTTCATGCCCGTGTCATCACAATGCTCCATGAATCTTGTCTTCACAATGCTCCATGGCCCATGTCATCACAATGCTCCGTGACTCCTGTCAACACAATGCCTGATGACTCCTGTCATCAAAATGCTAAATGGCACTTGTCATCACAATGCTCTATGACGCCTGTCATCACTATTTTCCATGTCACTTGTTATCACAAGGCTCCATGGCCCCTCTAATCACAGTACTCCATGACCCCTATCATCACAATGCCCAATGCCACCTCTTATCACAATTCTCCATGGCATTTGTCATCACGATGCTCCATGACACCTGTCATCACAATGCTCCATGACACTTGTCATCACAATGCTCGATGGCCCTTGTCATCACAATGTTCCTTGGTGCTTTTCATCACAATGCTCCATGACAACTCTCATCAAAATACTCCAAGATTTGTTTCATCACAATGCTCCATGGCCCTTGTCATTACAAATCCACATGATCCCTTTCATCACAATTGTCCATGGCAACTTACATAAAAATGCTCCATGCCCCTGTCATCACAATGCCCAAAGATACCTGTTCTTACAATGATCCATGACTCTTGTCATCACAAAGCTCCATGTCCCTTGTATTCACATTGATCCAGGGCCCTTGTCATCACAATGCTCCATAGCGCTTTTCATCGCAATGCTCCATGACCGCTTTCAGCACAATGCCCCATGACCCCTGTCATCATGATGCTCAACTGCCCTTGTCATCACAAGTCTCCATGAAACATTTCCTCAAAATGCTCCAGTACGCCTTTCATCCAAATTCCCCATGGCCACTGTCATCACAATTCTCCATGACCACTGTCATCATAATGGTCCATGACCCGTTTCATCTCAATGCTCCATGACACCTGTCACCACAATGCTCCATGGCCTTTGTCATCACAATGCTCCATGTCCCCTATGATCAAAATGCTCCATGCCTTTTTCCTCACAATGCTCCAGAATTCTTGTCATCACAATGTTCCATGCCCGTGGCATCACAATGCTCCATGGCCCTTGTCATCACAATGCTCCAGAATTCTTGTCATCACAATGTTCCATGACCGTGTCATCACAATGCTACATGACCCTGGTCATCACAGTTCTCCCTGACCTTTGTCATCACAATGCTTTATGTCGCTTTTCATCACAATTCTCAAAGACCACTTTAATCACTATGCTCGCTGACCATTTTCATCACATTTCTCTATTGTCATTACAATTCCCCATCGTCCCTTTCTTCACAATGCTCCATGATGCCTGTCATCACAATGCTCCACGGCTTCTGTTATCACAATGCTCCAGGACCAGTTTCATCACAATACTCCATCCCCCTTGTCATCACAGTGCACAATGAAACCTTTCATTACAATGCTCCATGACACTTGTCATCACAATGCTCCATGGCCTTTATCGTCACAATGCTCCCAGGCACTTTTCATCACGATGTTCCATGAAAACTTTCATCACATTGCTCCATGACCATTGTCATCACAATAGTCCATACCCTTGTCAACACAATGCTGCATAATCCTTGTCATCACAATTCTCCATGACTGCTGTCATCACATAATCCAGGACAATTTTCATAACAATGCTTCATGCCCCCAGTCATCACAGTGCTCCATGATACATTTCATCACAATTCCTAGATGATCAATGTCATCACAATGCCCATGACACCTGTCGTCACAATTCGCTATGACCCTTGTCATCACAATACTCGATGAACCGTGTCATCACAGTGTTCCAGGACACATGTCATCACAATGATCCATGACTACTTTCATCACAATGCTCCAATACACCTGTCATCACAATGCTCCATGGCCCCTATTATCATATTGCTCTATGATCTCTTTGATCACAATGCTCCATGACCAGTGTCATCACCATGCCTCATGACGCCTGTCATCTCAATGCTCCATGGCCCCTTTCATCACAATGCTCCATGAACCCAGTCATCACAATGTTCCCTGCCCATATCATCACAATGCTCCTTTTCAACATTAATCACAATGCTCCATGCCCTTTCATCACAATGCTACAGAATTCTTGTCATCGCAATGTTCCTTGACCGTGTCATCACAATGCTCCATGATGCTTGTCATCACAAATCTTCATGACCCCTCTCATCACAATGATCCATGACACTTCTCATCACAAAGCTCCATGACCCCTGTCATCACAATGCTCCATGACCCTTGTCATCACAAAGCTCCATGACCCCTGTCATCACATTGATCCATGACTCCTTTCCTCACAGTGCTCCAGTACCCTTTTCATCACAATGCTCCATGCCATTGTCAGCACAATGCTCCTTGGATCCTGTCATCAAAATGCTCCATCCCCTTTTCATCACAATGATCCAGATATCCTATCATTACAATGCTCCATGCCCGTGTCAACACAATGCTCCATGACCCATGTCATCAAAATGCTTTATGAACCTTGTTATCAGAATATTCCATGACCCCTGTCATCAAAATGATCCATGACAGTTGTCATCACAATGCTGCATGATACCTTTCATCCCTACTCTCTGTGACCGCTGTCATCACAATGCTCCAGGACAATTTTCATCACAATGCTCCATGCCCCCTGTCATCCCAGTGCCCCTTAACCCCTGTAATCACAATGCTCCATGACCCTGTCATCACAATGCTACATGACCCCTGTCATCACATTGTTCCATGGCCTATGTATTCACAATGCTCCATGGACCCTGTAATCACACTGCTCCATGTTCCCTTTCAACACAATGGTCCATGACCCCTGTCATCACAACGTTCCACGAAAGTTGTCATCAAAAGTCTCCATGACCCTGGTCACCACAAGGTTCCCTGCTCTTGTCATCACAATGCTCCATGACCCTTGTAATCACAGTGGTACATGGCCTTGTCACCACAATGCTCCATGGCCTCTGTCATCACCATGCTCCATAGTCTTTCTCATCACAAAGCTCTATGACCCCTGTCATCACTATGCTTGATGACCATTGTCATCACAATGCTCCAAGGCCCCTGTCATCACAATACCTCATGGTCTTGTAATCACAACGCTCCATGACCCCTGTCATCACAATGCTCCATGCCTTTGTCATCACAATTCTCCATGGCCCCTGTAATCACAATGCTACAGAACACTTGTCAGCATAATACTCCATTCCCGTGTCATCCCATTGCTCAATGACATTTGTCATCAAAATGTTCCCTGGCCTTTGTCATCACAGTGATCCATGATAACTTTAATCAAAATTCTACATGACCATTGTCATCACAATGCAAGGTGAGAAATGTCATCACAATGCCCCAAGACACGTGTCATCACAATTCGCCTTGGCCCTTGTTATCTCCATGCTGTATGAACCGTGTCATCACTAGGTTTCAGGACACTTGTCATCAAAGAGATCCATGACAACATTCATCACAATGCCCCATGAACTCTGTTATCTCAATGCTCCATGGCCATTGTATTCCCAATGTTCCATTGTCCCGATAATCGCATTGCTCCATGAACACTTTCATCACAATGCTCCTTGACCACTGTCACCGTAATGACCCAAGACGTTTCTCATCACTGTGCTCCAAGGCCACTCTCATCAAAATGCTCCATGATCTGTGTCAGCCCAATATTGCATGACAGTTGTCATCACAACGCTCTATGATCCCTGTAATCACAATGATCCCTGCCAATAACATCACAATGTTCCATGTCTCCTGTAATCACAATGCACCATGCCCTTGTCATCACAATGCTCCAGGTCTGTTTTCATCACCATGCTTCATGCCCGTGTCATCACAATGCTCCATGAATCTTGTCTTCACAATGCTCCATGGCCCATGTCATCACAATGCTCCGTGACTCCTGTCAACACAATGCCTGATGACTCCTGTCATCAAAATGCTAAATGGCACTTGTCATCACAATGCTCTATGACGCCTGTCATCACTATTTTCCATGTCACTTGTTATCACAATGCTCCATGGCCCCTCTAATCACAGTACTCCATGACCCCTATCATCACAATGCCCAATGCCACCTCTTATCACAATTCTCCATGGCATTTGTCATCACGATGCTCCATGACACCTGTCATCACAATGCTCCATGACACTTGTCATCACAATGCTCGATGGCCCTTGTCATCACAATGTTCCTTGGTGCTTTTCATCACAATGCTCCATGACAACTCTCATCAAAATACTCCAAGATTTGTTTCATCACAATGCTCCATGGCCCTTGTCATTACAAATCCACATGATCCCTTTCATCACAATTGTCCATGGCAACTTACATAAAAATGCTCCATGCCCCTGTCATCACAATGCCCAAAGATACCTGTTCTTACAATGATCCATGACTCTTGTCATCACAAGGCTCCATGTCCCTTGTATTCACATTGATCCAGGGCCCTTGTCATCACAATGCTCCATAGCGCTTTTCATCGCAATGCTCCATGACCGCTTTCAGCACAATGCCCCATGACCCCTGTCATCATGATGCTCAACTGCCCTTGTCATCACAAGTCTCCATGAAACATTTCCTCAAAATGCTCCAGTACGCCTTTCATCCAAATTCCCCATGGCCACTGTCATCACAATTCTCCATGACCACTGTCATCATAATGGTCCATGACCCGTTTCATCTCAATGCTCCATGACACCTGTCACCACAATGCTCCATGGCCTTTTTCATCACAATGCTCCATGTCCCCTATGATCAAAATGCTCCATGCCTTTTTCCTCACAATGCTCCAGAATTCTTGTCATCACAATGTTCCATGCCCGTGGCATCACAATGCTCCATGGCCCTTGTCATCACAATGCTCCAGAATTCTTGTCATCACAATGTTCCATGACCGTGTCATCACAATGCTACATGACCCTGGTCATCACAGTTCTCCCTGACCTTTGTCATCACAATGCTTTATGTCGCTTTTCATCACAATTCTCAAAGACCACTTTAATCACTATGCTCGCTGACCATTTTCATCACATTTCTCTATTGTCATTACAATTCCCCATCGTCCCTTTCTTCACAATGCTCCATGATGCCTGTCATCACAATGCTCCACGGCTTCTGTTATCACAATGCTCCAGGACCAGTTTCATCACAATACTCCATCCCCCTTGTCATCACAGTGCACAATGAAACCTTTCATTACAATGCTCCATGACACTTGTCAACACAATGCTCCATGGCCTTTATCGTCACAATGCTCCCAGGCACTTTTCATCACGATGTTCCATGAAAACTTTCATCACATTGCTCCATGACCATTGTCATCACAATAGTCCATACCCTTGTCAACACAATGCTGCATAATCCTTGTCATCACAATTCTCCATGACTGCTGTCATCACATAATCCAGGACAATTTTCATAACAATGCTTCATGCCCCCAGTCATCACAGTGCTCCATGATACATTTCATCACAATTCCTAGATGATCAATGTCATCACAATGCCCATGACACCTGTCGTCACAATTCGCTATGACCCTTGTCATCACAATACTCGATGAACCGTGTCATCACAGTGTTCCAGGACACATGTCATCACAATGATCCATGACTACTTTCATCACAATGCTCCAATACACCTGTCATCACAATGCTCCATGGCCCCTATTATCATATTGCTCCATGATCTCTTTGATCACAATGCTCCATGACCAGTGTCATCACCATGCCTCATGACGCCTGTCATCTCAATGCTCCATGGCCCCTTTCATCACAATGCTCCATGAACCCAGTCATCACAATGTTCCCTGCCCATATCATCACAATGCTCCTTTTCACCATTAATCACAATGCTCCATGCCCTTTCATCACAATGCTACAGAATTCTTGTCATCGCAATGTTCCTTGACCGTGTCATCACAATGCTCCATGATGCTTGTCATCACAAATCTTCATGACCCCTCTCATCACAATGATCCATGACACTTCTCATCACAAAGCTCCATGACCCCTGTCATCACAATGCTCCATGACCCTTGTCATCACAAAGCTCCATGACCCCTGTCATCACATTGATCCATGTCTCCTTTCCTCACAGTGTTCCAGTACCCTTTTCATCACAATGCTCCATGCCATTGTCAGCACAATGCTCCTTGGATCCTGTCATCAAAATGCTCCATCCCCTTTTCATCACAATGATCCAGATATCCTATCATTACAATGCTCCATGCCCGTGTCAACACAATGCTCCATGACCCATGTCATCAAAATGCTTTATGAACCTTGTTATCAGAATATTCCATGACCCCTGTCATCAAAATGATCCATGACAGTTGTCATCACCATGCTGCATGATACCTTTCATCCCTACTCTCTGTGACCGCTGTCATCACAATGCTCCAGGACAATTTTCATCACAATGCTCCATGCCCCCTGTCATCCCAGTGCCCCTTAACCCCTGTAATCACAATGCTCCATGACCCTGTCATCACAATGCTACATGACCCCTGTCATCACATTGTTCCATGGCCTAGGTATTCACAATGCTCCATGGACCCTGTAATCACACTGCTCCATGCTCCCTTTCAACACAATGGTCCATGAACCCTGTCATCACAACGTTCCATGAAAGTTGTCATCAAAAGTCTCCATGACCCTGGTCACCACAAGGTTCCCTGCTCTTTTCATCACAATGCTCCATGACCCTTGTAATCACAGTGGTACATGGCCTTGTCACCACAATGCTCCATGGCCTCTGTCATCACCATGCTCCATGGTCTTTCTCATCACAAAGCTCTATGACCCCTGTCATCACTATGCTTGATGACCATTGTCATCACAATGCTCCAAGGCCCCTGTCATCACAATGCCTCATGGTCTTGTAATCACAAAGCTCCATGACCCCTGTCATCACAATGCTCCATGCCTTTGTCATCACAATGCTCCATGGCCCCTGTAATCACAATGCTACAGAACACTTGTCAGCATAATACTCCATTCCCGTGTCATCCCATTGCTCAATGACATTTGTCATCAAAATGTTCCCTGGCCTTTGTCATCACAGTGATCCATGATAACTTTAATCAAAATTCTACATGACCATTGTCATCACAATGCAAGGTGAGAAATGTCATCACAATGCCCCAAGACATGTGTCATCACAATTCGCCTTGGCCCTTGTTATCTCCATGCTGTATGAACCGTGTCATCACTAGGTTTCAGGACACTTGTCATCAAAGAGATCCATGACAACATTCATCACAATGCCCCATGAACTCTGTTATCTCAATGCTCCATGGCCATTGTATTCCCAATGTTCCATTGTCCCGATAATCGCATTGCTCCATGAACACTTTCATCACAATGCTCCTTGACCACTGTCACCGTAATGACCCAAGACGTTTCTCATCACTGTGCTCCAAGGCCACTCTCATCAAAATGCTCCATGATCTGTGTCAGCCCAATATTGCATGACAGTTGTCATCACAACGCTCTATGATCCCTGTAATCACAATGATCCCTGCCAATAACATCACAATGTTCCATGTCTCCTGTAATCACAATGCACCATGCCCTTGTCATCACAATGCTCCAGGTCTGTTTTCATCACCATGCTTCATGCCCGTGTCATCACAATGCTCCATGAATCTTGTCTTCACAATGCTCCATGGCCCATGTCATCACAATGCTCCGTGACTCCTGTCAACACAATGCCTGATGACTCCTGTCATCAAAATGCTAAATGGCACTTGTCATCACAATGCTCTATGACGCCTGTCATCACTATTTTCCATGTCACTTGTTATCACAATGCTCCATGGCCCCTCTAATCACAGTACTCCATGACCCCTATCATCACAATGCCCAATGCCACCTCTTATCACAATTCTCCATGGCATTTGTCATCACGATGCTCCATGACACCTGTCATCACAATGCTCCATGACACTTGTCATCACAATGCTCGATGGCCCTTGTCATCACAATGTTCCTTGGTGCTTTTCATCACAATGCTCCATGACAACTCTCATCAAAATACTCCAAGATTTGTTTCATCACAATGCTCCATGGCCCTTGTCATTACAAATCCACATGATCCCTTTCATCACAATTGTCCATGGCAACTTACATAAAAATGCTCCATGCCCCTGTCATCACAATGCTACATGACCCCTGTCATCACATTGTTCCATGGCCTATGTATTCACAATGCTCCATGGACCCTGTAATCACACTGCTCCATGTTCCCTTTCAACACAATGGTCCATGACCCCTGTCATAACAACGTTCCACGAAAGTTGTCATCAAAAGTCTCCATGACCCTGGTCACCACAAGGTTCCCTGCTCTTGTCATCACAATGCTCCATGACCCTTGTAATCACAGTGGTACATGGCCTTGTCACCACAATGCTCCATGGCCTCTGTCATCACCATGCTCCATGGTCTTTCTCATCACAAAGCTCTATGACCCCTGTCATCACTATGCTTGATGACCATTGTCATCACAATGCTCCAAGGCCCCTGTCATCACAATGCCTCATGGTCTTGTAATCACAACGCTCCATGACCCCTGTCATCACAATGCTCCATGCCTTTGTCATCACAATGCTCCATGGCCCCTGTAATCACAATGCTACAGAACACTTGTCAGCATAATACTCCATTCCCGTGTCATCCCATTGCTCAATGACATTTGTCATCAAAATGTTCCCTGGCCTTTGTCATCACAGTGATCCATGATAACTTTAATCAAAATTCTACATGACCATTGTCATCACAATGCAAGGTGAGAAATGTCATCACAATGCCCCAAGACACGTGTCATCACAATTCGCCTTGGCCCTTGTTATCTCCATGCTGTATGAACCGTGTCATCACTAGGTTTCAGGACACTTGTCATCAAAGAGATCCATGACAACATTCATCACAATGCCCCATGAACTCTGTTATCTCAATGCTCCATGGCCATTGTATTCCCAATGTTCCATTGTCCCGATAATCGCATTGCTCCATGAACACTTTCATCACAATGCTCCTTGACCACTGTCACCGTAATGACCCAAGACGTTTCTCATCACTGTGCTCCAAGGCCACTCTCATCAAAATGCTCCATGATCTGTGTCAGCCCAATATTGCATGACAGTTGTCATCACAACGCTCTATGATCCCTGTAATCACAATGATCCCTGCCAATAACATCACAATGTTCCATGTCTCCTGTAATCACAATGCACCATGCCCTTGTCATCACAATGCTCCAGGTCTGTTTTCATCACCATGCTTCATGCCCGTGTCATCACAATGCTCCATGAATCTTGTCTTCACAATGCTCCATGGCCCATGTCATCACAATGCTCCGTGACTCCTGTCAACACAATGCCTGATGACTCCTGTCATCAAAATGCTAAATGGCACTTGTCATCACAATGCTCTATGACGCCTGTCATCACTATTTTCCATGTCACTTGTTATCACAATGCTCCATGGCCCCTCTAATCACAGTACTCCATGACCCCTATCATCACAATGCCCAATGCCACCTCTTATCACAATTCTCCATGGCATTTGTCATCACGATGCTCCATGACACCTGTCATCACAATGCTCCATGACACTTGTCATCACAATGCTCGATGGCCCTTGTCATCACAATGTTCCTTGGTGCTTTTCATCACAATGCTCCATGACAACTCTCATCAAAATACTCCAAGATTTGTTTCATCACAATGCTCCATGGCCCTTGTCATTACAAATCCACATGATCCCTTTCATCACAATTGTCCATGGCAACTTACATAAAAATGCTCCATGCCCCTGTCATCACAATGCCCAAAGATACCTGTTCTTACAATGATCCATGACTCTTGTCATCACAAGGCTCCATGTCCCTTGTATTCACATTGATCCAGGGCCCTTGTCATCACAATGCTCCATAGCGCTTTTCATCGCAATGCTCCATGACCGCTTTCAGCACAATGCCCCATGACCCCTGTCATCATGATGCTCAACTGCCCTTGTCATCACAAGTCTCCATGAAACATTTCCTCAAAATGCTCCAGTACGCCTTTCATCCAAATTCCCCATGGCCACTGTCATCACAATTCTCCATGACCACTGTCATCATAATGGTCCATGACCCGTTTCATCTCAATGCTCCATGACACCTGTCACCACAATGCTCCATGGCCTTTTTCATCACAATGCTCCATGTCCCCTATGATCAAAATGCTCCATGCCTTTTTCCTCACAATGCTCCAGAATTCTTGTCATCACAATGTTCCATGCCCGTGGCATCACAATGCTCCATGGCCCTTGTCATCACAATGCTCCAGAATTCTTGTCATCACAATGTTCCATGACCGTGTCATCACAATGCTACATGACCCTGGTCATCACAGTTCTCCCTGACCTTTGTCATCACAATGCTTTATGTCGCTTTTCATCACAATTCTCAAAGACCACTTTAATCACTATGCTCGCTGACCATTTTCATCACATTTCTCTATTGTCATTACAATTCCCCATCGTCCCTTTCTTCACAATGCTCCATGATGCCTGTCATCACAATGCTCCACGGCTTCTGTTATCACAATGCTCCAGGACCAGTTTCATCACAATACTCCATCCCCCTTGTCATCACAGTGCACAATGAAACCTTTCATTACAATGCTCCATGACACTTGTCAACACAATGCTCCATGGCCTTTATCGTCACAATGCTCCCAGGCACTTTTCATCACGATGTTCCATGAAAACTTTCATCACATTGCTCCATGACCATTGTCATCACAATAGTCCATACCCTTGTCAACACAATGCTGCATAATCCTTGTCATCACAATTCTCCATGACTGCTGTCATCACATAATCCAGGACAATTTTCATAACAATGCTTCATGCCCCCAGTCATCACAGTGCTCCATGATACATTTCATCACAATTCCTAGATGATCAATGTCATCACAATGCCCATGACACCTGTCGTCACAATTCGCTATGACCCTTGTCATCACAATACTCGATGAACCGTGTCATCACAGTGTTCCAGGACACATGTCATCACAATGATCCATGACTACTTTCATCACAATGCTCCAATACACCTGTCATCACAATGCTCCATGGCCCCTATTATCATATTGCTCCATGATCTCTTTGATCACAATGCTCCATGACCAGTGTCATCACCATGCCTCATGACGCCTGTCATCTCAATGCTCCATGGCCCCTTTCATCACAATGTTCCATGAACCCAGTCATCACAAGGTTCCCTGCCCATATCATCACAATGCTCCTTTTCACCATTAATCACAATGCTCCATGCCCTTTCATCACAATGCTACAGAATTCTTGTCATCACAATGTTCCTTGACCGTGTCATCACAATGCTCCATGATGCTTGTCATCACAAATCTTCATGACCCCTCTCATCACAATGATCCATGACACTTCTCATCACAAAGCTCCATGACCCCTGTCATCACAATGCTCCATGACCCTTGTCATCACAAAGCTCCATGACCCCTGTCATCACATTGATCCATGACTCCTTTCCTCACAGTGCTCCAGTACCCTTTTCATCACAATGCTCCATGCCATTGTCAGCACAATGCTCCTTGGATCCTGTCATCAAAATGCTCCATCCCCTTTTCATCACAATGATCCAGATATCCTATCATTACAATGCTCCATGCCCGTGTCAACACAATGCTCCATGACCCATGTCATCAAAATGCTTTATGAACCTTGTTATCAGAATATTCCATGACCCCTGTCATCAAAATGATCCATGACAGTTGTCATCACAATGCTGCATGATACCTTTCATCCCTACTCTCTGTGACCGCTGTCATCACAATGCTCCAGGACAATTTTCATCACAATGCTCCATGCCCCCTGTCATCACAGTGCCCCTTAACCCCTGTAATCACAATGCTCCATGACCCTGTCATCACAATGCTACATGACCCCTGTCATCACATTGTTCCATGGCCTATGTATTCACAATGCTCCATGGACCCTGTAATCACACTGCTCCATGTTCCCTTTCAACACAATGGTCCATGACCCCTGTCATCACAACGTTCCACGAAAGTTGTCATCAAAAGTCTCCATGACCCTGGTCACCACAAGGTTCCCTGCTCTTGTCATCACAATGCTCCATGACCCTTGTAATCACAGTGGTACATGGCCTTGTCACCACAATGCTCCATGGCCTCTGTCATCACCATGCTCCATGGTCTTTCTCATCACAAAGCTCTATGACCCCTGTCATCACTATGCTTGATGACCATTGTCATCACAATGCTCCAAGGCCCCTGTCATCACAATGCCTCATGGTCTTGTAATCACAACGCTCCATGACCCCTGTCATCACAATGCTCCATGCCTTTGTCATCACAATGCTCCATGGCCCCTGTAATCACAATGCTACAGAACACTTGTCAGCATAATACTCCATTCCCGTGTCATCCCATTGCTCAATGACATTTGTCATCAAAATGTTCCCTGGCCTTTGTCATCACAGTGATCCATGATAACTTTAATCAAAATTCTACATGACCATTGTCATCACAATGCAAGGTGAGAAATGTCATCACAATGCCCCAAGACACGTGTCATCACAATTCGCCTTGGCCCTTGTTATCTCCATGCTGTATGAACCGTGTCATCACTAGGTTTCAGGACACTTGTCATCAAAGAGATCCATGACAACATTCATCACAATGCCCCATGAACTCTGTTATCTCAATGCTCCATGGCCATTGTATTCCCAATGTTCCATTGTCCCGATAATCGCATTGCTCCATGAACACTTTCATCACAATGCTCCTTGACCACTGTCACCGTAATGACCCAAGACGTTTCTCATCACTGTGCTCCAAGGCCACTCTCATCAAAATGCTCCATGATCTGTGTCAGCCCAATATTGCATGACAGTTGTCATCACAACGCTCTATGATCCCTGTAATCACAATGATCCCTGCCAATAACATCACAATGTTCCATGTCTCCTGTAATCACAATGCACCATGCCCTTGTCATCACAATGCTCCAGGTCTGTTTTCATCACCATGCTTCATGCCCGTGTCATCACAATGCTCCATGAATCTTGTCTTCACAATGCTCCATGGCCCATGTCATCACAATGCTCCGTGACTCCTGTCAACACAATGCCTGATGACTCCTGTCATCAAAATGCTAAATGGCACTTGTCATCACAATGCTCTATGACGCCTGTCATCACTATTTTCCATGTCACTTGTTATCACAATGCTCCATGGCCCCTCTAATCACAGTACTCCATGACCCCTATCATCACAATGCCCAATGCCACCTCTTATCACAATTCTCCATGGCATTTGTCATCACGATGCTCCATGACACCTGTCATCACAATGCTCCATGACACTTGTCATCACAATGCTCGATGGCCCTTGTCATCACAATGTTCCTTGGTGCTTTTCATCACAATGCTCCATGACAACTCTCATCAAAATACTCCAAGATTTATTTCATCACAATGCTCCATGGCCCTTGTCATTACAAATCCACATGATCCCTTTCATCACAATTGTCCATGGCAACTTACATAAAAATGCTCCATGCCCCTGTCATCACAATGCTACATGACCCCTGTCATCACATTGTTCCATGGCCTATGTATTCACAATGCTCCATGGACCCTGTAATCACACTGCTCCATGTTCCCTTTCAACACAATGGTCCATGACCCCTGTCATCACAACGTTCCACGAAAGTTGTCATCAAAAGTCTCCATGACCCTGGTCACCACAAGGTTCCCTGCTCTTGTCATCACAATGCTCCATGACCCTTGTAATCACAGTGGTACATGGCCTTGTCACCACAATGCTCCATGGCCTCTGTCATCACCATGCTCCATGGTCTTTCTCATCACAAAGCTCTATGACCCCTGTCATCACTATGCTTGATGACCATTGTCATCACAATGCTCCAAGGCCCCTGTCATCACAATGCCTCATGGTCTTGTAATCACAACGCTCCATGACCCCTGTCATCACAATGCTCCATGCCTTTGTCATCACAATGCTCCATGGCCCCTGTAATCACAATGCTACAGAACACTTGTCAGCATAATACTCCATTCCCGTGTCATCCCATTGCTCAATGACATTTGTCATCAAAATGTTCCCTGGCCTTTGTCATCACAGTGATCCATGATAACTTTAATCAAAATTCTACATGACCATTGTCATCACAATGCAAGGTGAGAAATGTCATCACAATGCCCCAAGACACGTGTCATCACAATTCGCCTTGGCCCTTGTTATCTCCATGCTGTATGAACCGTGTCATCACTAGGTTTCAGGACACTTGTCATCAAAGAGATCCATGACAACATTCATCACAATGCCCCATGAACTCTGTTATCTCAATGCTCCATGGCCATTGTATTCCCAATGTTCCATTGTCCCGATAATCGCATTGCTCCATGAACACTTTCATCACAATGCTCCTTGACCACTGTCACCGTAATGACCCAAGACGTTTCTCATCACTGTGCTCCAAGGCCACTCTCATCAAAATGCTCCATGATCTGTGTCAGCCCAATATTGCATGACAGTTGTCATCACAACGCTCTATGATCCCTGTAATCACAATGATCCCTGCCAATAACATCACAATGTTCCATGTCTCCTGTAATCACAATGCACCATGCCCTTGTCATCACAATGCTCCAGGTCTGTTTTCATCACCATGCTTCATGCCCGTGTCATCACAATGCTCCATGAATCTTGTCTTCACAATGCTCCATGGCCCATGTCATCACAATGCTCCGTGACTCCTGTCAACACAATGCCTGATGACTCCTGTCATCAAAATGCTAAATGGCACTTGTCATCACAATGCTCTATGACGCCTGTCATCACTATTTTCCATGTCACTTGTTATCACAATGCTCCATGGCCCCTCTAATCACAGTACTCCATGACCCCTATCATCACAATGCCCAATGCCACCTCTTATCACAATTCTCCATGGCATTTGTCATCACGATGCTCCATGACACCTGTCATCACAATGCTCCATGACACTTGTCATCACAATGCTCGATGGCCCTTGTCATCACAATGTTCCTTGGTGCTTTTCATCACAATGCTCCATGACAACTCTCATCAAAATACTCCAAGATTTGTTTCATCACAATGCTCCATGGCCCTTGTCATTACAAATCCACATGATCCCTTTCATCACAATTGTCCATGGCAACTTACATAAAAATGCTCCATGCCCCTGTCATCACAATGCCCAAAGATACCTGTTCTTACAATGATCCATGACTCTTGTCATCACAAGGCTCCATGTCCCTTGTATTCACATTGATCCAGGGCCCTTGTCATCACAATGCTCCATAGCGCTTTTCATCGCAATGCTCCATGACCGCTTTCAGCACAATGCCCCATGACCCCTTTCATCATGATGCTCAACTGCCCTTGTCATCACAAGTCTCCATGAAACATTTCCTCAAAATGCTCCAGTACGCCTTTCATCCAAATTCCCCATGGCCACTGTCATCACAATTCTCCATGACCACTGTCATCATAATGGTCCATGACCCGTTTCATCTCAATGCTCCATGACACCTGTCACCACAATGCTCCATGGCCTTTTTCATCACAATGCTCCATGTCCCCTATGATCAAAATGCTCCATGCCTTTTTCCTCACAATGCTCCAGAATTCTTGTCATCACAATGTTCCATGCCCGTGGCATCACAATGCTCCATGGCCCTTGTCATCACAATGCTCCAGAATTCTTGTCATCACAATGTTCCATGACCGTGTCATCACAATGCTACATGACCCTGGTCATCACAGTTCTCCCTGACCTTTGTCATCACAATGCTTTATGTCGCTTTTCATCACAATTCTCAAAGACCACTTTAATCACTATGCTCGCTGACCATTTTCATCACATTTCTCTATTGTCATTACAATTCCCCATCGTCCCTTTCTTCACAATGCTCCATGATGCCTGTCATCACAATGCTCCACGGCTTCTGTTATCACAATGCTCCAGGACCAGTTTCATCACAATACTCCATCCCCCTTGTCATCACAGTGCACAATGAAACCTTTCATTACAATGCTCCATGACACTTGTCAACACAATGCTCCATGGCCTTTATCGTCACAATGCTCCCAGGCACTTTTCATCACGATGTTCCATGAAAACTTTCATCACATTGCTCCATGACCATTGTCATCACAATAGTCCATACCCTTGTCAACACAATGCTGCATAATCCTTGTCATCACAATTCTCCATGACTGCTGTCATCACATAATCCAGGACAATTTTCATAACAATGCTTCATGCCCCCAGTCATCACAGTGCTCCATGATACATTTCATCACAATTCCTAGATGATCAATGTCATCACAATGCCCATGACACCTGTCGTCACAATTCGCTATGACCCTTGTCATCACAATACTCGATGAACCGTGTCATCACAGTGTTCCAGGACACATGTCATCACAATGATCCATGACTACTTTCATCACAATGCTCCAATACACCTGTCATCACAATGCTCCATGGCCCCTATTATCATATTGCTCCATGATCTCTTTGATCACAATGCTCCATGACCAGTGTCATCACCATGCCTCATGACGCCTGTCATCTCAATGCTCCATGGCCCCTTTCATCACAATGCTCCATGAACCCAGTCATCACAATGTTCCCTGCCCATATCATCACAATGCTCCTTTTCACCATTAATCACAATGCTCCATGCCCTTTCATCACAATGCTACAGAATTCTTGTCATCACAATGTTCCTTGACCGTGTCATCACAATGCTCCATGATGCTTGTCATCACAAATCTTCATGACCCCTCTCATCACAATGATCCATGACACTTCTCATCACAAAGCTCCATGACCCCTGTCATCACAATGCTCCATGACCCTTGTCATCACAAAGCTCCATGACCCCTGTCATCACATTGATCCATGACTCCTTTCCTCACAGTGCTCCAGTACCCTTTTCATCACAATGCTCCATGCCATTGTCAGCACAATGCTCCTTGGATCCTGTCATCAAAATGCTCCATCCCCTTTTCATCACAATGATCCAGATATCCTATCATTACAATGCTCCATGCCCGTGTCAACACAATGCTCCATGACCCATGTCATCAAAATGCTTTATGAACCTTGTTATCAGAATATTCCATGACCCCTGTCATCAAAATGATCCATGACAGTTGTCATCACAATGCTGCATGATACCTTTCATCCCTACTCTCTGTGACCGCTGTCATCACAATGCTCCAGGACAATTTTCATCACAATGCTCCATGCCCCCTGTCATCACAGTGCCCCTTAACCCCTGTAATCACAATGCTCCATGACCCTGTCATCACAATGCTACATGACCCCTGTCATCACATTGTTCCATGGCCTATGTATTCACAATGCTCCATGGACCCTGTAATCACACTGCTCCATGTTCCCTTTCAACACAATGGTCCATGACCCCTGTCATCACAACGTTCCACGAAAGTTGTCATCAAAAGTCTCCATGACCCTGGTCACCACAAGGTTCCCTGCTCTTGTCATCACAATGCTCCATGACCCTTGTAATCACAGTGGTACATGGCCTTGTCACCACAATGCTCCATGGCCTCTGTAATCACCATGCTCCATGGTCTTTCTCATCACAAAGCTCTATGACCCCTGTCATCACTATGCTTGATGACCATTGTCATCACAATGCTCCAAGGCCCCTGTCATCACAATGCCTCATGGTCTTGTAATCACAACGCTCCATGACCCCTGTCATCACAATGCTCCATGCCTTTGTCATCACAATGCTCCATGGCCCCTGTAATCACAATGCTACAGAACACTTGTCAGCATAATACTCCATTCCCGTGTCATCCCATTGCTCAATGACATTTGTCATCAAAATGTTCCCTGGCCTTTGTCATCACAGTGATCCATGATAACTTTAATCAAAATTCTACATGACCATTGTCATCACAATGCAAGGTGAGAAATGTCATCACAATGCCCCAAGACACGTGTCATCACAATTCGCCTTGGCCCTTGTTATCTCCATGCTGTATGAACCGTGTCATCACTAGGTTTCAGGACACTTGTCATCAAAGAGATCCATGACAACATTCATCACAATGCCCCATGAACTCTGTTATCTCAATGCTCCATGGCCATTGTATTCCCAATGTTCCATTGTCCCGATAATCGCATTGCTCCATGAACACTTTCATCACAATGCTCCTTGACCACTGTCACCGTAATGACCCAAGACGTTTCTCATCACTGTGCTCCAAGGCCACTCTCATCAAAATGCTCCATGATCTGTGTCAGCCCAATATTGCATGACAGTTGTCATCACAACGCTCTATGATCCCTGTAATCACAATGATCCCTGCCAATAACATCACAATGTTCCATGTCTCCTGTAATCACAATGCACCATGCCCTTGTCATCACAATGCTCCAGGTCTGTTTTCATCACCATGCTTCATGCCCGTGTCATCACAATGCTCCATGAATCTTGTCTTCACAATGCTCCATGGCCCATGTCATCACAATGCTCCGTGACTCCTGTCAACACAATGCCTGATGACTCCTGTCATCAAAATGCTAAATGGCACTTGTCATCACAATGCTCTATGACGCCTGTCATCACTATTTTCCATGTCACTTGTTATCACAATGCTCCATGGCCCCTCTAATCACAGTACTCCATGACCCCTATCATCACAATGCCCAATGCCACCTCTTATCACAATTCTCCATGGCATTTGTCATCACGATGCTCCATGACACCTGTCATCACAATGCTCCATGACACTTGTCATCACAATGCTCGATGGCCCTTGTCATCACAATGTTCCTTGGTGCTTTTCATCACAATGCTCCATGACAACTCTCATCAAAATACTCCAAGATTTGTTTCATCACAATGCTCCATGGCCCTTGTCATTACAAATCCACATGATCCCTTTCATCACAATTGTCCATGGCAACTTACATAAAAATGCTCCATGCCCCTGTCATCACAATGCCCAAAGATACCTGTTCTTACAATGATCCATGACTCTTGTCATCACAAGGCTCCATGTCCCTTGTATTCACATTGATCCAGGGCCCTTGTCATCACAATGCTCCATAGCGCTTTTCATCGCAATGCTCCATGACCGCTTTCAGCACAATGCCCCATGACCCCTGTCATCATGATGCTCAACTGCCCTTGTCATCACAAGTCTCCATGAAACATTTCCTCAAAATGCTCCAGTACGCCTTTCATCCAAATTCCCCATGGCCACTGTCATCACAATTCTCCATGACCACTGTCATCATAATGGTCCATGACCCGTTTCATCTCAATGCTCCATGACACCTGTCACCACAATGCTCCATGGCCTTTGTCATCACAATGCTCCATGTCCCCTATGATCAAAATGCTCCATGCCTTTTTCCTCACAATGCTCCCGAATTCTTGTCATCACAATGTTCCATGCCCGTGGCATCACAATGCTCCATGGCCCTTGTCATCACAATGCTCCAGAATTCTTGTCATCACAATGTTCCATGACCGTGTCATCACAATGCTACATGACCCTGGTCATCACAGTTCTCCCTGACCTTTGTCATCACAATGCTTTATGTCGCTTTTCATCACAATTCTCAAAGACCACTTTAATCACTATGCTCGCTGACCATTTTCATCACATTTCTCTATTGTCATTACAATTCCCCATCGTCCCTTTCTTCACAATGCTCCATGATGCCTGTCATCACAATGCTCCACGGCTTCTGTTATCACAATGCTCCAGGACCAGTTTCATCACAATACTCCATCCCCCTTGTCATCACAGTGCACAATGAAACCTTTCATTACAATGCTCCATGACACTTGTCAACACAATGCTCCATGGCCTTTATCGTCACAATGCTCCCAGGCACTTTTCATCACGATGTTCCATGAAAACTTTCATCACATTGCTCCATGACCATTGTCATCACAATAGTCCATACCCTTGTCAACACAATGCTGCATAATCCTTGTCATCACAATTCTCCATGACTGCTGTCATCACATAATCCAGGACAATTTTCATAACAATGCTTCATGCCCCCAGTCATCACAGTGCTCCATGATACATTTCATCACAATTCCTAGATGATCAATGTCATCACAATGCCCATGACACCTGTCGTCACAATTCGCTATGACCCTTGTCATCACAATACTCGATGAACCGTGTCATCACAGTGTTCCAGGACACATGTCATCACAATGATCCATGACTACTTTCATCACAATGCTCCAATACACCTGTCATCACAATGCTCCATGGCCCCTATTATCATATTGCTCCATGATCTCTTTGATCACAATGCTCCATGACCAGTGTCATCACCATGCCTCATGACGCCTGTCATCTCAATGCTCCATGGCCCCTTTCATCACAATGCTCCATGAACCCAGTCATCACAAGGTTCCCTGCCCATATCATCACAATGCTCCTTTTCACCATTAATCACAATGCTCCATGCCCTTTCATCACAATGCTACAGAATTCTTGTCATCGCAATGTTCCTTGACCGTGTCATCACAATGCTCCATGATGCTTGTCATCACAAATCTTCATGACCCCTCTCATCACAATGATCCATGACACTTCTCATCACAAAGCTCCATGACCCCTGTCATCACAATGCTCCATGACCCTTGTCATCACAAAGCTCCATGACCCCTGTCATCACATTGATCCATGACTCCTTTCCTCACAGTGCTCCAGTACCCTTTTCATCACAATGCTCCATGCCATTGTCAGCACAATGCTCCTTGGATCCTGTCATCAAAATACTCCATCCCCTTTTCATCACAATGATCCAGATATCCTATCATTACAATGCTCCATGCCCGTGTCAACACAATGCTCCATGACCCATGTCATCAAAATGCTTTATGAACCTTGTTGTCAGAATATTCCATGACCCCTGTCATCAAAATGATCCATGACAGTTGTCATCACAATGCTGCATGATACCTTTCATCCCTACTCTCTGTGACCGCTGTCATCACAATGCTCCAGGACAATTTTCATCACAATGCTCCATGCCCCCTGTCATCACAGTGCCCCTTAACCCCTGTAATCACAATGCTCCATGACCCTGTCATCACAATGCTACATGACCCCTGTCATCACATTGTTCCATGGCCTATGTATTCACAATGCTCCATGGACCCTGTAATCACACTGCTCCATGTTCCCTTTCAACACAATGGTCCATGACCCCTGTCATCACAACGTTCCACGAAAGTTGTCATCAAAAGTCTCCATGACCCTGGTCACCACAAGGTTCCCTGCTCTTGTCATCACAATGCTCCATGACCCTTGTAATCACAGTGGTACATGGCCTTGTCACCACAATGCTCCATGGCCTCTGTCATCACCATGCTCCATGGTCTTTCTCATCACAAAGCTCTATGACCCCTGTCATCACTATGCTTGATGACCATTGTCATCACAATGCTCCAAGGCCCCTGTCATCACAATGCCTCATGGTCTTGTAATCACAACGCTCCATGACCCCTGTCATCACAATGCTCCATGCCTTTGTCATCACAATGCTCCATGGCCCCTGTAATCACAATGCTACAGAACACTTGTCAGCATAATACTCCATTCCCGTGTCATCCCATTGCTCAATGACATTTGTCATCAAAATGTTCCCTGGCCTTTGTCATCACAGTGATCCATGATAACTTTAATCAAAATTCTACATGACCATTGTCATCACAATGCAAGGTGAGAAATGTCATCACAATGCCCCAAGACACGTGTCATCACAATTCGCCTTGGCCCTTGTTATCTCCATGCTGTATGAACCGTGTCATCACTAGGTTTCAGGACACTTGTCATCAAAGAGATCCATGACAACATTCATCACAATGCCCCATGAACTCTGTTATCTCAATGCTCCATGGCCATTGTATTCCCAATGTTCCATTGTCCCGATAATCGCATTGCTCCATGAACACTTTCATCACAATGCTCCTTGACCACTGTCACCGTAATGACCCAAGACGTTTCTCATCACTGTGCTCCAAGGCCACTCTCATCAAAATGCTCCATGATCTGTGTCAGCCCAATATTGCATGACAGTTGTCATCACAACGCTCTATGATCCCTGTAATCACAATGATCCCTGCCAATAACATCACAATGTTCCATGTCTCCTGTAATCACAATGCACCATGCCCTTGTCATCACAATGCTCCAGGTCTGTTTTCATCACCATGCTTCATGCCCGTGTCATCACAATGCTCCATGAATCTTGTCTTCACAATGCTCCATGGCCCATGTCATCACAATGCTCCGTGACTCCTGTCAACACAATGCCTGATGACTCCTGTCATCAAAATGCTAAATGGCACTTGTCATCACAATGCTCTATGACGCCTGTCATCACTATTTTCCATGTCACTTGTTATCACAAGGCTCCATGGCCCCTCTAATCACAGTACTCCATGACCCCTATCATCACAATGCCCAATGCCACCTCTTATCACAATTCTCCATGGCATTTGTCATCACGATGCTCCATGACACCTGTCATCACAATGCTCCATGACACTTGTCATCACAATGCTCGATGGCCCTTGTCATCACAATGTTCCTTGGTGCTTTTCATCACAATGCTCCATGACAACTCTCATCAAAATACTCCAAGATTTGTTTCATCACAATGCTCCATGGCCCTTGTCATTACAAATCCACATGATCCCTTTCATCACAATTGTCCATGGCAACTTACATAAAAATGCTCCATGCCCCTGTCATCACAATGCCCAAAGATACCTGTTCTTACAATGATCCATGACTCTTGTCATCACAAAGCTCCATGTCCCTTGTATTCACATTGATCCAGGGCCCTTGTCATCACAATGCTCCATAGCGCTTTTCATCGCAATGCTCCATGACCGCTTTCAGCACAATGCCCCATGACCCCTGTCATCATGATGCTCAACTGCCCTTGTCATCACAAGTCTCCATGAAACATTTCCTCAAAATGCTCCAGTACGCCTTTCATCCAAATTCCCCATGGCCACTGTCATCACAATTCTCCATGACCACTGTCATCATAATGGTCCATGACCCGTTTCATCTCAATGCTCCATGACACCTGTCACCACAATGCTCCATGGCCTTTGTCATCACAATGCTCCATGTCCCCTATGATCAAAATGCTCCATGCCTTTTTCCTCACAATGCTCCCGAATTCTTGTCATCACAATGTTCCATGCCCGTGGCATCACAATGCTCCATGGCCCTTGTCATCACAATGCTCCAGAATTCTTGTCATCACAATGTTCCATGACCGTGTCATCACAATGCTACATGACCCTGGTCATCACAGTTCTCCCTGACCTTTGTCATCACAATGCTTTATGTCGCTTTTCATCACAATTCTCAAAGACCACTTTAATCACTATGCTCGCTGACCATTTTCATCACATTTCTCTATTGTCATTACAATTCCCCATCGTCCCTTTCTTCACAATGCTCCATGATGCCTGTCATCACAATGCTCCACGGCTTCTGTTATCACAATGCTCCAGGACCAGTTTCATCACAATACTCCATCCCCCTTGTCATCACAGTGCACAATGAAACCTTTCATTACAATGCTCCATGACACTTGTCATCACAATGCTCCATGGCCTTTATCGTCACAATGCTCCCAGGCACTTTTCATCACGATGTTCCATGAAAACTTTCATCACATTGCTCCATGACCATTGTCATCACAATAGTCCATACCCTTGTCAACACAATGCTGCATAATCCTTGTCATCACAATTCTCCATGACTGCTGTCATCACATAATCCAGGACAATTTTCATAACAATGCTTCATGCCCCCAGTCATCACAGTGCTCCATGATACATTTCATCACAATTCCTAGATGATCAATGTCATCACAATGCCCATGACACCTGTCGTCACAATTCGCTATGACCCTTGTCATCACAATACTCGATGAACCGTGTCATCACAGTGTTCCAGGACACATGTCATCACAATGATCCATGACTACTTTCATCACAATGCTCCAATACACCTGTCATCACAATGCTCCATGGCCCCTATTATCATATTGCTCTATGATCTCTTTGATCACAATGCTCCATGACCAGTGTCATCACCATGCCTCATGACGCCTGTCATCTCAATGCTCCATGGCCCCTTTCATCACAATGCTCCATGAACCCAGTCATCACAATGTTCCCTGCCCATATCATCACAATGCTCCTTTTCAACATTAATCACAATGCTCCATGCCCTTTCATCACAATGCTACAGAATTCTTGTCATCGCAATGTTCCTTGACCGTGTCATCACAATGCTCCATGATGCTTGTCATCACAAATCTTCATGACCCCTCTCATCACAATGATCCATGACACTTCTCATCACAAAGCTCCATGACCCCTGTCATCACAATGCTCCATGACCCTTGTCATCACAAAGCTCCATGACCCCTGTCATCACATTGATCCATGACTCCTTTCCTCACAGTGCTCCAGTACCCTTTTCATCACAATGCTCCATGCCATTGTCAGCACAATGCTCCTTGGATCCTGTCATCAAAATGCTCCATCCCCTTTTCATCACAATGATCCAGATATCCTATCATTACAATGCTCCATGCCCGTGTCAACACAATGCTCCATGACCCATGTCATCAAAATGCTTTATGAACCTTGTTATCAGAATATTCCATGACCCCTGTCATCAAAATGATCCATGACAGTTGTCATCACAATGCTGCATGATACCTTTCATCCCTACTCTCTGTGACCGCTGTCATCACAATGCTCCAGGACAATTTTCATCACAATGCTCCATGCCCCCTGTCATCACAGTGCCCCTTAACCCCTGTAATCACAATGCTCCATGACCCTGTCATCACAATGCTACATGACCCCTGTCATCACATTGTTCCATGGCCTATGTATTCACAATGCTCCATGGACCCTGTAATCACACTGCTCCATGTTCCCTTTCAACACAATGGTCCATGACCCCTGTCATCACAACGTTCCACGAAAGTTGTCATCAAAAGTCTCCATGACCCTGGTCACCACAAGGTTCCCTGCTCTTGTCATCACAATGCTCCATGACCCTTGTAATCACAGTGGTACATGGCCTTGTCACCACAATGCTCCATGGCCTCTGTCATCACCATGCTCCATGGTCTTTCTCATCACAGAGCTCTATGACCCCTGTCATCACTATGCTTGATGACCATTGTCATCACAATGCTCCAAGGCCCCTGTCATCACAATGCCTCATGGTCTTGTAATCACAAAGCTCCATGACCCCTGTCATCACAATGCTCCATGCCTTTGTCATCACAATGCTCCATGGCCCCTGTAATCACAATGCTACAGAACACTTGTCAGCATAATACTCCATTCCCGTGTCATCCCATTGCTCAATGACATTTGTCATCAAAATGTTCCCTGGCCTTTGTCATCACAGTGATCCATGATAACTTTAATCAAAATTCTACATGACCATTGTCATCACAATGCAAGGTGAGAAATGTCATCACAATGCCCCAAGACACGTGTCATCACAATTCGCCTTGGCCCTTGTTATCTCCATGCTGTATGAACCGTGTCATCACTAGGTTTCAGGACACTTGTCATCAAAGAGATCCATGACAACATTCATCACAATGCCCCATGAACTCTGTTATCTCAATGCTCCATGGCCATTGTATTCCCAATGTTCCATTGTCCCGATAATCGCATTGCTCCATGAACACTTTCATCACAATGCTCCTTGACCACTGTCACCGTAATGACCCAAGACGTTTCTCATCACTGTGCTCCAAGGCCACTCTCATCAAAATGCTCCATGATCTGTGTCAGCCCAATATTGCATGACAGTTGTCATCACAACGCTCTATGATCCCTGTAATCACAATGATCCCTGCCAATAACATCACAATGTTCCATGTCTCCTGTAATCACAATGCACCATGCCCTTGTCATCACAATGCTCCAGGTCTGTTTTCATCACCATGCTTCATGCCCGTGTCATCACAATGCTCCATGAATCTTGTCTTCACAATGCTCCATGGCCCATGTCATCACAATGCTCCGTGACTCCTGTCAACACAATGCCTGATGACTCCTGTCATCAAAATGCTAAATGGCACTTGTCATCACAATGCTCTATGACGCCTGTCATCACTATTTTCCATGTCACTTGTTATCACAAGGCTCCATGGCCCCTCTAATCACAGTACTCCATGACCCCTATCATCACAATGCCCAATGCCACCTCTTATCACAATTCTCCATGGCATTTGTCATCACGATGCTCCATGACACCTGTCATCACAATGCTCCATGACACTTGTCATCACAATGCTCGATGGCCCTTGTCATCACAATGTTCCTTGGTGCTTTTCATCACAATGCTCCATGACAACTCTCATCAAAATACTCCAAGATTTGTTTCATCACAATGCTCCATGGCCCTTGTCATTACAAATCCACATGATCCCTTTCATCACAATTGTCCATGGCAACTTACATAAAAATGCTCCATGCCCCTGTCATCACAATGCCCAAAGATACCTGTTCTTACAATGATCCATGACTCTTGTCATCACAAGGCTCCATGTCCCTTGTATTCACATTGATCCAGGGCCCTTGTCATCACAATGCTCCATAGCGCTTTTCATCGCAATGCTCCATGACCGCTTTCAGCACAATGCCCCATGACCCCTGTCATCATGATGCTCAACTGCCCTTGTCATCACAAGTCTCCATGAAACATTTCCTCAAAATGCTCCAGTACGCCTTTCATCCAAATTCCCCATGGCCACTGTCATCACAATTCTCCATGACCACTGTCATCATAATGGTCCATGACCCGTTTCATCTCAATGCTCCATGACACCTGTCACCACAATGCTCCATGGCCTTTTTCATCACAATGCTCCATGTCCCCTATGATCAAAATGCTCCATGCCTTTTTCCTCACAATGCTCCCGAATTCTTGTCATCACAATGTTCCATGCCCGTGGCATCACAATGCTCCATGGCCCTTGTCATCACAATGCTCCAGAATTCTTGTCATCACAATGTTCCATGACCGTGTCATCACAATGCTACATGACACTGGTCATCACAGTTCTCCCTGACCTTTGTCATCACAATGCTTTATGTCGCTTTTCATCACAATTCTCAAAGACCACTTTAATCACTATGCTCGCTGACCATTTTCATCACATTTCTCTATTGTCATTACAATTCCCCATCGTCCCTTTCTTCACAATGCTCCATGATGCCTGTCATCACAATGCTCCACGGCTTCTGTTATCACAATGCTCCAGGACCAGTTTCATCACAATACTCCATCCCCCTTGTCATCACAGTGCACAATGAAACCTTTCATTACAATGCTCCATGACACTTGTCATCACAATGCTCCATGGCCTTTATCGTCACAATGCTCCCAGGCACATTTCATCACGATGTTCCATGAAAACTTTCATCACATTGCTCCATGACCATTGTCATCACAATAGTCCATACCCTTGTCAACACAATGCTGCATAATCCTTGTCATCACAATTCTCCATGACTGCTGTCATCACATAATCCAGGACAATTTTCATAACAATGCTTCATGCCCCCAGTCATCACAGTGCTCCATGATACATTTCATCACAATTCCTAGATGATCAATGTCATCACAATGCCCATGACACCTGTCGTCACAATTCGCTATGACCCTTGTCATCACAATACTCGATGAACCGTGTCATCACAGTGTTCCAGGACACATGTCATCTCAATGATCCATGACTACTTTCATCACAATGCTCCAATACACCTGTCATCACAATGCTCCATGGCCCCTATTATCATATTGCTCCATGATCTCTTTGATCACAATGCTCCATGACCAGTGTCATCACCATGCCTCATGACGCCTGTCATCTCAATGCTCCATGGCCCCTTTCATCACAATGCTCCATGAACCCAGTCATCACAATGTTCCCTGCCCATATCATCACAATGCTCCTTTTCACCATTAATCACAATGCTCCATGCCCTTTCATCACAATGCTACAGAATTCTTGTCATCGCACTGTTCCTTGACCGTGTCATCACAATGCTCCATGATGCTTGTCATCACAAATCTTCATGACCCCTCTCATCACAATGATCCATGACACTTCTCATCACAAAGCTCCATGACCCCTGTCATCACAATGCTCCATGACCCTTGTCATCACAAAGCTCCATGACCCCTGTCATCACATTGATCCATGACTCCTTTCCTCACAGTGCTCCAGTACCCTTTTCATCACAATGCTCCATGCCATTGTCAGCACAATGCTCCTTGGATCCTGTCATCAAAATGCTCCATCCCCTTTTCATCACAATGATCCAGATATCCTATCATTACAATGCTCCATGCCCGTGTCAACACAATGCTCCATGACCCATGTCATCAAAATGCTTTATGAACCTTGTTGTCAGAATATTCCATGACCCCTGTCATCAAAATGATCCATGACAGTTGTCATCACAATGCTGCATGATACCTTTCATCCCTACTCTCTGTGACCGCTGTCATCACAATGCTCCAGGACAATTTTCATCACAATGCTCCATGCCCCCTGTCATCACAGTGCCCCTTAACCCCTGTAATCACAATGCTCCATGACCCTGTCATCACAATGCTACATGACCCCTGTCATCACATTGTTCCATGGCCTATGTATTCACAATGCTCCATGGACCCTGTAATCACACTGCTCCATGTTCCCTTTCAACACAATGGTCCATGACCCCTGTCATCACAACGTTCCACGAAAGTTGTCATCAAAAGTCTCCATGACCCTGGTCACCACAAGGTTCCCTGCTCTTGTCATCACAATGCTCCATGACCCTTGTAATCACAGTGGTACATGGCCTTGTCACCACAATGCTCCATGGCCTCTGTCATCACCATGCTCCATGGTCTTTCTCATCACAAAGCTCTATGACCCCTGTCATCACTATGCTTGATGACCATTGTCATCACAATGCTCCAAGGCCCCTGTCATCACAATGCCTCATGGTCTTGTAATCACAAAGCTCCATGACCCCTGTCATCACAATGCTCCATGCCTTTGTCATCACAATGCTCCATGGCCCCTGTAATCACAATGCTACAGAACACTTGTCAGCATAATACTCCATTCCCGTGTCATCCCATTGCTCAATGACATTTGTCATCAAAATGTTCCCTGGCCTTTGTCATCACAGTGATCCATGATAACTTTAATCAAAATTCTACATGACCATTGTCATCACAATGCAAGGTGAGAAATGTCATCACAATGCCCCAAGACACGTGTCATCACAATTCGCCTTGGCCCTTGTTATCTCCATGCTGTATGAACCGTGTCATCACTAGGTTTCAGGACACTTGTCATCAAAGAGATCCATGACAACATTCATCACAATGCCCCATGAACTCTGTTATCTCAATGCTCCATGGCCATTGTATTCCCAATGTTCCATTGTCCCGATAATCGCATTGCTCCATGAACACTTTCATCACAATGCTCCTTGACCACTGTCACCGTAATGACCCAAGACGTTTCTCATCACTGTGCTCCAAGGCCACTCTCATCAAAATGCTCCATGATCTGTGTCAGCCCAATATTGCATGACAGTTGTCATCACAACGCTCTATGATCCCTGTAATCACAATGATCCCTGCCAATAACATCACAATGTTCCATGTCTCCTGTAATCACAATGCACCATGCCCTTGTCATCACAATGCTCCAGGTCTGTTTTCATCACCATGCTTCATGCCCGTGTCATCACAATGCTCCATGAATCTTGTCTTCACAATGCTCCATGGCCCATGTCATCACAATGCTCCGTGACTCCTGTCAACACAATGCCTGATGACTCCTGTCATCAAAATGCTAAATGGCACTTGTCATCACAATGCTCTATGACGCCTGTCATCACTATTTTCCATGTCACTTGTTATCACAATGCTCCATGGCCCCTCTAATCACAGTACTCCATGACCCCTATCATCACAATGCCCAATGCCACCTCTTATCACAATTCTCCATGGCATTTGTCATCACGATGCTCCATGACACCTGTCATCACAATGCTCCATGACACTTGTCATCACAATGCTCGATGGCCCTTGTCATCACAATGTTCCTTGGTGCTTTTCATCACAATGCTCCATGACAACTCTCATCAAAATACTCCAAGATTTGTTTCATCACAATGCTCCATGGCCCTTGTCATTACAAATCCACATGATCCCTTTCATCACAATTGTCCATGGCAACTTACATAAAAATGCTCCATGCCCCTGTCATCACAATGCCCAAAGATACCTGTTCTTACAATGATCCATGACTCTTGTCATCACAAGGCTCCATGTCCCTTGTATTCACATTGATCCAGGGCCCTTGTCATCACAATGCTCCATAGCGCTTTTCATCGCAATGCTCCATGACCGCTTTCAGCACAATGCCCCATGACCCCTGTCATCATGATGCTCAACTGCCCTTGTCATCACAAGTCTCCATGAAACATTTCCTCAAAATGCTCCAATACGCCTTTCATCCAAATTCCCCATGGCCACTGTCATCACAATTCTCCATGACCACTGTCATCATAATGGTCCATGACCCGTTTCATCTCAATGCTCCATGACACCTGTCACCACAATGCTCCATGGCCTTTTTCATCACAATGCTCCATGTCCCCTATGATCAAAATGCTCCATGCCTTTTTCCTCACAATGCTCCCGAATTCTTGTCATCACAATGTTCCATGCCCGTGGCATCACAATGCTCCATGGCCCTTGTCATCACAATGCTCCAGAATTCTTGTCATCACAATGTTCCATGACCGTGTCATCACAATGCTACATGACACTGGTCATCACAGTTCTCCCTGACATTTGTCATCACAATGCTTTATGTCGCTTTTCATCACAATTCTCAAAGACCACTTTAATCACTATGCTCGCTGACCATTTTCATCACATTTCTCTATTGTCATTACAATTCCCCATCGTCCCTTTCTTCACAATGCTCCATGATGCCTGTCATCACAATGCTCCACGGCTTCTGTTATCACAATGCTCCAGGACCAGTTTCATCACAATACTCCATCCCCCTTGTCATCACAGTGCACAATGAAACCTTTCATTACAATGCTCCATGACACTTGTCATCACAATGCTCCATGGCCTTTATCGTCACAATGCTCCCAGGCACATTTCATCACGATGTTCCATGAAAACTTTCATCACATTGCTCCATGACCATTGTCATCACAATAGTCCATACCCTTGTCAACACAATGCTGCATAATCCTTGTCATCACAATTCTCCATGACTGCTGTCATCACATAATCCAGGACAATTTTCATAACAATGCTTCATGCCCCCAGTCATCACAGTGCTCCATGATACATTTCATCACAATTCCTAGATGATCAATGTCATCACAATGCCCATGACACCTGTCGTCACAATTCGCTATGACCCTTGTCATCACAATACTCGATGAACCGTGTCATCACAGTGTTCCAGGACACATGTCATCACAATGATCCATGACTACTTTCATCACAATGCTCCAATACACCTGTCATCACAATGCTCCATGGCCCCTATTATCATATTGCTCCATGATCTCTTTGATCACAATGCTCCATGACCAGTGTCATCACCATGCCTCATGACGCCTGTCATCTCAATGCTCCATGGCCCCTTTCATCACAATGCTCCATGAACCCAGTCATCACAATGTTCCCTGCCCATATCATCACAATGCTCCTTTTCAACATTAATCACAATGCTCCATGCCCTTTCATCACAATGCTACAGAATTCTTGTCATCGCAATGTTCCTTGACCGTGTCATCACAATGCTCCATGATGCTTGTCATCACAAATCTTCATGACCCCTCTCATCACAATGATCCATGACACTTCTCATCACAAAGCTCCATGACCCCTGTCATCACAATGCTCCATGACCCTTGTCATCACAAAGCTCCATGACCCCTGTCATCACATTGATCCATGACTCCTTTCCTCACAGTGCTCCAGTACCCTTTTCATCACAATGCTCCATGCCATTGTCAGCACAATGCTCCTTGGATCCTGTCATCAAAATGCTCCATCCCCTTTTCATCACAATGATCCAGATATCCTATCATTACAATGCTCCATGCCCGTGTCAACACAATGCTCCATGACCCATGTCATCAAAATGCTTTATGAACCTTGTTGTCAGAATATTCCATGACCCCTGTCATCAAAATGATCCATGACAGTTGTCATCACAATGCTGCATGATACCTTTCATCCCTACTCTCTGTGACCGCTGTCATCACAATGCTCCAGGACAATTTTCATCACAATGCTCCATGCCCCCTGTCATCACAGTGCCCCTTAACCCCTGTAATCACAATGCTCCATGACCCTGTCATCACAATGCTACATGACCCCTGTCATCACATTGTTCCATGGCCTATGTATTCACAATGCTCCATGGACCCTGTAATCACACTGCTCCATGTTCCCTTTCAACACAATGGTCCATGACCCCTGTCATCACAACGTTCCACGAAAGTTGTCATCAAAAGTCTCCATGACCCTGGTCACCACAAGGTTCCCTGCTCTTGTCATCACAATGCTCCATGACCCTTGTAATCACAGTGGTACATGGCCTTGTCACCACAATGCTCCATGGCCTCTGTCATCACCATGCTCCATGGTCTTTCTCATCACAAAGCTCTATGACCCCTGTCATCACTATGCTTGATGACCATTGTCATCACAATGCTCCAAGGCCCCTGTCATCACAATGCCTCATGGTCTTGTAATCACAAAGCTCCATGACCCCTGTCATCACAATGCTCCATGCCTTTGTCATCACAATGCTCCATGGCCCCTGTAATCACAATGCTACAGAACACTTGTCAGCATAATACTCCATTCCCGTGTCATCCCATTGCTCAATGACATTTGTCATCAAAATGTTCCCTGGCCTTTGTCATCACAGTGATCCATGATAACTTTAATCAAAATTCTACATGACCATTGTCATCACAATGCAAGGTGAGAAATGTCATCACAATGCCCCAAGACACGTGTCATCACAATTCGCCTTGGCCCTTGTTATCTCCATGCTGTATGAACCGTGTCATCACTAGGTTTCAGGACACTTGTCATCAAAGAGATCCATGACAACATTCATCACAATGCCCCATGAACTCTGTTATCTCAATGCTCCATGGCCATTGTATTCCCAATGTTCCATTGTCCCGATAATCGCATTGCTCCATGAACACTTTCATCACAATGCTCCTTGACCACTGTCACCGTAATGACCCAAGACGTTTCTCATCACTGTGCTCCAAGGCCACTCTCATCAAAATGCTCCATGATCTGTGTCAGCCCAATATTGCATGACAGTTGTCATCACAACGCTCTATGATCCCTGTAATCACAATGATCCCTGCCAATAACATCACAATGTTCCATGTCTCCTGTAATCACAATGCACCATGCCCTTGTCATCACAATGCTCCAGGTCTGTTTTCATCACCATGCTTCATGCCCGTGTCATCACAATGCTCCATGAATCTTGTCTTCACAATGCTCCATGGCCCATGTCATCACAATGCTCCGTGACTCCTGTCAACACAATGCCTGATGACTCCTGTCATCAAAATGCTAAATGGCACTTGTCATCACAATGCTCTATGACGCCTGTCATCACTATTTTCCATGTCGCTTGTTATCACAAGGCTCCATGGCCCCTCTAATCACAGTACTCCATGACCCCTATCATCACAATGCCCAATGCCACCTCTTATCACAATTCTCCATGGCATTTGTCATCACGATGCTCCATGACACCTGTCATCACAATGCTCCATGACACTTGTCATCACAATGCTCGATGGCCCTTGTCATCACAATGTTCCTTGGTGCTTTTCATCACAATGCTCCATGACAACTCTCATCAAAATACTCCAAGATTTGTTTCATCACAATGCTCCATGGCCCTTGTCATTACAAATCCACATGATCCCTTTCATCACAATTGTCCATGGCAACTTACATAAAAATGCTCCATGCCCCTGTCATCACAATGCCCAAAGATACCTGTTCTTACAATGATCCATGACTCTTGTCATCACAAGGCTCCATGTCCCTTGTATTCACATTGATCCAGGGCCCTTGTCATCACAATGCTCCATAGCGCTTTTCATCGCAATGCTCCATGACCGCTTTCAGCACAATGCCCCATGACCCCTGTCATCATGATGCTCAACTGCCCTTGTCATCACAAGTCTCCATGAAACATTTCCTCAAAATGCTCCAGTACGCCTTTCATCCAAATTCCCCATGGCCACTGTCATCACAATTCTCCATGACCACTGTCATCATAATGGTCCATGACCCGTTTCATCTCAATGCTCCATGACACCTGTCACCACAATGCTCCATGGCCTTTGTCATCACAATGCTCCATGTCCCCTATGATCAAAATGCTCCATGCCTTTTTCCTCACAATGCTCCCGAATTCTTGTCATCACAATGTTCCATGCCCGTGGCATCACAATGCTCCATGGCCCTTGTCATCACAATGCTCCAGAATTCTTGTCATCACAATGTTCCATGACCGTGTCATCACAATGCTACATGACCCTGGTCATCACAGTTCTCCCTGACCTTTGTCATCACAATGCTTTATGTCGCTTTTCATCACAATTCTCAAAGACCACTTTAATCACTATGCTCGCTGACCATTTTCATCACATTTCTCTATTGTCATTACAATTCCCCATCGTCCCTTTCTTCACAATGCTCCATGATGCCTGTCATCACAATGCTCCACGGCTTCTGTTATCACAATGCTCCAGGACCAGTTTCATCACAATACTCCATCCCCCTTGTCATCACAGTGCACAATGAAACCTTTCATTACAATGCTCCATGACACTTTTCATCACAATGCTCCATGGCCTTTATCGTCACAATGCTCCCAGGCACTTTTCATCACGATGTTCCATGAAAACTTTCATCACATTGCTCCATGACCATTGTCATCACAATAGTCCATACCCTTGTCAACACAATGCTGCATAATCCTTGTCATCACAATTCTCCATGACTGCTGTCATCACATAATCCAGGACAATTTTCATAACAATGCTTCATGCCCCCAGTCATCACAGTGCTCCATGATACATTTCATCACAATTCCTAGATGATCAATGTCATCACAATGCCCATGACACCTGTCGTCACAATTCGCTATGACCCTTGTCATCACAATACTCGATGAACCGTGTCATCACAGTGTTCCAGGACACATGTCATCACAATGATCCATGACTACTTTCATCACAATGCTCCAATACACCTGTCATCACAATGCTCCATGGCCCCTATTATCATATTGCTCCATGATCTCTTTGATCACAATGCTCCATGACCAGTGTCATCACCATGCCTCATGACGCCTGTCATCTCAATGCTCCATGGCCCCTTTCATCACAATGCTCCATGAACCCAGTCATCACAAGGTTCCCTGCCCATATCATCACAATGCTCCTTTTCACCATTAATCACAATGCTCCATGCCCTTTCATCACAATGCTACAGAATTCTTGTCATCGCAATGTTCCTTGACCGTGTCATCACAATGCTCCATGATGCTTGTCATCACAAATCTTCATGACCCCTCTCATCACAATGATCCATGACACTTCTCATCACAAAGCTCCATGACCCCTGTCATCACAATGCTCCATAACCCTTGTCATCACAAAGCTCCATGACCCCTGTCATCACATTGATCCATGACTCCTTTCCTCACAGTGCTCCAGTACCCTTTTCATCACAATGCTCCATGCCATTGTCAGCACAATGCTCCTTGGATCCTGTCATCAAAATGCTCCATCCCCTTTTCATCACAATGATCCAGATATCCTATCATTACAATGCTCCATGCCCGTGTCAACACAATGCTCCATGACCCATGTCATCAAAATGCTTTATGAACCTTGTTGTCAGAATATTCCATGACCCCTGTCATCAAAATGATCCATGACAGTTGTCATCACAATGCTGCATGATACCTTTCATCCCTACTCTCTGTGACCGCTGTCATCACAATGCTCCAGGACAATTTTCATCACAATGCTCCATGCCCCCTGTCATCACAGTGCCCCTTAACCCCTGTAATCACAATGCTCCATGACCCTGTCATCACAATGCTACATGACCCCTGTCATCACATTGTTCCATGGCCTATGTATTCACAATGCTCCATGGACCCTGTAATCACACTGCTCCATGTTCCCTTTCAACACAATGGTCCATGACCCCTGTCATCACAACGTTCCACGAAAGTTGTCATCAAAAGTCTCCATGACCCTGGTCACCACAAGGTTCCCTGCTCTTGTCATCACAATGCTCCATGACCCTTGTAATCACAGTGGTACATGGCCTTGTCACCACAATGCTCCATGGCCTCTGTCATCACCATGCTCCATGGTCTTTCTCATCACAAAGCTCTATGACCCCTGTCATCACTATGCTTGATGACCATTGTCATCACAATGCTCCAAGGCCCCTGTCATCACAATGCCTCATGGTCTTGTAACCACAAAGCTCCATGACCCCTGTCATCACAATGCTCCATGCCTTTGTCATCACAATGCTCCATGGCCCCTGTAATCACAATGCTACAGAACACTTGTCAGCATAATACTCCATTCCTGTGTCATCCCTTTGCTCAATGACATTTGTCATCAAAATGTTCCCTGGCCTTTGTCATCACAGTGATCCATGATAACTTTAATCAAAATTCTACATGACCATTGTCATCACAATGCAAGGTGAGAAATGTCATCACAATGCCCCAAGACACGTGTCATCACAATTCGCCTTGGCCCTTGTTATCTCCATGCTGTATGAACCGTGTCATCACTAGGTTTCAGGACACTTGTCATCAAAGAGATCCATGACAACATTCATCACAATGCCCCATGAACTCTGTTATCTCAATGCTCCATGGCCATTGTATTCCCAATGTTCCATTGTCCCGATAATCGCATTGCTCCATGAACACTTTCATCACAATGCTCCTTGACCACTGTCACCGTAATGACCCAAGACGTTTCTCATCACTGTGCTCCAAGGCCACTCTCATCAAAATGCTCCATGATCTGTGTCAGCCCAATATTGCATGACAGTTGTCATCACAACGCTCTATGATCCCTGTAATCACAATGATCCCTGCCAATAACATCACAATGTTCCATGTCTCCTGTAATCACAATGCACCATGCCCTTGTCATCACAATGCTCCAGGTCTGTTTTCATCACCATGCTTCATGCCCGTGTCATCACAATGCTCCATGAATCTTGTCTTCACAATGCTCCATGGCCCATGTCATCACAATGCTCCGTGACTCCTGTCAACACAATGCCTGATGACTCCTGTCATCAAAATGCTAAATGGCACTTGTCATCACAATGCTCTATGACGCCTGTCATCACTATTTTCCATGTCACTTGTTATCACAATGCTCCATGGCCCCTCTAATCACAGTACTCCATGACCCCTATCATCACAATGCCCAATGCCACCTCTTATCACAATTCTCCATGGCATTTGTCATCACGATGCTCCATGACACCTGTCATCACAATGCTCCATGACACTTGTCATCACAATGCTCGATGGCCCTTGTCATCACAATGTTCCTTGGTGCTTTTCATCACAATGCTCCATGACAACTCTCATCAAAATACTCCAAGATTTGTTTCATCACAATGCTCCATGGCCCTTGTCATTACAAATCCACATGATCCCTTTCATCACAATTGTCCATGGCAACTTACATAAAAATGCTCCATGCCCCTGTCATCACAATGCCCAAAGATACCTGTTCTTACAATGATCCATGACTCTTGTCATCACAAGGCTCCATGTCCCTTGTATTCACATTGATCCAGGGCCCTTGTCATCACAATGCTCCATAGCGCTTTTCATCGCAATGCTCCATGACCGCTTTCAGCACAATGCCCCATGACCCCTGTCATCATGATGCTCAACTGCCCTTGTCATCACAAGTCTCCATGAAACATTTCCTCAAAATGCTCCAATACGCCTTTCATCCAAATTCCCCATGGCCACTGTCATCACAATTCTCCATGACCACTGTCATCATAATGGTCCATGACCCGTTTCATCTCAATGCTCCATGACACCTGTCACCACAATGCTCCATGGCCTTTTTCATCACAATGCTCCATGTCCCCTATGATCAAAATGCTCCATGCCTTTTTCCTCACAATGCTCCAGAATTCTTGTCATCACAATGTTCCATGACCGTGTCATCACAATGCTACATGACCCTGGTCATCACAGTTCTCCCTGACCTTTGTCATCACAATGCTTTATGTCGCTTTTCATCACAATTCTCAAAGACCACTTTAATCACTATGCTCGCTGACCATTTTCATCACATTTCTCTATTGTCATTACAATTCCCCATCGTCCCTTTCTTCACAATGCTCCATGATGCCTGTCATCACAATGCTCCACGGCTTCTGTTATCACAATGCTCCAGGACCAGTTTCATCACAATACTCCATCCCCCTTGTCATCACAGTGCACAATGAAACCTTTCATTACAATGCTCCATGACACTTGTCAACACAATGCTCCATGGCCTTTATCGTCACAATGCTCCCAGGCACTTTTCATCACGATGTTCCATGAAAACTTTCATCACATTGCTCCATGACCATTGTCATCACAATAGTCCATACCCTTGTCAACACAATGCTGCATAATCCTTGTCATCACAATTCTCCATGACTGCTGTCATCACATAATCCAGGACAATTTTCATAACAATGCTTCATGCCCCCAGTCATCACAGTGCTCCATGATACATTTCATCACAATTCCTAGATGATCAATGTCATCACAATGCCCATGACACCTGTCGTCACAATTCGCTATGACCCTTGTCATCACAATACTCGATGAACCGTGTCATCACAGTGTTCCAGGACACATGTCATCACAATGATCCATGACTACTTTCATCACAATGCTCCAATACACCTGTCATCACAATGCTCCATGGCCCCTATTATCATATTGCTCCATGATCTCTTTGATCACAATGCTCCATGACCAGTGTCATCACCATGCCTCATGACGCCTGTCATCTCAATGCTCCATGGCCCCTTTCATCACAATGCTCCATGAACCCAGTCATCACAATGTTCCCTGCCCATATCATCACAATGCTCCTTTTCACCATTAATCACAATGCTCCATGCCCTTTCATCACAATGCTACAGAATTCTTGTCATCGCAATGTTCCTTGACCGTGTCATCACAATGCTCCATGATGCTTGTCATCACAAATCTTCATGACCCCTCTCATCACAATGATCCATGACACTTCTCATCACAAAGCTCCATGACCCCTGTCATCACAATGCTCCATGACCCTTGTCATCACAAAGCTCCATGACCCCTGTCATCACATTGATCCATGACTCCTTTCCTCACAGTGCTCCAGTACCCTTTTCATCACAATGCTCCATGCCATTGTCAGCACAATGCTCCTTTGGATCCTGTCATCAAAATGCTCCATCCCCTTTTCATCACAATGATCCAGATATCCTATCATTACAATGCTCCATGCCCGTGTCAACACAATGCTCCATGACCCATGTCATCAAAATGCTTTATGAACCTTGTTATCAAAATATTCCATGACCCCTGTCATCAAAATGATCCATGACAGTTGTCATCACAATGCTGCATGATACCTTTCATCCGTACTCTCTGTGACCGCTGTCATCACAATGCTCCAGGACAATTTTCATCACAATGCTCCATGCCCCCTGTCATCACAGTGCCCCTTAACCCCTGTAATCACAATGCTCCATGACCCTGTCATCACAATGCTACATGACCCCTGTCATCACATTGTTCCATGGCCTATGTATTCACAATGCTCCATGGACCCTGTAATCACACTGCTCCATGTTCCCTTTCAACACAATGGTCTATGACCCCTGTCATCACAACGTTCCACGAAAGTTGTCATCAAAAGTCTCCATGACCCTGGTCACCACAAGGTTCCCTGCTCTTGTCATCACAATGCTCCATGACCCTTGTAATCACAGTGGTACATGGCCTTGTCACCACAATGCTCCATGGCCTCTGTCATCACCATGCTCCATGGTCTTTCTCATCACAAAGCTCTATGACCCCTGTCATCACTATGCTTGATGACCATTGTCATCACAATGCTCCAAGGCCCCTGTCATCACAATGCCTCATGGTCTTGTAATCACAAAGCTCCATGACCCCTGTCATCACAATGCTCCATGCCTTTGTCATCACAATGCTCCATGGCCCCTGTAATCACAATGCTACAGAACACTTGTCAGCATAATACTCCATTCCCGTGTCATCCCTTTGCTCAATGACATTTGTCATCAAAATGTTCCCTGGCCTTTGTCATCACAGTGATCCATGATAACTTTAATCAAAATTCTACATGACCATTGTCATCACAATGCAAGGTGAGAAATGTCATCACAATGCCCCAAGACACGTGTCATCACAATTCGCCTTGGCCCTTGTTATCTCCATGCTGTATGAACCGTGTCATCACTAGGTTTCAGGACACTTGTCATCAAAGAGATCCATGACAACATTCATCACAATGCCCCATGAACTCTGTTATCTCAATGCTCCATGGCCATTGTATTCCCAATGTTCCATTGTCCCGATAATCGCATTGCTCCATGAACACTTTCATCACAATGCTCCTTGACCACTGTCACCGTAATGACCCAAGACGTTTCTCATCACTGTGCTCCAAGGCCACTCTCATCAAAATGCTCCATGATCTGTGTCAGCCCAATATTGCATGACAGTTGTCATCACAACGCTCTATGATCCCTGTAATCACAATGATCCCTGCCAATAACATCACAATGTTCCATGTCTCCTGTAATCACAATGCACCATGCCCTTGTCATCACAATGCTCCAGGTCTGTTTTCATCACCATGCTTCATGCCCGTGTCATCACAATGCTCCATGAATCTTGTCTTCACAATGCTCCATGGCCCATGTCATCACAATGCTCCGTGACTCCTGTCAACACAATGCCTGATGACTCCTGTCATCAAAATGCTAAATGGCACTTGTCATCACAATGCTCTATGACGCCTGTCATCACTATTTTCCATGTCACTTGTTATCACAATGCTCCATGGCCCCTCTAATCACAGTACTCCATGACCCCTATCATCACAATGCCCAATGCCACCTCTTATCACAATTCTCCATGGCATTTGTCATCACGATGCTCCATGACACCTGTCATCACAATGCTCCATGACACTTGTCATCACAATGCTCGATGGCCCTTGTCATCACAATGTTCCTTGGTGCTTTTCATCACAATGCTCCATGACAACTCTCATCAAAATACTCCAAGATTTGTTTCATCACAATGCTCCATGGCCCTTGTCATTACAAATCCACATGATCCCTTTCATCACAATTGTCCATGGCAACTTACATAAAAATGCTCCATGCCCCTGTCATCACAATGCCCAAAGATACCTGTTCTTACAATGATCCATGACTCTTGTCATCACAAGGCTCCATGTCCCTTGTATTCACATTGATCCAGGGCCCTTGTCATCACAATGCTCCATAGCGCTTTTCATCGCAATGCTCCATGACCGCTTTCAGCACAATGCCCCATGACCCCTGTCATCATGATGCTCAACTGCCCTTGTCATCACAAGTCTCCATGAAACATTTCCTCAAAATGCTCCAGTACGCCTTTCATCCAAATTCCCCATGGCCACTGTCATCACAATTCTCCATGACCACTGTCATCATAATGGTCCATGACCCGTTTCATCTCAAAGCTCCATGACACCTGTCACCACAATGCTCCATGGCCTTTGTCATCACAATGCTCCATGTCTCCTATGATCAAAATGCTCCATGCCTTTTTCCTCACAATGCTCCCGAATTCTTGTCATCACAATGTTCCATGCCAGTGGCATCACAATGCTCCATGGCCTTTGTCATCACAATGCTCCAGAATTCTTGTCATCACAATGTTCCATGACCGTGTCATCACAATGCTACATGACCCTGGTCATCACAGTTCTCCCTGACCTTTGTCATCACAATGCTTTATGTCGCTTTTCATCACAATTCTCAAAGACCACTTTAATCACTATGCTCGCTGACCATTTTCATCACATTTCTCTATTGTCATTACAATTCCCCATCGTCCCTTTCTTCACAATGCTCCATGATGCCTGTCATCACAATGCTCCACGGCTTCTGTTATCACAATGCTCCAGGACCAGTTTCATCACAATACTCCATCCCCCTTGTCATCACAGTGCACAATGAAACCTTTCATTACAATGCTCCATGACACTTGTCATCACAATGCTCCATGGCCTTTATCGTCACAATGCTCCCAGGCACATTTCATCACGATGTTCCATGAAAACTTTCATCACATTGCTCCATGACCATTGTCATCACAATAGTCCATACCCTTGTCAACACAATGCTGCATAATCCTTGTCATCACAATTCTCCATGACTGCTGTCATCACATAATCCAGGACAATTTTCATAACAATGCTTCATGCCCCCAGTCATCACAGTGCTCCATGATACATTTCATCACAATTCCTAGATGATCAATGTCATCACAATGCCCATGACACCTGTCGTCACAATTCGCTATGACCCTTGTCATCACAATACTCGATGAACCGTGTCATCACAGTGTTCCAGGGCACATGTCATCACAATGATCCATGACGACTTTCATCACAATGCTCCAATACACCTGTCATCACAATGCTCCATGGCCTCTATTATCATATTGCTCCATGATCTCTTTGATCACAATGCTCCATGACCAGTGTCATCACCATGCCTCATGACGCCTGTCATCTCAATGCTCCATGGCCCCTTTCATCACAATGCTCCATGAACCCAGTCATCACAATGTTCCCTGCCCATATCATCACAATGCTCCTTTTCAACATTAATCACAATGCTCCATGCCCTTTCATCACAATGCTACAGAATTCTTGTCATCGCAATGTTCCTTGACCGTGTCATCACAATGCTCCATGATGCTTGTCATCACAAATCTTCATGACCCCTCTCATCACAATGATCCATGACACTTCTCATCACAAAGCTCCATGACCCCTGTCATCACAATGCTCCATGACCCTTGTCATCACAAAGCTCCATGACCCCTGTCATCACATTGATCCATGACTCCTTTCCTCACAGTGCTCCAGTACCCTTTTCATCACAATGCTCCATGCCATTGTCAGCACAATGCTCCTTGGATCCTGTCATCAAAATGCTCCATCCCCTTTTCATCACAATGATCCAGATATCCTATCATTACAATGCTCCATGCCCGTGTCAACACAATGCTCCATGACCCATGTCATCAAAATGCTTTATGAACCTTGTTATCAGAATATTCCATGACCCCTGTCATCAAAATGATCCATGACAGTTGTCATCACAATGCTGCATGATACCTTTCATCCCTACTCTCTGTGACCGCTGTCATCACAATGCTCCAGGACAATTTTCATCACAATGCTCCATGCCCCCTGTCATCACAGTGCCCCTTAACCCCTGTAATCACAATGCTCCATGACCCTGTCATCACAATGCTACATGACCCCTGTCATCACATTGTTCCATGGCCTATGTATTCACAATGCTCCATGGACCCTGTAATCACACTGCTCCATGTTCCCTTTCAACACAATGGTCCATGACCCCTGTCATCACAACGTTCCACGAAAGTTGTCATCAAAAGTCTCCATGACCCTGGTCACCACAAGGTTCCCTGCTCTTGTCATCACAATGCTCCATGACCCTTGTAATCACAGTGGTACATGGCCTTGTCACCACAATGCTCCATGGCCTCTGTCATCACCATGCTCCATGGTCTTTCTCATCACAAAGCTCTATGACCCCTGTCATCACTATGCTTGATGACCATTGTCATCACAATGCTCCAAGGCCCCTGTCATCACAATGCCTCATGGTCTTGTAATCACAAAGCTCCATGACCCCTGTCATCACAATGCTCCATGCCTTTGTCATCACAATGCTCCATGGCCCCTGTAATCACAATGCTACAGAACACTTGTCAGCATAATACTCCATTCCCGTGTCATCCCATTGCTCAATGACATTTGTCATCAAAATGTTCCCTGGCCTTTGTCATCACAGTGATCCATGATAACTTTAATCAAAATTCTACATGACCATTGTCATCACAATGCAAGGTGAGAAATGTCATCACAATGCCCCAAGACACGTGTCATCACAATTCGCCTTGGCCCTTGTTATCTCCATGCTGTATGAACCGTGTCATCACTAGGTTTCAGGACACTTGTCATCAAAGAGATCCATGACAACATTCATCACAATGCCCCATGAACTCTGTTATCTCAATGCTCCATGGCCATTGTATTCCCAATGTTCCATTGTCCCGATAATCGCATTGCTCCATGAACACTTTCATCACAATGCTCCTTGACCACTGTCACCGTAATGACCCAAGACGTTTCTCATCACTGTGCTCCAAGGCCACTCTCATCAAAATGCTCCATGATCTGTGTCAGCCCAATATTGCATGACAGTTGTCATCACAACGCTCTATGATCCCTGTAATCACAATGATCCCTGCCAATAACATCACAATGTTCCATGTCTCCTGTAATCACAATGCACCATGCCCTTGTCATCACAATGCTCCAGGTCTGTTTTCATCACCATGCTTCATGCCCGTGTCATCACAATGCTCCATGAATCTTGTCTTCACAATGCTCCATGGCCCATGTCATCACAATGCTCCGTGACTCCTGTCAACACAATGCCTGATGACTCCTGTCATCAAAATGCTAAATGGCACTTGTCATCACAATGCTCTATGACGCCTGTCATCACTATTTTCCATGTCACTTGTTATCACAATGCTCCATGGCCCCTCTAATCACAGTACTCCATGACCCCTATCATCACAATGCCCAATGCCACCTCTTATCACAATTCTCCATGGCATTTGTCATCACGATGCTCCATGACACCTGTCATCACAATGCTCCATGACACTTGTCATCACAATGCTCGATGGCCCTTGTCATCACAATGTTCCTTGGTGCTTTTCATCACAATGCTCCATGACAACTCTCATCAAAATACTCCAAGATTTGTTTCATCACAATGCTCCATGGCCCTTGTCATTACAAATCCACATGATCCCTTTCATCACAATTGTCCATGGCAACTTACATAAAAATGCTCCATGCCCCTGTCATCACAATGCCCAAAGATACCTGTTCTTACAATGATCCATGACTCTTGTCATCACAAGGCTCCATGTCCCTTGTATTCACATTGATCCAGGGCCCTTGTCATCACAATGCTCCATAGCGCTTTTCATCGCAATGCTCCATGACCGCTTTCAGCACAATGCCCCATGACCCCTGTCATCATGATGCTCAACTGCCCTTGTCATCACAAGTCTCCATGAAACATTTCCTCAAAATGCTCCAGTACGCCTTTCATCCAAATTCCCCATGGCCACTGTCATCACAATTCTCCATGACCACTGTCATCATAATGGTCCATGACCCGTTTCATCTCAATGCTCCATGACACCTGTCACCACAATGCTCCATGGCCTTTTTCATCACAATGCTCCATGTCCCCTATGATCAAAATGCTCCATGCCTTTTTCCTCACAATGCTCCAGAATTCTTGTCATCACAATGTTCCATGCCCGTGGCATCACAATGCTCCATGGCCCTTGTCATCACAATGCTCCAGAATTCTTGTCATCACAATGTTCCATGACCGTGTCATCACAATGCTACATGACCCTGGTCATCACAGTTCTCCCTGACCTTTGTCATCACAATGCTTTATGTCGCTTTTCATCACAATTCTCAAAGACCACTTTAATCACTATGCTCGCTGACCATTTTCATCACATTTCTCTATTGTCATTACAATTCCCCATCGTCCCTTTCTTCACAATGCTCCATGATGCCTGTCATCACAATGCTCCACGGCTTCTGTTATCACAATGCTCCAGGACCAGTTTCATCACAATACTCCATCCCCCTTGTCATCACAGTGCACAATGAAACCTTTCATTACAATGCTCCATGACACTTGTCATCACAATGCTCCATGGCCTTTATCGTCACAATGCTCCCAGGCACATTTCATCACGATGTTCCATGAAAACTTTCATCACATTGCTCCATGACCATTGTCATCACAATAGTCCATACCCTTGTCAACACAATGCTGCATAATCCTTGTCATCACAATTCTCCATGACTGCTGTCATCACATAATCCAGGACAATTTTCATAACAATGCTTCATGCCCCCAGTCATCACAGTGCTCCATGATACATTTCATCACAATTCCTAGATGATCAATGTCATCACAATGCCCATGACACCTGTCGTCACAATTCGCTATGACCCTTGTCATCACAATACTCGATGAACCGTGTCATCACAGTGTTCCAGGACACATGCCATCACAATGATCCATGACTACTTTCATCACAATGCTCCAATACTCCTGTGATCACAATGCTCCATGGCCCCTGTTATCATATTGCTCCATGATCTCTTTGATCACAATGCTCCATGACCAGTGTCATCACCATGCCTCATGACGCCTGTCATCTCAATGCTCCATGGCCCCTTTCATCACAATGCTCCATGAACCCAGTCATCACAATGTTCCCTGCCCTTTTCATCACAATGCTCCATGCCCTTGTCATCAAAATGCTCCAGAACTCTTGTCATCATAATGCTCCATGCAAATGTCATCAAAATGCCCCATGACACTTGTCATCACAATGCTGCATGGCCTTTTTCATCACAATGTTCCATGGCCCCTGTCATAACAGTGCTCCATGATACCATTCATCACAATTCTAGATGAACACAGTCATCACAATGCCCCATGACAGATGTCATCACAATTCGCCAGGGTCCTTGTCATCACAATGCTCCATGAACCATGTCATCACAAGGTTCCAGGATACTTGTCATCACAATGATCCATGATCATTTTCATCACAATGCTACATGAACCCTGTCATCTCAATGTTCCATAGCCTGTGTATTAACAATGCTCCATGGCCCCTGTAATCACAGTGCTCCATGACCCCTTTCATCACAATGCTCCAAGACCGCTGTCATCACAATGCCCCATGACGCCTGCCATCACAAATCTCCAAGGCTTCTCTTACCAAAGAGCTCCATGATCCCTGTCAGAACAATGTTCCATGACACTTTTCATCACAATGCTCCATGACCCCTGTCATCACAAAGTTCTCTGCCCATATCATCACAATGCTCCTTGTCACCTTTAATCACAATGCTCCATGACCTTTCATCACAATGCTCCAGAATTCTTGTCATCGCAATGTTCCTTGACCGTGTCATCACAATGCTCCATTACCCTTGTCATCAAAAATCTCCATGACCCCTGTCATCACTATGATCCATGACTCCTTTCCTCACAGTTCTCCAGTACCCTTTTCATCACAATGGTCCATGCCATTGTCAGCACAATGCTCCTTGGACCCTCTCATCAAAATGCTCCATTCCATTTTCATCACAATGCTCCAGATAGCCTATCATTACAATGCTCCATGCCCGTGTCATCACAATGCTCCATGCTATTGTCATCACAATGCTCCATGGCCCCTGTAATCACAATGTTCCATGCCCTTTTCATCACAATGCTCCTGAACACTTGTCATCATAATACTCCATTGCCGTGTCTTCCCATTGCTCAATGTCACTTGTCATCAAAATGTTCCTTGGCCTTTGTCATCACAGGGTTCCATGACACCTTTAATCAAAATTCTACATGACCACTGTCATCACAATGCAAGATGACCAATGTCATCACAATGCCCCATGACACGTGTCATCACAATGCCCCATGACACGTGTCATCACCATTCGCCTTAGCCCTTGTCATCTCAATGCTGTGTGAACCGTGTCATCACTAGGTTCCAGGACACTTGTCATCATAGTGATCCAAGACCACTTTCATCACAATGCTCCATGAACTCTGTTATCTCAATGCTCCTTGGCCTTTGTATTCACAATGCTCCATTGTCCCGATAATCGTGGTGTTCCATGAACACTTTCATCACAATGCTCCTTGACCACTGTCACCATAATGCCCCATGACGTCTCTCATCACTGTGCTCCAAGGCCACTCTCATCAAAATGCTCCATGATCTGTGTCAGCAGTATATTGCATGACACTTGTCATCACAATGCTGCATGATCCATGTAATAACAATGATCCCTGCCAATGCCATCACAATGCTCCATGTCTCCTGTCATCACAATGCTCCATGCCTTTGTCATCACAATGCTCCAGGTCTGTTGTCATCACCATGCTTCATGCCCGTGTCATCACAATGCTCCATGAAACTTGTCTTCACAATGCTCCATGAAACTTGTCTTCACAATGCTCCATGGCCCATGTCATCACAGTGCTCCATGACCCGTGTCATCACAATGCTCTATGGCCTTTGTCATCACAATGCTCCGTGACCCCTGTCAGCACAATGCCTATTGACCCCTGTCATCAAAATGCTAAATGGCACTTGTCATCACAATGCTCTATGACGCCTGTCATCACTATTCTCCATGTCACATGTTATCACAATGCTCCATGGCCCCTGTAATCCCAGGACTCCATGACCCCTTTCATCACAATGCCCAATGCCACCTCTCATCACAATTCTCCATGGTATTTGTCATCACGATGCTCCATGACACATTTCGTCACAATGATCCATGACCATTGTCATCACAAGGCTCCATGTCTCTTGTATTCACAATGCTCCATGGCCCTTGTCATCACAATGATCCATAGTGCTTTTCATCGCAATGCTCCATGAACGCTTTCAGCACAATGCCCCATGAACCCTGTCATCACGATGCTCCATGGCCCTTGTCATCACAATGCTCCATGAAACATTTCCTCACAATGCTCCAGTACGCCTTTCATCCAAATTCCCCATGGCCACTGTCATCACAATTCTCCATGACCCCTGTCATCATAATGGTCCATGACCCATTTCATCTCAATGCTCCATGACACCTGTCATCACAATGCTCCATGGCCTTTATCATCACAATGCTCCATGGCCCCTCTAATCACAGTGTTGCATGACCTGTTTCATCTCAATGCTCCATGACCTCACTCATCACAATGCCCCATGACCCCTGTAATCACAATGCTCCATGGCCCTTGACATCACAGTGCTCCAAGCCTTTGTCATCACACTGCTCCATGGCCCCTGTAATCACAATGCTCCATGCCCTTGTCATCACAAGGCTCCAGAACTCTTGTCATTGTAATGCTCCATGTCCGTTTCATCACCATGCTCCATGACACTTTTCATCACAATGCTCCATGGCCCCTCTCATTACTGTGCTCCATAATAACTTTAATCACATTTCTAGATGACCACTGCCATCACAATGCCCCATGACATTGTCACCACAATTCGCCATGACCATTGTCATCACAATGCTCCATGAACCATGTCATCACACGGTCCCAGGACACTTGTCATCACAATGATCCATTACCACTTTCATCACAATGCTCCATGACCACTGTCATCTCAATGCTCCATGGCCTTTGTATTCACAATGCTCCATGGCCCCTGTAATCACAGTGCTCCATAACACCTTCCATCATAATGCTCCATGAGCACTGCCATCTCAATGCCCCATGACGCCTGTCATCACAATTCTCCAAGGCCCCTCTCATCACAATGCTCCAAGACACTTGTCATCACAATGCTCCATGGCCTTTGTCATCACAATGTTCCATGGCCCCTGTCATCACAGTGCACCTGATACATTTCATCACTATTCTAGATGAACACTGTCATCACAATGCCCCATGACAGATGTCATCACAATTCGCCAGGGTCCTTGTCATCACAATGCTCCATGAACCGTGTCATCACAAGGTTCCAGGATACTTGTCATCACAATGATCCATGATCATTTTCATCACAATGCTACATGAACCCTGTCATCTCAATGTTCCATAGCCTGTGTATTTACAATGCTCCATAGCCCCTGTAATCACAGTGCTCCATGACCCCTTTCATCACAATGCTCCAAGACCGCTGTCATAACAATGCCCCATGACGCCTGCCATCACAAATCTCCAAGGCCTCTCTTACCAAAAAGCTCCATGATCCCTGTCAGCACAATGTTCCATGACACTTTTCATCACAATGCTCCATGACCCCTCTCATCACAAAGTTCTCTGCCCATATCATCACAATGCTCCTTGTCACCTTTAATCACAATGCTCCATGCCCTTTCATCACAATGCTCCAGAATTCTTGTCATCGCAATGTTCCTTGACAGTGTCATCACAATGCTCCATGACCCTTGTCATCAAAAAGCTCCATGACCCCTGTCATCACAATGATCCATGACTCCTTTCCTCACAGTTCTCCAGTACCCTTTTCATCACAATGGTCCATGCCATTGTCAGCACAAAGCTCCTTGGACCCTCTCATCAAAATGCTCCATCCCATTTTCATCACAATGCTCCAGATAGCCTATCATTACAATGCTCCATGCCCGTGTCATCACAATGCTCCATGCCATTGTCATCATAATGCTCCATAGCCCCTGTAATCACAATGTTCCAAGCCCTTGTCATCACAATGCTCCTGAACACTTGTCATCATGATACTGCATTCCCATGTCATCACAATGCTCCATGGCCCCTCTAATCACAATGCTCCATGCCCTTATCATCACAATGCTCCAGAACACTTGTCATCATAATACTCCATTGCTGTGTCATCCCATTGCTCAATGACACTTGTCATCAAAATGTTCCTTGGCCTTTGTCATCACAGTGTTCCATGATACCTTTAATCAAAATTCTACATGACCCCTGTCATCACAATGCAAGATAACCAATGTCATCACAATGCCCCATGACACGTGTCATCACAATTCGCCTTGGCCGTTGTCATCTCAATGCTGTATGAACCGTGTCATCACTAGGTTTCAGGACACTTTTCATCACAGTGATCCATGACCACTTTCATCACAATGCTCCATGAACTCTGTTATCTCAATGCTCCTTGGCCTTTGTATTCACAATGCTCCATTGTCCCGATAATCGCGGTGCTCCATGAACACTTTAATCACAATGCTCCTTGACCACTGTCACCATAATGCCCCATGACGTCTCTCATCACTGTGCTCCAAGGCCAATCTCATCAAAATGCTCCATGATCTGTGTCAGCACAATATTGCATGACACTTGTCATCACAATGCTCCATGGTCCCTGTAATCACAATGATTCCTGCCAATGTCATCACAATGCTCCATGTCTCCTGTAATCACAATGCTCCATGCCCTTTTCATCACAAAGCTCCAGGCCTGTTGTCAGCACCATGCTTCATTCCCGTGTCATCACAACGCTCCATGAAATTTTTCTTCACAATGCTCCATGGCCCATGTCATCACAGTGCTCCATGACCCCTGTCATCACAATGCTCTATGGCTTTGTCATCACAATGCTCTGTGACCCCTGTCAACACAATGCCTGATGAACCCTGTCATCAAAATGCTAAATGTCACTTGTCATCACAATGCCCTATGATGCCTGTCATCACTATTCTCCATGTCACTTGTTATCAGAATGCTCCATGGCCCCTGTAATCACAGTACTCCATGAACCCTTTCATCACAATGCACAATGCCACCTCTCATCACAATTCTCCATGGCATTTTTCATCAAGATGCTCCATGACACCTGTCATCACAATGCTTCATGACACTTGTCATAACAATGTTCGATGGCCCTTGTCATCACAATGTTCTTTGGTGCTTCTCATCGCAATGCTCCATGACAACTTTCATGAAAATACTCCAAGATTTGTTTCATCACAATGCTCCATGGCCCTTGTCATTACAAAGCCACATGATTCCTTTCATCATAATTCTCCATGGCAACTTACATATAAATGCTCCATTCCCCTGTCATCACACTGCCCAATGATACCTGTTTTTACAATGATCCATGACCCTTGTCATCACAAGGCTCCATGTCCCTTGTATTCGCAATGCTCCAGGGCCCTTGTCATCACAATGCTCCATAGCGCTTTTCATCGCAATGCTCCATGACCGCTTTAAGCACAATGCCCCATGACCCCTGTCATCACGCTGCTCCATGGCCCTTGTCATCACAATGCTCCATGAAACATTTCCTCACAATGCTCCAGTACGCCTTTCATAAAAATTCCCCATGCCCTTGTCATCACAATGCTCCAGAACACTTGTCATCATAATATTCCATTCCCGTGGCATCCCATTGGTCAATGACACTTGTCATTAAAATGTTCCTTGGCCTTTGTCATCACAGTGCTCCATGAAACATTTAATCAAAATTCTACATGACAACAGTCATCACAATGCAAGATGACCAATGTCATCAAAATGCCCCATGACAAGTGTCATTACAATTCACCTTGGCCCTTGTCATCTCAATTCTGTATGAAGCGTGTCATCACTAGGTTCCAGGACACTTGTCATCACAGTGATCCATGACCACTTTCATCACAATGCTCCATGAACTCTGTTATCTCAATGTTCCAAGGCCTTTGTATTCACAATGCTCCATTGTCCCATTCATCTTGTTGCTCCATGAACACTTTCATCACAATGCTCCTTGACCACTGTCACCATAATGCCCCATGACGTCTCTCATCACTGTGCTCCAAGGCCACTCTCATCAAAATGCTCCATGATCTGTGTCAGCACCATATTGCATGATAATTTTCATCACAATGCTCCATGATTACTGTAATCACAATGATCGCTGCCAATGTCATCACAATGCTCCAGGTCTGTTGTCATCAGCATGCTTCATGCCCGTGTCATCACAATGCTCCATGAATCTTGTCTTCACAATTCTCCATGGCCCATGTCATCACAGTGCTCCATGACCCCTATCATCACAATGCTCTATGGCCTTTGTCATCGCAATGCTCCATGACCCATGTCATCACAATGCTCTATGGCGTTTGTCATCACAGTGCTCCGTGACCCGTCCCAACACAATGCCTGATGACCCCTGTCATCAAAATGCTAAATGGCACTTGTCATCACAATGCTCTATGAGGCCTGTCATCACTATTCTCCATGTCACTTGTTATCACAATGCTCCATGGCCCCTGTAATTACAGATCTCCTTGACCCTTTTCATCACAATGCCCAATGCCACCTCTCATCACGAAGCTCCATGACACCTGTCATCACAATGACCCATGACACTTGTCATCACAAAGCTTGATGGCCCTTGTCATCACAATGTTCCTTCGTGCTTTTCATCTCAATGCTCCATGACACCTGTCATCACAAAGCTTCATGGCCTTTGTCATCACAATGCTCCATGGCCCCAGTAAACACAGTGCTCCCTGATCCGTTTCATCTCAATGCTCCATGACCTCACTCATCACAATGCCCCATGACCCCTCTAATCACAGTGTTCCATGGCCCTTGTCATCACAGTGCTCCAAGCCTGTGTCATCACACTGCTCCATGGCGCCTGTAATCACAATGCTCCATGCCCTTGTCATCACAAGGCTCCAGAACACTTGTCATTATAATGCTCCATGTCCGTTTCACCACCATGCTCCATGACACTTGTCATCACAATGCTCCATGGCCCCTCTCATTACTGTGCTCCATAATAAATTTAATCACATTTCTAGATGACCACTACCATTACAATTCCCCATGACATTGTCATTACAATTCGCCATGACCATTGTCATCACAATGCTCCTTGAACCATGTCATCACAGTGTCCCAGGACACTTGTCATCACAATGATCCATTACCACTTTCATCACAATGCTCCATGACCACTGTCATCTCAATGCCTCATGACGCCTGTCATCACAATTCTCCAAGGCCCCTCTAATCACAATGCTCCAAGACACGTGTCATTATATTGCTCCATCACACCTGTCATCACAGTGTTCCCTGCCCATGTCATCACAATACTCCATGTCCCCGATAATCACAATGATCCATGCCTTTATCCTCACAATGCTCCAGAATTCTTGTCATCACAGTGTTCCATGACCGTGGCATCACAATGCTCCATGGCCCTTGTCATCACAATGCTCCAGAATTCTTGTCATCACAATGTTCCATGGATTTTGTTATCACCATGCTCCAGAACAAGTTTCCTCAAAATATTCCATCCTCCTTTCATCACAGTGTACAATGTAACCTTTTATTACAATGCTCCATGACACTTGTCACCACAATGCTCCATGGCCTTTGTCACCACAATGTACCATGGCCCCTATCATCACAGTGCTCCATGATATTTTCATCACAATTCTAGATGACCACTGTCATCACAATGCCCCATGACAGATGTCATCACAATTCGCTATGTTCCTTGTCATCACAATGTTCCATGAACCGTGTCATCAAAAGGTTCCAGGACACTTGTCATCAGAATCATCCATGACCCCTTTCATCACAATGCCCAATGCCACCTCTCTTCACAATTCTCCATGGCATTTGTCATCACGTTGCTCCATGACACCTGTCACCACAATGCTCCATGACACTTGTCATCACAATACTCGGCCCTTGTCATCACAATGTTCCTTGGTGCTTTTCATCGCAATGCTCCATGACAACTTTCATCAAAATACTCCAAGATTTGTTTCATCACAATGCTCCATGGCCCTTGTCATTACAAATCCACATGACCCCTTTCATCACAATTGTCCATGGCAAATTACATTAAAATGCTCCATGTCCCTGTCATCACAATGCCCAATGATACCTGTTTTTACAATGATCCATGACAATTGTCATCACAAGGCTTCATGTCCCTTGTATTCACAAAGCTCCATGGCCCTTGTCATCACAATGCTCCACAGCTTTTGTTATCACCATGCTCCAGGACCCGTTTCATCACAATACTCCATCCCCCTTGTCATCACAGTGCACAATGAAACCTTTCATTACAATGCTCCATGACACTTGTCATCACAATGATCCATGGCCTTTATTGTCACGATTCTCCCAGGCACTTTTCTTCACGATGTACCATGAAAACTTTCATCACATTGCTCCACGACCATTTTCATCACAATAGTCCATACCCTTGTCAACACAATGCTGCATAATCCCTGTCATCACAATTCTCCTTGACTGCTGTCATCACGATAATCCAGGACAATTTTCATAACAATGATTCATTCCCCGAGTCATCTCAGTGCTCCATGATACCTTTCATCACAATTCCTAGATGATCAATGTCATCACAAGGCCCCATGACACCTGTCATCACAATTTGCTATGACCCTTGTCATCACAATACTCGATGAACCGTGTCATCACAGTGTTCCAGGGCACATGTCATCACAATGATCCATGACGACTTTCATCACAATGCTCCAATACACCTGTCATCACAATGCTCCATGGCCCCTGTTATCATATTGCTCCATGATCACTTTCATCACAATGATCCATGACCAATGTCATCACCATTCCTAATGACGCCTGTCATCTCAATGCTCCATGGCACCTTCATCACAATGCTCCATGAACCCATTCATCATAATGTTCCCTGTCCTTTTCATCACAATGTTCCATGGGCCCTGTCATCACAATGTTCCATGCGCTTGTCATCAAAATGCTCCAGAACTCTTGTCATCATAATGCTCCATGCCAATGTCATCAAAATGCCCCATGACACTTGTCATCACAATGCTCCACGTCATTTGTCATCACAATGCTCCATGACCCTTGTCATAACAATGGTCCATGGCCTTGTCATCACAATGTTCCATGGCCTCTGACATCACTATGCTCTATGGTTTTTCTCATCACAATGCTCTTTGACCCCTGTCATCACAATGCTTGATGACCATTGTCATCACAATGCTCCAAGAACCCTGTCATCACAATGCTCCATGCCGTTGACATCACAATGCTCCATGGCCCTTGTAATTAGAATGCTCCATGCCCTTGTCATCACAATGCTCCAGAACACTTGTGATCATAATACGCCTTTCCTGTGTCATCCCATTGCTCAATGACCCTTGTCATCAAAATATTCCTTGTCCTTTGTCATCACAGTGCTCCATGATGCCTTTAATCAAAATTCTACATGACAACTGTCATCACAATGCAAGATGACCAATGTCATCACAAGGCCCCATGACACATGACATCACAATTCGCCTTGGCCCTTGACATCTCAATGCTGTATGAACCGTGTCATCACTAGGTTCCAGGACACTTGTCATCACAATGCTCCATGAACTCTGTTATCTCAATGTTCCATGGCCTTTGTATTCACAATGCTCCATTGTCCTGATAATCGCATTGCTCCATGAACACTTTCATCACAATGCTCCTTGACCACTGTCACCCTAATTCCCCATGACGTCTCGCCTCACTGTCTTCCAAGGCCACTCTCATCAAAATGCTCCATGATCTGTGTCAGCACAATATTGCATGACACTTGTCATCACAATGCTCCATGATGCCTGTCATCACAATGCTCCATGAATTTGTTATCACAATGCTCCAGGACCAGTTTCATCACAATACTCCATCCCCCTTTTCATCACAGGGCACAATGAAACCTTTCATTACAATGCTCCATGACACTTGTCATCACAATGCTCAACGGCCTTTATCGTCACAATGCTCCCAGGCACTTTTCATCACGATGTTCCATGAAAACTTACATCACTTTGCTCCACGACCATTGTCATGACAATAGTCCATACCCTTGTCAACACAATGCTGCATAATCCCTGTCATCACAATTCTCCTTGACTGCTGTCATCACGATAATCCAGGACAATTTTCATAACAATGATTCATTCCCCCAGTCATCTCAGTGCTCCATGATACCTTTCATCACAATTCCTAGATGATCAATGTCATCACAAGGCCCCATGACACCTGTCATCACAATTCGCTATGACCCTTGTCATCACAATACTCGATGAACCGTGTCATCACAGTGTTCCAGGGCACATGTCATCACAATGATCCATGACGACTTTCATCACAATGCTCCAATACACCTGTCATCACAATGCTCCATGGCCCCTGTTATCATATTGCTCCATGATCACTTTCATCACAATGATCCATGACCAATGTCATCACCATTCCTAATGACGCCTGTCATCTCAATGCTCCATGGCACCTTCATCACAATGCTCCATGAACCCATTCATCACAATGTTCCCTGTCCTTTTCATCACAATGTTCCATGGGCCCTGTCATCACAATGCTCCATGCGCTTGTCATCAAAATGCTCCAGAACTCTTGTCATCATAATGCTCCATGCCAGTGTCATCAAAATGCCCCATGACACTTGTCATCACAATGCTCCACCTCATTTGTCATCACAATGCTCCATGACCCTTGTCATAACAATGGTCCATGGCCTTGTCATCACAATGTTCCATGGCCTCTGACATCACTATGCTCTATGGATTTTCTCATCACAATGCTCTTTGACCCCTGTCATCACAATGCTTGATGACCATTGTCATCACAATGCTCCAAGAACCCTGTCATCACAATGCTCCATGCCGTTGACATCACAATGCTCCATGGCCCTTGTAATTAGAATGCTCCATGCCCTTGTCATCACAATGCTCCAGAACACTTGTGATCATATACGCCTTTCCTGTGTCATCCCATTGCTCAATGACCCTTGTCATCAAAATATTCCTTGTCCTTTGTCATCACAGTGCTCCATGATGCCTTTAATCAAAATTCTACATGACAACTGTCATCACAATGCAAGATGACCAATGTCATCACAAGGCCCCATGACACGTGACATCACAATTCGCCTTGGCCCTTGACATCTCAATGCTGTATGAACCGTGTCATCACTAGGTTCCAGGACACTTGTCATCACAATGCTCCATGAACTCTGTTATCTCAATGTTCCATGGCCTTTGTATTCACAATGCTCCATTGTCGTGATAATCGCATTGCTCCATGAACACTTTCATCACAATGCTCCTTGACCACTGTCACCCTAATTCCCCATGACGTCTCGCCTCACTGTCTTCCAAGGCCACTCTCATCAAAATGCTCCATGATCTGTGTCAGCACAATATTGCATGACACTTGTCATCACAATGCTCCATGATGCCTGTCATCACAATGCTCCATGAATTTGTTATCACAATGCTCCAGGACCAGTTTCATCACAATACTCCATCCCCCTTTTCATCACAGTGCACAATGAAACCTTTCATTACAATGCTCCATGACACTTGTCATCACAATGCTCAACGGCCTTTATCGTCACAATGCTCCCAGGCACTTTTCATCACGATGTTCCATGAAAACTTACATCACTTTGCTCCACGACCATTGTCATCACAATAGTCCATACCCTTGTCAACACAATGCTGCATAATCCCTGTCATCACAATTCTCCTTGACTGCTGTCATCACGATAATCCAGGACAATTTTCATAACAATGGTTCATTCCCCCAGTCATCTCAGTGCTCCATGATACCTTTCATCACAATTCCTAGATGATCAATGTCATCACAAGGCCCCATGACACCTGTCATCACAATTCGCTATGACCCTTGTCATCACAATACTCGATGAACCGTGTCATCACAGTGTTCCAGGGCACATGTCATCACAATGATCCATGACGACTTTCATCACAATGCTCCAATACACCTGTCATCACAATGCTCCATGGCCCCTGTTATCATATTGCTCCATGATCACTTTCATCACAATGATCCATGACCAATGTCATCACCATTCCTAATGACGCCTGTCATCTCAATGCTCCATGGCACCTTCATCACAATGCTCCATGAACCCATTCATCACAATGTTCCCTGTCCTTTTCATCACAATGTTCCATGGGCCCTGTCATCACAATGCTCCATGCGCTTGTCATCAAAATGCTCCAGAACTCTTGTCATCATAATGCTCCATGCCAGTGTCATCAAAATGCCCCATGACACTTGTCATCACAATGCTCCACGTCATTTGTCATCACAATGCTCCATGACCCTTGTCATAACAATGGTCCATGGCCTTGTCATCACAATGTTCCATGGCCTCTGACATCACTATGCTCTATGGTTTTTCTCATCACAATGCTCTTTGACCCCTGTCACCACAATGCTTGATGACCATTGTCATCACAATGCTCCAAGAACCCTGTCATCACAATGCTCCATGCCGTTGACATCACAATGCTCCATGGCCCTTGTAATTAGAATGCTCCATGCCCTTGTCATCACAATGCTCCAGAACACTTGTGATCATAATACGCCTTTCCTGTGTCATCCCATTGCTCAATGACCCTTGTCATCAAAATATTCCTTGTCCTTTGTCATCACAGTGCTCCATGATACCTTTAATCAAAATTCTACATGACAACTGTCATCACAATGCAAGATGACCAATGTCATCACAAGGCCCCATGACACGTGTCATCACAATTCGCCTTGGCCCTGGACATCTCAATGCTGTATGAACCGTGTCATCACTAGGTTCCAGGACACTTGTCATCACAATGCTCCATGAACTCTGTTATCTCAATGTTCCATGGCCTTTGTATTCACAATGCTCCATTGTCCTGATAATCGCATTGCTCCATGAACACTTTCATCACAATGCTCCTTGACCACTGTCACCCTAATTCCCCATGACGTCTCGCCTCACTGTCTTCCAAGGCCACTCTCATCAAAATGCTCCATGATCTGTGTCAGCACAATATTGCATGACACTTGTCATCACAATGCTCCATGATGCCTGTCATCACAATGCTCCATGAATTTGTTATCACAATGCTCCAGGACCAGTTTCATCACAATACTCCATCCCCCTTTTCATCACAGTGCACAATGAAACCTTTCATTACAATGCTCCATGACACTTGTCATCACAATGCTCAACGGCCTTTATCGTCACAATGCTCCCAGGCACTTTTCATCACGATGTTCCATGAAAACTTACATCACTTTGCTCCACGACCATTGTCATCACAATAGTCCATACCCTTGTCAACACAATGCTGCATAATCCCTGTCATCACAATTCTCCTTGACTGCTGTCATCACGATAATCCAGGACAATTTTCATAACAATGGTTCATTCCCCCAGTCATCTCAGTGCTCCATGATACCTTTCATCACAATTCCTAGATGATCAATGTCATCACAAGGCCCCATGACACCTGTCATCACAATTTGCTATGACCCTTGTCATCACAATACTCGATGAACCGTGTCATCACAGTGTTCCAGGGCACATGTCATCACAATGATCCATGACGACTTTCATCACAATGCTCCAATACACCTGTCATCACAATGCTCCATGGCCCCTGTTATCATATTGCTCCATGATCACTTTCATCACAATGATCCATGACCAATGTCATCACCATTCCTAATGACGCCTGTCATCTCAATGCTCCATGGCACCTTCATCACAATGCTCCATGAACCCATTCATCACAATGTTCCCTGTCCTTTTCATCACAATGTTCCATGGGCCCTGTCATCACAATGCTCCATGCGCTTGTCATCAAAATGCTCCAGAACTCTTGTCATCATAATGCTCCATGCCAGTGTCATCAAAATGCCCCATGACACTTGTCATCACAATGCTCCACGCCATTTGTCATCACAATGCTCCATGACCCTTGTCATAACAATGGTCCATGGCCTTGTCATCACAATGTTCCATGGCCTCTGACATCACTATGCTCTATGGTTTTTCTCATCACAATGCTCTTTGACCCCTGTCATCACAATGCTTGATGACCATTGTCATCACAATGCTCCAAGAACCCTGTCATCACAATGCTCCATGCCGTTGACATCACAATGCTCCATGGCCCTTGTAATTAGAATGCTCCATGCCCTTGTCATCACAATGCTCCAGAACACTTGTGATCATAATACGCCTTTCCTGTGTCATCCCATTGCTCAATGACCCTTGTCATCAAAATATTCCTTGTCCTTTGTCATCACAGTGCTCCATGATACCTTTAATCAAAATTCTACATGACAACTGTCATCACAATGCAAGATGACCAATGTCATCACAAGGCCCCATGACACGTGTCATCACAATTCGCCTTGGCCCTGGACATCTCAATGCTGTATGAACCGTGTCATCACTAGGTTCCAGGACACTTGTCATCACAATGCTCCATGAACTCTGTTATCTCAATGTTCCATGGCCTTTGTATTCACAATGCTCCATTGTCCTGATAATCGCATTGCTCCATGAACACTTTCATCACAATGCTCCTTGACCACTGTCACCCTAATTCCCCATGACGTCTCGCCTCACTGTCTTCCAAGGCCACTCTCATCAAAATGCTCCATGATCTGTGTCAGCACAATATTGCATGACACTTGTCATCACAATGCTCCATGATGCCTGTCATCACAATGCTCCATGAATTTGTTATCACAATGCTCCAGGACCAGTTTCATCACAATACTCCATCCCCCTTTTCATCACAGTGCACAATGAAACCTTTCATTACAATGCTCCATGACACTTGTCATCACAATGCTCAACGGCCTTTATCGTCACAATGCTCCCAGGCACTTTTCATCACGATGTTCCATGAAAACTTACATCACTTTGCTCCACGACCATTGTCATCACAATAGTCCATACCCTTGTCAACACAATGCTGCATAATCCCTGTCATCACAATTCTCCTTGACTGCTGTCATCACGATAATCCAGGACAATTTTCATAACAATGGTTCATTCCCCCAGTCATCTCAGTGCTCCATGATACCTTTCATCACAATTCCTAGATGATCAATGTCATCACAAGGCCCCATGACACCTGTCATCACAATTCGCTATGACCCTTGTCATCACAATACTCGATGAACCGTGTCATCACAGTGTTCCAGGGCACATGTCATCACAATGATCCATGACGACTTTCATCACAATGCTCCAATACACCTGTCATCACAATGCTCCATGGCCCCTGTTATCATATTGCTCCATGATCACTTTCATCACAATGATCCATGACCAATGTCATCACCATTCCTAATGACGCCTGTCATCTCAATGCTCCATGGCACCTTCATCACAATGCTCCATGAACCCATTCATCACAATGTTCCCTGTCCTTTTCATCACAATGTTCCATGGGCCCTGTCATCACAATGCTCCATGCGCTTGTCATCAAAATGCTCCAGAACTCTTGTCATCATAATGCTCCATGCCAGTGTCATCAAAATGCCCCATGACACTTGTCATCACAATGCTCCACGTCATTTGTCATCACAATGCTCCATGACCCTTGTCATAACAATGGTCCATGGCCTTGTCATCACAATGTTCCATGGCCTCTGACATCACTATGCTCTATGGTTTTTCTCATCACAATGCTCTTTGACCCCTGTCACCACAATGCTTGATGACCATTGTCATCACAATGCTCCAAGAACCCTGTCATCACAATGCTCCATGCCGTTGACATCACAATGCTCCATGGCCCTTGTAATTAGAATGCTCCATGCCCTTGTCATCACAATGCTCCAGAACACTTGTGATCATAATACGCCTTTCCTGTGTCATCCCATTGCTCAATGACCCTTGTCATCAAAATATTCCTTGTCCTTTGTCATCACAGTGCTCCATGATACCTTTAATCAAAATTCTACATGACAACTGTCATCACAATGCAAGATGACCAATGTCATCACAAGGCCCCATGACACGTGTCATCACAATTCGCCTTGGCCCTGGACATCTCAATGCTGTATGAACCGTGTCATCACTAGGTTCCAGGACACTTGTCATCACAATGCTCCATGAACTCTGTTATCTCAATGTTCCATGGCCTTTGTATTCACAATGCTCCATTGTCCTGATAATCGCATTGCTCCATGAACACTTTCATCACAATGCTCCTTGACCACTGTCACCCTAATTCCCCATGACGTCTCGCCTCACTGTCTTCCAAGGCCACTCTCATCAAAATGCTCCATGATCTGTGTCAGCACAATATTGCATGACACTTGTCATCACAATGCTCCATGATGCCTGTCATCACAATGCTCCATGAATTTGTTATCACAATGCTCCAGGACCAGTTTCATCACAATACTCCATCCCCCTTTTCATCACAGTGCACAATGAAACCTTTCATTACAATGCTCCATGACACTTGTCATCACAATGCTCAACGGCCTTTATCGTCACAATGCTCCCAGGCACTTTTCATCACGATGTTCCATGAAAACTTACATCACTTTGCTCCACGACCATTGTCATCACAATAGTCCATACCCTTGTCAACACAATGCTGCATAATCCCTGTCATCACAATTCTCCTTGACTGCTGTCATCACGATAATCCAGGACAATTTTCATAACAATGGTTCATTCCCCCAGTCATCTCAGTGCTCCATGATACCTTTCATCACAATTCCTAGATGATCAATGTCATCACAAGGCCCCATGACACCTGTCATCACAATTTGCTATGACCCTTGTCATCACAATACTCGATGAACCGTGTCATCACAGTGTTCCAGGGCACATGTCATCACAATGATCCATGACGACTTTCATCACAATGCTCCAATACACCTGTCATCACAATGCTCCATGGCCCCTGTTATCATATTGCTCCATGATCACTTTCATCACAATGATCCATGACCAATGTCATCACCATTCCTAATGACGCCTGTCATCTCAATGCTCCATGGCACCTTCATCACAATGCTCCATGAACCCATTCATCACAATGTTCCCTGTCCTTTTCATCACAATGTTCCATGGGCCCTGTCATCACAATGCTCCATGCGCTTGTCATCAAAATGCTCCAGAACTCTTGTCATCATAATGCTCCATGCCAGTGTCATCAAAATGCCCCATGACACTTGTCATCACAATGCTCCACGCCATTTGTCATCACAATGCTCCATGACCCTTGTCATAACAATGGTCCATGGCCTTGTCATCACAATGTTCCATGGCCTCTGACATCACTATGCTCTATGGTTTTTCTCATCACAATGCTCTTTGACCCCTGTCATCACAATGCTTGATGACCATTGTCATCACAATGCTCCAAGAACCCTGTCATCACAATGCTCCATGCCGTTGACATCACAATGCTCCATGGCCCTTGTAATTAGAATGCTCCATGCCCTTGTCATCACAATGCTCCAGAACACTTGTGATCATAATACGCCTTTCCTGTGTCATCCCATTGCTCAATGACCCTTGTCATCAAAATATTCCTTGTCCTTTGTCATCACAGTGCTCCATGATACCTTTAATCAAAATTCTACATGACAACTGTCATCACAATGCAAGATGACCAATGTCATCACAAGGCCCCATGACACGTGTCATCACAATTCGCCTTGGCCCTGGACATCTCAATGCTGTATGAACCGTGTCATCACTAGGTCCCAGGACACTTGTCATCACAATGCTCCATGAACTCTGTTATCTCAATGTTCCATGGCCTTTGTATTCACAATGCTCCATTGTCCTGATAATCGCATTGCTCCATGAACACTTTCATCACAATGCTCCTTGACCACTGTCACCCTAATTCCCCATGACGTCTCGCCTCACTGTCTTCCAAGGCCACTCTCATCAAAATGCTCCATGATCTGTGTCAGCACAATATTGCATGACACTTGTCATCACAATGCTCCATGATGCCTGTCATCACAATGCTCCATGAATTTGTTATCACAATGCTCCAGGACCAGTTTCATCACAATACTCCATCCCCCTTTTCATCACAGTGCACAATGAAACCTTTCATTACAATGCTCCATGACACTTGTCATCACAATGCTCAACGGCCTTTATCGTCACAATGCTCCCAGGCACTTTTCATCACGATGTTCCATGAAAACTTACATCACTTTGCTCCACGACCATTGTCATCACAATAGTCCATACCCTTGTCAACACAATGCTGCATAATCCCTGTCATCACAATTCTCCTTGACTGCTGTCATCACGATAATCCAGGACAATTTTCATAACAATGGTTCATTCCCCCAGTCATCTCAGTGCTCCATGATACCTTTCATCACAATTCCTAGATGATCAATGTCATCACAAGGCCCCATGACACCTGTCATCACAATTTGCTATGACCCTTGTCATCACAATACTCGATGAACCGTGTCATCACAGTGTTCCAGGGCACATGTCATCACAATGATCCATGACGACTTTCATCACAATGCTCCAATACACCTGTCATCACAATGCTCCATGGCCCCTGTTATCATATTGCTCCATGATCACTTTCATCACAATGATCCATGACCAATGTCATCACCATTCCTAATGACGCCTGTCATCTCAATGCTCCATGGCACCTTCATCACAATGCTCCATGAACCCATTCATCACAATGTTCCCTGTCCTTTTCATCACAATGTTCCATGGGCCCTGTCATCACAATGCTCCATGCGCTTGTCATCAAAATGCTCCAGAACTCTTGTCATCATAATGCTCCATGCCAATGTCATCAAAATGCCCCATGACACTTGTCATCACAATGCTCCACGTCATTTGTCATCACAATGCTCCATGACCCTTGTCATAACAATGGTCCATGGCCTTGTCATCACAATGTTCCATGGCCTCTGACATCACTATGCTCTATGGTTTTTCTCATCACAATGCTCTTTGACCCCTGTCACCACAATGCTTGATGACCATTGTCATCACAATGCTCCAAGAACCCTGTCATCACAATGCTCCATGCCGTTGACATCACAATGCTCCATGGCCCTTGTAATTAGAATGCTCCATGCCCTTGTCATCACAATGCTCCAGAACACTTGTGATCATAATACGCCTTTCCTGTGTCATCCCATTGCTCAATGACCCTTGTCATCAAAATATTCCTTGTCCTTTGTCATCACAGTGCTCCATGATACCTTTAATCAAAATTCTACATGACAACTGTCATCACAATGCAAGATGACCAATGTCATCACAAGGCCCCATGACACGTGTCATCACAATTCGCCTTGGCCCTGGACATCTCAATGCTGTATGAACCGTGTCATCACTAGGTTCCAGGACACTTGTCATCACAATGCTCCATGAACTCTGTTATCTCAATGTTCCATGGCCTTTGTATTCACAATGCTCCATTGTCCTGATAATCGCATTGCTCCATGAACACTTTCATCACAATGCTCCTTGACCACTGTCACCCTAATTCCCCATGACGTCTCGCCTCACTGTCTTCCAAGGCCACTCTCATCAAAATGCTCCATGATCTGTGTCAGCACAATATTGCATGACACTTGTCATCACAATGCTCCATGATGCCTGTCATCACAATGCTCCATGAATTTGTTATCACAATGCTCCAGGACCAGTTTCATCACAATACTCCATCCCCCTTTTCATCACAGTGCACAATGAAACCTTTCATTACAATGCTCCATGACACTTGTCATCACAATGCTCAACGGCCTTTATCGTCACAATGCTCCCAGGCACTTTTCATCACGATGTTCCATGAAAACTTACATCACTTTGCTCCACGACCATTGTCATCACAATAGTCCATACCCTTGTCAACACAATGCTGCATAATCCCTGTCATCACAATTCTCCTTGACTGCTGTCATCACGATAATCCAGGACAATTTTCATAACAATGGTTCATTCCCCCAGTCATCTCAGTGCTCCATGATACCTTTCATCACAATTCCTAGATGATCAATGTCATCACAAGGCCCCATGACACCTGTCATCACAATTTGCTATGACCCTTGTCATCACAATACTCGATGAACCGTGTCATCACAGTGTTCCAGGGCACATGTCATCACAATGATCCATGACGACTTTCATCACAATGCTCCAATACACCTGTCATCACAATGCTCCATGGCCCCTGTTATCATATTGCTCCATGATCACTTTCATCACAATGATCCATGACCAATGTCATCACCATTCCTAATGACGCCTGTCATCTCAATGCTCCATGGCACCTTCATCACAATGCTCCATGAACCCATTCATCACAATGTTCCCTGTCCTTTTCATCACAATGTTCCATGGGCCCTGTCATCACAATGCTCCATGCGCTTGTCATCAAAATGCTCCAGAACTCTTGTCATCATAATGCTCCATGCCAATGTCATCAAAATGCCCCATGACACTTGTCATCACAATGCTCCACGTCATTTGTCATCACAATGCTCCATGACCCTTGTCATAACAATGGTCCATGGCCTTGTCATCACAATGTTCCATGGCCTCTGACATCACTATGCTCTATGGTTTTTCTCATCACAATGCTCTTTGACCCCTGTCACCACAATGCTTGATGACCATTGTCATCACAATGCTCCAAGAACCCTGTCATCACAATGCTCCATGCCGTTGACATCACAATGCTCCATGGCCCTTGTAATTAGAATGCTCCATGCCCTTGTCATCACAATGCTCCAGAACACTTGTGATCATAATACGCCTTTCCTGTGTCATCCCATTGCTCAATGACCCTTCTCATCAAAATATTCCTTGTCCTTTGTCATCACAGTGCTCCATGATACCTTTAATCAAAATTCTACATGACAACTGTCATCACAATGCAAGATGACCAATGTCATCACAAGGCCCCATGACACGTGTCATCACAATTCGCCTTGGCCCTGGACATCTCAATGCTGTATGAACCGTGTCATCACTAGGTTCCAGGACACTTGTCATCACAATGCTCCATGAACTCTGTTATCTCAATGTTCCATGGCCTTTGTATTCACAATGCTCCATTGTCCTGATAATCGCATTGCTCCATGAACACTTTCATCACAATGCTCCTTGACCACTGTCACCCTAATTCCCCATGACGTCTCGCCTCACTGTCTTCCAAGGCCACTCTCATCAAAATGCTCCATGATCTGTGTCAGCACAATATTGCATGACACTTGTCATCACAATGCTCCATGATGCCTGTCATCACAATGCTCCATGAATTTGTTATCACAATGCTCCAGGACCAGTTTCATCACAATACTCCATCCCCCTTTTCATCACAGTGCACAATGAAACCTTTCATTACAATGCTCCATGACACTTGTCATCACAATGCTCAACGGCCTTTATCGTCACAATGCTCCCAGGCACTTTTCATCACGATGTTCCATGAAAACTTACATCACTTTGCTCCACGACCACTGTCATCACAATAGTCCATACCCTTGTCAACACAATGCTGCATAATCCCTGTCATCACAATTCTCCTTGACTGCTGTCATCACGATAATCCAGGACAATTTTCATAACAATGGTTCATTCCCCCAGTCATCTCAGTGCTCCATGATACCTTTCATCACAATTCCTAGATGATCAATGTCATCACAAGGCCCCATGACACCTGTCATCACAATTTGCTATGACCCTTGTCATCACAATACTCGATGAACCGTGTCATCACAGTGTTCCAGGGCACATGTCATCACAATGATCCATGACGACTTTCATCACAATGCTCCAATACACCTGTCATCACAATGCTCCATGGCCCCTGTTATCATATTGCTCCATGATCACTTTCATCACAATGATCCATGACCAATGTCATCACCATTCCTAATGACGCCTGTCATCTCAATGCTCCATGGCACCTTCATCACAATGCTCCATGAACCCATTCATCACAATGTTCCCTGTCCTTTTCATCACAATGTTCCATGGGCCCTGTCATCACAATGCTCCATGCGCTTGTCATCAAAATGCTCCAGAATTCTTGTCATCATAATGCTCCATGCCAATGTCATCAAAATGCCCCATGACACTTGTCATCACAATGCTCCACGTCATTTGTCATCACAATGCTCCATGACCCTTGTCATAACAATGGTCCATGGCCTTGTCATCACAATGTTCCATGGCCTCTGACATCACTATGCTCTATGGTTTTTCTCATCACAATGCTCTTTGACCCCTGTCACCACAATGCTTGATGACCATTGTCATCACAATGCTCCAAGAACCCTGTCATCACAATGCTCCATGCCGTTGACATCACAATGCTCCATGGCCCTTGTAATTAGAATGCTCCATGCCCTTGTCATCACAATGCTCCAGAACACTTGTGATCATAATACGCCTTTCCTGTGTCATCCCATTGCTCAATGACCCTTGTCATCAAAATATTCCTTGTCCTTTGTCATCACAGTGCTCCATGATACCTTTAATCAAAATTCTACATGACAACTGTCATCACAATGCAAGATGACCAATGTCATCACAAGGCCCCATGACACGTGTCATCACAATTCGCCTTGGCCCTGGACATCTCAATGCTGTATGAACCGTGTCATCACTAGGTTCCAGGACACTTGTCATCACAATGCTCCATGAACTCTGTTATCTCAATGTTCCATGGCCTTTGTATACACAATGCTCCATTGTCCTGATAATCGCATTGCTCCATGAACACTTTCATCACAATGCTCCTTGACCACTGTCACCCTAATTCCCCATGACGTCTCGCCTCACTGTCTTCCAAGGCCACTCTCATCAAAATGCTCCATGATCTGTCTCAGCACAATATTGCATGACACTTGTCATCACAATGCTCCATGATGCCTGTCATCACAATGCTCCATGAATTTGTTATCACAATGCTCCAGGACCAGTTTCATCACAATACTCCATCCCCCTTTTCATCACAGTGCACAATGAAACCTTTCATTACAATGCTCCATGACACTTGTCATCACAATGCTCAACGGCCTTTATCGTCACAATGCTCCCAGGCACTTTTCATCACGATGTTCCATGAAAACTTACATCACTTTGCTCCACGACCATTGTCATCACAATAGTCCATACCCTTGTCAACACAATGCTGCATAATCCCTGTCATCACAATTCTCCTTGACTGCTGTCATCACGATAATCCAGGACAATTTTCAGAACAATGGTTCATTCCCCCAGTCATCTCAGTGCTCCATGATACCTTTCATCACAATTCCTAGATGATCAATGTCATCACAAGGCCCCATGACACCTGTCATCACAATTTGCTATGACCCTTGTCATCACAATACTCGATGAACCGTGTCATCACAGTGTTCCAGGGCACATGTCATCACAATGATCCATGACGACTTTCATCACAATGCTCCAATACACCTGTCATCACAATGCTCCATGGCCCCTGTTATCATATTGCTCCATGATCACTTTCATCACAATGATCCATGACCAATGTCATCACCATTCCTAATGACGCCTGTCATCTCAATGCTCCATGGCACCTTCATCACAATGCTCCATGAACCCATTCATCACAATGTTCCCTGTCCTTTTCATCACAATGTTCCATGGGCCCTGTCATCACAATGCTCCATGCGCTTGTCATCAAAATGCTCCAGAACTCTTGTCATCATAATGCTCCATGCCAATGTCATCAAAATGCCCCATGACACTTGTCATCACAATGCTCCACGTCATTTGTCATCACAATGCTCCATGACCCTTGTCATAACAATGGTCCATGGCCTTGTCATCACAATGTTCCATGGCCTCTGACATCACTATGCTCTATGGTTTTTCTCATCACAATGCTCTTTGACCCCTGTCATCACAATGCTTGATGACCATTGTCATCACAATGCTCCAAGAACCCTGTCATCACAATGCTCCATGCCGTTGACATCACAATGCTCCATGGCCCTTGTAATTAGAATGCTCCATGCCCTTGTCATCACAATGCTCCAGAACACTTGTGATCATAATACGCCTTTCCTGTGTCATCCCATTGCTCAATGACCCTTGTCATCAAAATATTCCTTGTCCTTTGTCATCACAGTGCTCCATGATACCTTTAATCAAAATTCTACATGACAACTGTCATCACAATGCAAGATGACCAATGTCATCACAAGGCCCCATGACACGTGTCATCACAATTCGCCTTGGCCCTGGACATCTCAATGCTGTATGAACCGTGTCATCACTAGGTTCCAGGACACTTGTCATCACAATGCTCCATGAACCCTGTTATCTCAATGTTCCATGGCCTTTGTATTCACAATGCTCCATTGTCCTGATAATCGCATTGCTCCATGAACACTTTCATCACAATGCTCCTTGACCACTGTCACCCTAATTCCCCATGACGTCTCGCCTCACTGTCTTCCAAGGCCACTCTCATCAAAATGCTCCATGATCTGTGTCAGCACAATATTGCATGACACTTGTCATCACAATGCTCCATGATGCCTGTCATCACAATGCTCCATGAATTTGTTATCACAATGCTCCAGGACCAGTTTCATCACAATACTCCATCCCCCTTTTCATCACAGTGCACAATGAAACCTTTCATTACAATGCTCCATGACACTTGTCATCACAATGCTCAACGGCCTTTATCGTCACAATGCTCCCAGGCACTTTTCATCACGATGTTCCATGAAAACTTACATCACTTTGCTCCACGACCATTGTCATCACAATAGTCCATACCCTTGTCAACACAATGCTGCATAATCCCTGTCATCACAATTCTCCTTGACTGCTGTCATCACGATAATCCAGGACAATTTTCATAACAATGGTTCATTCCCCCAGTCATCTCAGTGCTCCATGATACCTTTCATCACAATTCCTAGATGATCAATGTCATCACAAGGCCCCATGACACCTGTCATCACAATTTGCTATGACCCTTGTCATCACAATACTCGATGAACCGTGTCATCACAGTGTTCCAGGGCACATGTCATCACAATGATCCATGACGACTTTCATCACAATGCTCCAATACACCTGTCATCACAATGCTCCATGGCCCCTGTTATCATATTGCTCCATGATCACTTTCATCACAATGATCCATGACCAATGTCATCACCATTCCTAATGACGCCTGTCATCTCAATGCTCCATGGCACCTTCATCACAATGCTCCATGAACCCATTCATCACAATGTTCCCTGTCCTTTTCATCACAATGTTCCATGGGCCCTGTCATCACAATGCTCCATGCGCTTGTCATCAAAATGCTCCAGAACTCTTGTCATCATAATGCTCCATGCCAATGTCATCAAAATGCCCCATGACACTTGTCATCACAATGCTCCACGTCATTTGTCATCACAATGCTCCATGACCCTTGTCATAACAATGGTCCATGGCCTTGTCATCACAATGTTCCATGGCCTCTGACATCACTATGCTCTATGGTTTTTCTCATCACAATGCTCTTTGACCCCTGTCATCACAATGCTTGATGACCATTGTCATCACAATGCTCCAAGAACCCTGTCATCACAATGCTCCATGCCGTTGACATCACAATGCTCCATGGCCCTTGTAATTAGAATGCTCCATGCCCTTGTCATCACAATGCTCCAGAACACTTGTGATCATAATACGCCTTTCCTGTGTCATCCCATTGCTCAATGACCCTTGTCATCAAAATCTTCCTTGTCCTTTGTCATCACAGTGCTCCATGATACCTTTAATCAAAATTCTACATGACAACTGTCATCACAATGCAAGATGACCAATGTCATCACAAGGCCCCATGACACGTGTCATCACAATTCGCCTTGGCCCTGGACATCTCAATGCTGTATGAACCGTGTCATCACTAGGTTCCAGGACACTTGTCATCACAATGCTCCATGAACTCTGTTATCTCAATGTTCCATGGCCTTTGTATTCACAATGCTCCATTGTCCTGATAATCGCATTGCTCCATGAACACTTTCATCACAATGCTCCTTGACCACTGTCACCCTAATTCCCCATGACGTCTCGCCTCACTGTCTTCCAAGGCCACTCTCATCAAAATGCTCCATGATCTGTGTCAGCACAATATTGCATGACACTTGTCATCACAATGCTCCATGATGCCTGTCATCACAATGCTCCATGAATTTGTTATCACAATGCTCCAGGACCAGTTTCATCACAATACTCCATCCCCCTTTTCATCACAGTGCACAATGAAACCTTTCATTACAATGCTCCATGACACTTGTCATCACAATGCTCAACGGCCTTTATCGTCACAATGCTCCCAGGCACTTTTCATCACGATGTTCCATGAAAACTTACATCACTTTGCTCCACGACCATTGTCATCACAATAGTCCATACCCTTGTCAACACAATGCTGCATAATCCCTGTCATCACAATTCTCCTTGACTGCTGTCATCACGATAATCCAGGACAATTTTCATAACAATGGTTCATTCCCCCAGTCATCTCAGTGCTCCATGATACCTTTCATCACAATTCCTAGATGATCAATGTCATCACAAGGCCCCATGACACCTGTCATCACAATTTGCTATGACCCTTGTCATCACAATACTCGATGAACCGTGTCATCACAGTGTTCCAGGGCACATGTCATCACAATGATCCATGACGACTTTCATCACAATGCTCCAATACACCTGTCATCACAATGCTCCATGGCCCCTGTTATCATATTGCTCCATGATCACTTTCATCACAATGATCCATGACCAATGTCATCACCATTCCTAATGACGCCTGTCATCTCAATGCTCCATGGCACCTTCATCACAATGCTCCATGAACCCATTCATCACAATGTTCCCTGTCCTTTTCATCACAATGTTCCATGGGCCCTGTCATCACAATGCTCCATGCGCTTGTCATCAAAATGCTCCAGAACTCTTGTCATCATAATGCTCCATGCCAATGTCATCAAAATGCCCCATGACACTTGTCATCACAATGCTCCACGTCATTTGTCATCACAATGCTCCATGACCCTTGTCATAACAATGGTCCATGGCCTTGTCATCACAATGTTCCATGGCCTCTGACATCACTATGCTCTATGGTTTTTCTCATCACAATGCTCTTTGACCCCTGTCATCACAATGCTTGATGACCATTGTCATCACAATGCTCCAAGAACCCTGTCATCACAATGCTCCATGCCGTTGACATCACAATGCTCCATGGCCCTTGTAATTAGAATGCTCCATGCCCTTGTCATCACAATGCTCCAGAACACTTGTGATCATACTACGCCTTTCCTGTGTCATCCCATTGCTCAATGACCCTTGTCATCAAAATCTTCCTTGTCCTTTGTCATCACAGTGCTCCATGATACCTTTAATCAAAATTCTACATGACAACTGTCATCACAATGCAAGATGACCAATGTCATCACAAGGCCCCATGACACGTGTCATCACAATTCGCCTTGGCCCTGGACATCTCAATGCTGTATGAACCGTGTCATCACTAGGTTCCAGGACACTTGTCATCACAATGCTCCATGAACTCTGTTATCTCAATGTTCCATGGCCTTTGTATTCACAATGCTCCATTGTCCTGATAATCGCATTGCTCCATGAACACTTTCATCACAATGCTCCTTGACCACTGTCACCCTAATTCCCCATGACGTCTCGCCTCACTGTCTTCCAAGGCCACTCTCATCAAAATGCTCCATGATCTGTGTCAGCACAATATTGCATGACACTTGTCATCACAATGCTCCATGATGCCTGTCATCACAATGCTCCATGAATTTGTTATCACAATGCTCCAGGACCAGTTTCATCACAATACTCCATCCCCCTTTTCATCACAGTGCACAATGAAACCTTTCATTACAATGCTCCATGACACTTGTCATCACAATGCTCAACGGCCTTTATCGTCACAATGCTCCCAGGCACTTTTCATCACGATGTTCCATGAAAACTTACATCACTTTGCTCCACGACCACTGTCATCACAATAGTCCATACCCTTGTCAACACAATGCTGCATAATCCCTGTCATCACAATTCTCCTTGACTGCTGTCATCACGATAATCCAGGACAATTTTCATAACAATGGTTCATTCCCCCAGTCATCTCAGTGCTCCATGATACCTTTCATCACAATTCCTAGATGATCAATGTCATCACAAGGCCCCATGACACCTGTCATCACAATTTGCTATGACCCTTGTCATCACAATACTCGATGAACCGTGTCATCACAGTGTTCCAGGGCACATGTCATCACAATGATCCATGACGACTTTCATCACAATGCTCCAATACACCTGTCATCACAATGCTCCATGGCCCCTGTTATCATATTGCTCCATGATCACTTTCATCACAATGATCCATGACCAATGTCATCACCATTCCTAATGACGCCTGTCATCTCAATGCTCCATGGCACCTTCATCACAATGCTCCATGAACCCATTCATCACAATGTTCCCTGTCCTTTTCATCACAATGTTCCATGGGCCCTGTCATCACAATGCTCCATGCGCTTGTCATCAAAATGCTCCAGAACTCTTGTCATCATAATGCTCCATGCCAATGTCATCAAAATGCCCCATGACACTTGTCATCACAATGCTCCACGTCATTTGTCATCACAATGCTCCATGACCCTTGTCATAACAATGGTCCATGGCCTTGTCATCACAATGTTCCATGGCCTCTGACATCACTATGCTCTATGGTTTTTCTCATCACAATGCTCTTTGACCCCTGTCATCACAATGCTTGATGACCATTGTCATCACAATGCTCCAAGAACCCTGTCATCACAATGCTCCATGCCGTTGACATCACAATGCTCCATGGCCCTTGTAATTAGAATGCTCCATGCCCTTGTCATCACAATGCTCCAGAACACTTGTGATCATAATACGCCTTTCCTGTGTCATCCCATTGCTCAATGACCCTTGTCATCAAAATCTTCCTTGTCCTTTGTCATCACAGTGCTCCATGATACCTTTAATCAAAATTCTACATGACAACTGTCATCACAATGCAAGATGACCAATGTCATCACAAGGCCCCATGACACGTGTCATCACAATTCGCCTTGGCCCTGGACATCTCAATGCTGTATGAACCGTGTCATCACTAGGTTCCAGGACACTTGTCATCACAATGCTCCATGAACTCTGTTATCTCAATGTTCCATGGCCTTTGTATTCACAATGCTCCATTGTCCTGATAATCGCATTGCTCCATGAACACTTTCATCACAATGCTCCTTGACCACTGTCACCCTAATTCCCCATGACGTCTCGCCTCACTGTCTTCCAAGGCCACTCTCATCAAAATGCTCCATGATCTGTGTCAGCACAATATTGCATGACACTTGTCATCACAATGCTCCATGATGCCTGTCATCACAATGCTCCATGAATTTGTTATCACAATGCTCCAGGACCAGTTTCATCACAATACTCCATCCCCCTTTTCATCACAGTGCACAATGAAACCTTTCATTACAATGCTCCATGACACTTGTCATCACAATGCTCAACGGCCTTTATCGTCACAATGCTCCCAGGCACTTTTCATCACGATGTTCCATGAAAACTTACATCACTTTGCTCCACGACCATTGTCATCACAATAGTCCATACCCTTGTCAACACAATGCTGCATAATCCCTGTCATCACAATTCTCCTTGACTGCTGTCATCACGATAATCCAGGACAATTTTCAGAACAATGATTCATTCCCCCAGTCATCTCAGTGCTCCATGATACCTTTCATCACAATTCCTAGAAGATCAATGTCATCACAAGGCCCCATGACACCTGTCATCACAATTCGCTATGACCCTTGTCATCACAATACTCGATGAACCGTGTCATCACAGTGTTCCAGGGCACATGTCATCACAATGATCCATGACGACTTTCATCACAATGCTCCAATACACCTGTCATCACAATGCTCCATGGCCCCTGTTATCATATTGCTCCATGATCACTTTCATCACAATGATCCATGACCAATGTCATCACCATTCCTAATGACGCCTGTCATCTCAATGCTCCATGGCACCTTCATCACAATGCTCCATGAACCCATTCATCACAATGTTCCCTGTCCTTTTCATCACAATGTTCCATGGGCCCTGTCATCACAATGCTCCATGCGCTTGTCATCAAAATGCTCCAGAACTCTTGTCATCATAATGCTCCATGCCAGTGTCATCAAAATGCCCCATGACACTTGTCATCACAATGCTCCACGTCATTTGTCATCACAATGCTCCATGACCCTTGTCATAACAATGGTCCATGGCCTTGTCATCACAATGTTCCATGGCCTCTGACATCACTATGCTCTATGGTTTTTCTCATCACAATGCTCTTTGACCCCTGTCATCACAATGCTTGATGACCATTGTCATCACAATGCTCCAAGAACCCTGTCATCACAATGCTCCATGCCGTTGACATCACAATGCTCCATGGCCCTTGTAATTAGAATGCTCCATGCCCTTGTCATCACAATGCTCCAGAACACTTGTGATCATAATACGCCTTTCCTGTGTCATCCCATTGCTCAATGACCCTTGTCATCAAAATATTCCTTGTCCTTTGTCATCACAGTGCTCCATGATACCTTTAATCAAAATTCTACATGACAACTGTCATCACAATGCAAGATGACCAATGTCATCACAAGGCCCCATGACACGTGTCATCACAATTCGCCTTGGCCCTGGACATCTCAATGCTGTATGAACGGTGTCATCACTAGGTTCCAGGACACTTGTCATCACAATGCTCCATGAACTCTGTTATCTCAATGTTCCATGGCCTTTGTATTCACAATGCTCCATTGTCCTGATAATCGCATTGCTCCATGAACACTTTCATCACAATGCTCCTTGACCACTGTCACCCTAATTCCCCATGACGTCTCGCCTCACTGTCTTCCAAGGCCACTCTCATCAAAATGCTCCATGATCTGTGTCAGCACAATATTGCATGACACTTGTCATCACAATGCTCCATGATGCCTGTCATCACAATGCTCCATGAATTTGTTATCACAATGCTCCAGGACCAGTTTCATCACAATACTCCATCCCCCTTTTCATCACAGTGCACAATGAAACCTTTCATTACAATGCTCCATGACACTTGTCATCACAATGCTCAACGGCCTTTATCGTCACAATGCTCCCAGGCACTTTTCATCACGATGTTCCATGAAAACTTACATCACTTTGCTCCACGACCATTGTCATCACAATAGTCCATACCCTTGTCAACACAATGCTGCATAATCCCTGTCATCACAATTCTCCTTGACTGCTGTCATCACGATAATCCAGGACAATTTTCATAACAATGGTTCATTCCCCCAGTCATCTCAGTGCTCCATGATACCTTTCATCACAATTCCTAGATGATCAATGTCATCACAAGGCCCCATGACACCTGTCATCACAATTCGCTATGACCCTTGTCATCACAATACTCGATGAACCGTGTCATCACAGTGTTCCAGGGCACATGTCATCACAATGATCCATGAGGACTTTCATCACAATGCTCCAATACACCTGTCATCACAATGCTCCATGGCCCCTGTTATCATATTGCTCCATGATCACTTTCATCACAATGATCCATGACCAATGTCATCACCATTCCTAATGACGCCTGTCATCTCAATGCTCCATGGCACCTTCATCACAATGCTCCATGAACCCATTCATCACAATGTTCCCTGTCCTTTTCATCACAATGTTCCATGGGCCCTGTCATCACAATGCTCCATGCGCTTGTCATCAAAATGCTCCAGAACTCTTGTCATCATAATGCTCCATGCCAGTGTCATCAAAATGCCCCATGACACTTGTCATCACAATGCTCCACGCCATTTGTCATCACAATGCTCCATGACCCTTGTCATAACAATGGTCCATGGCCTTGTCATCACAATGTTCCATGGCCTCTGACATCACTATGCTCTATGGTTTTTCTCATCACAATGCTCTTTGACCCCTGTCATCACAATGCTTGATGACCATTGTCATCACAATGCTCCAAGAACCCTGTCATCACAATGCTCCATGCCGTTGACATCACAATGCTCCATGGCCCTTGTAATTAGAATGCTCCATGCCCTTGTCATCACAATGCTCCAGAACACTTGTGATCATAATACGCCTTTCCTGTGTCATCCCATTGCTCAATGACCCTTGTCATCAAAATATTCCTTGTCCTTTGTCATCACAGTGCTCCATGATACCTTTAATCAAAATTCTACATGACAACTGTCATCACAATGCAAGATGACCAATGTCATCACAAGGCCCCATGACACGTGTCATCACAATTCGCCTTGGCCCTGGACATCTCAATGCTGTATAAACGGTGTCATCACTAGGTTCCAGGACACTTGTCATCACAATGCTCCATGAACTCTGTTATCTCAATGTTCCATGGCCTTTGTATTCACAATGCTCCATTGTCCTGATAATCGCATTGCTCCATGAACACTTTCATCACAATGCTCCTTGACCACTGTCACCCTAATTCCCCATGACGTCTCGCCTCACTGTCTTCCAAGGCCACTCTCATCAAAATGCTCCATGATCTGTGTCAGCACAATATTGCCTGACACTTGTCATCACAATGCTCCATGATGCCTGTCATCACAATGCTCCATGAATTTGTTATCACAATGCTCCAGGACCAGTTTCATCACAATACTCCATCCCCCTTTTCATCACAGTGCACAATGAAACCTTTCATTACAATGCTCCATGACACTTGTCATCACAATGCTCAACGGCCTTTATCGTCACAATGCTCCCAGGCACTTTTCATCACGATGTTCCATGAAAACTTACATCACTTTGCTCCACGACCATTGTCATCACAATAGTCCATACCCTTGTCAACACAATGCTGCATAATCCCTGTCATCACAATTCTCCTTGACTGCTGTCATCACGATAATCCAGGACAATTTTCATAACAATGGTTCATTCCCCCAGTCATCTCAGTGCTCCATGATACCTTTCATCACAATTCCTAGATGATCAATGTCATCACAAGGCCCCATGACACCTGTCATCACAATTCGCTATGACCCTTGTCATCACAATACTCGATGAACCGTGTCATCACAGTGTTCCAGGGCACATGTCATCACAATGATCCATGAGGACTTTCATCACAATGCTCCAATACACCTGTCATCACAATGCTCCATGGCCCCTGTTATCATATTGCTCCATGATCACTTTCATCACAATGATCCATGACCAATGTCATCACCATTCCTAATGACGCCTGTCATCTCAATGCTCCATGGCACCTTCATCACAATGCTCCTTGAACCCATTCATCACAATGTTCCCTGTCCTTTTCATCACAATGTTCCATGGGCCCTGTCATCACAATGCTCCATGCGCTTGTCATCAAAATGCTACAGAACTCTTGTCATCATAATGCTCCATGCCAGTGTCATCAAAATGCCCCATGACACTTGTCATCACAATGCTCCACGCCATTTGTCATCACAATGCTCCATGACCCTTGTCATAACAATGGTCCATGGCCTTGTCATCACAATGTTCCATGGCCTCTGACATCACTATGCTCTATGGTTTTTCTCATCACAATGCTCTTTGACCCCTGTCATCACAATGCTTGATGACCATTGTCATCACAATGCTCCAAGAACCCTGTCATCACAATGCTCCATGCCGTTGACATCACAATGCTCCATGGCCCTTGTAATTAGAATGCTCCATGCCCTTGTCATCACAATGCTCCAGAACACTTGTGATCATAATACGCCTTTCCTGTGTCATCCCATTGCTCAATGACCCTTGTCATCAAAATATTCCTTGTCCTTTGTCATCACAGTGCTCCATGATACCTTTAATCAAAATTCTACATGACAACTGTCATCACAATGCAAGATGACCAATGTCATCACAAGGCCCCATGACACGTGTCATCACAATTCGCCTTGGCCCTGGACATCTCAATGCTGTATGAACCGTGTCATCACTAGGTTCCAGGACACTTGTCATCACAATGCTCCATGAACTCTGTTATCTCAATGTTCCATGGCCTTTGTATTCACAATGCTCCATTGTCCTGATAATCGCATTGCTCCATGAACACTTTCATCACAATGCTCCTTGACCACTGTCACCCTAATTCCCCATGACGTCTCGCCTCACTGTCTTCCAAGGCCACTCTCATCAAAATGCTCCATGATCTGTGTCAGCACAATATTGCCTGACACTTGTCATCACAATGCTCCATGATGCCTGTCATCACAATGCTCCATGAATTTGTTATCACAATGCTCCAGGACCAGTTTCATCACAATACTCCATCCCCCTTTTCATCACAGTGCACAATGAAACCTTTCATTACAATGCTCCATGACACTTGTCATCACAATGCTCAACGGCCTTTATCGTCACAATGCTCCCAGGCACTTTTCATCACGATGTTCCATGAAAACTTACATCACTTTGCTCCACGACCATTGTCATCACAATAGTCCATACCCTTGTCAACACAATGCTGCATAATCCCTGTCATCACAATTCTCCTTGACTGCTGTCATCACGATAATCCAGGACAATTTTCATAACAATGGTTCATTCCCCCAGTCATCTCAGTGCTCCATGATACCTTTCATCACAATTCCTAGATGATCAATGTCATCACAAGGCCCCATGACACCTGTCATCACAATTCGCTATGACCCTTGTCATCACAATACTCGATGAACCGTGTCATCACAGTGTTCCAGGGCACATGTCATCACAATGATCCATGAGGACTTTCATCACAATGCTCCAATACACCTGTCATCACAATGCTCCATGGCCCCTGTTATCATATTGCTCCATGATCACTTTCATCACAATGATCCATGACCAATGTCATCACCATTCCTAATGACGCCTGTCATCTCAATGCTCCATGGCACCTTCATCACAATGCTCCTTGAACCCATTCATCACAATGTTCCCTGTCCTTTTCATCACAATGTTCCATGGGCCCTGTCATCACAATGCTCCATGCGCTTGTCATCAAAATGCTCCAGAACTCTTGTCATCATAATGCTCCATGCCAGTGTCATCAAAATGCCCCATGACACTTGTCATCACAATGCTCCACGCCATTTGTCATCACAATGCTCCATGACCCTTGTCATAACAATGGTCCATGGCCTTGTCATCACAATGTTCCATGGCCTCTGACATCACTATGCTCTATGGTTTTTCTCATCACAATGCTCTTTGACCCCTGTCATCACAATGCTTGATGACCATTGTCATCACAATGCTCCAAGAACCCTGTCATCACAATGCTCCATGCCGTTGACATCACAATGCTCCATGGCCCTTGTAATTAGAATGCTCCATGCCCTTGTCATCACAATGCTCCAGAACACTTGTGATCATAATACGCCTTTCCTGTGTCATCCCATTGCTCAATGACCCTTGTCATCAAAATATTCCTTGTCCTTTGTCATCACAGTGCTCCATGATACCTTTAATCAAAATTCTACATGACAACTGTCATCACAATGCAAGATGACCAATGTCATCACAAGGCCCCATGACACGTGTCATCACAATTCGCCTTGGCCCTGGACATCTCAATGCTGTATGAACGGTGTCATCACTAGGTTCCAGGACACTTGTCATCACAATGCTACATGAAATCTGTTATCTCAATGTTCCATGGCCTTTGTATTCACAATGCTCCATTGTCCTGATAATCGCATTGCTCCATGAACACTTTCATCACAATGCTCCTTGACCACTGTCACCCTAATTCCCCATGACGTCTCGCCTCACTGTCTTCCAAGGCCACTCTCATCAAAATGCTCCATGATCTGTGTCAGCACAATATTGCCTGACACTTGTCATCACAATGCTCCATGATGCCTGTCATCACAATGCTCCATGAATTTGTTATCACAATGCTCCAGGACCAGTTTCATCACAATACTCCATCCCCCTTTTCATCACAGTGCACAATGAAACCTTTCATTACAATGCTCCATGACACTTGTCATCACAATGCTCAACGGCCTTTATCGTCACAATGCTCCCAGGCACTTTTCATCACGATGTTCCATGAAAACTTACATCACTGTGCTCCACGACCATTGTCATCACAATAGTCCATACCCTTGTCAACACAATGCTGCATAATCCCTGTCATCACAATTCTCCTTGACTGCTGTCATCACGATAATCCAGGACAATTTTCATAACAATGGTTCATTCCCCCAGTCATCTCAGTGCTCCATGATACCTTTCATCACAATTCCTAGATGATCAATGTCATCACAAGGCCCCATGACACCTGTCATCACAATTCGCTATGACCCTTGTCATCACAATACTCGATGAACCGTGTCATCACAGTGTTCCAGGGCACATGTCATCACAATGATCCATGAGGACTTTCATCACAATGCTCCAATACACCTGTCATCACAATGCTCCATGGCCCCTGTTATCATATTGCTCCATGATCACTTTCATCACAATGATCCATGACCAATGTCATCACCATTCCTAATGACGCCTGTCATCTCAATGCTCCATGGCACCTTCATCACAATGCTCCTTGAACCCATTCATCACAATGTTCCCTGTCCTTTTCATCACAATGTTCCATGGGCCCTGTCATCACAATGCTCCATGCGCTTGTCATCAAAATGCTCCAGAACTCTTGTCATCATAATGCTCCATGCCAGTGTCATCAAAATGCCCCATGACACTTGTCATCACAATGCTCCACGCCATTTGTCATCACAATGCTCCATGACCCTTGTCATAACAATGGTCCATGGCCTTGTCATCACAATGTTCCATGGCCTCTGACATCACTATGCTCTATGGTTTTTCTCATCACAATGCTCTTTGACCCCTGTCATCACAATGCTTGATGACCATTGTCATCACAATGCTCCAAGAACCCTGTCATCACAATGCTCCATGCCGTTGACATCACAATGCTCCATGGCCCTTGTAATTAGAATGCTCCATGCCCTTGTCATCACAATGCTCCAGAACACTTGTGATCATAATACGCCTTTCCTGTGTCATCCCATTGCTCAATGACCCTTGTCATCAAAATATTCCTTGTCCTTTGTCATCACAGTGCTCCATGATACCTTTAATCAAAATTCTACATGACAACTGTCATCACAATGCAAGATGACCAATGTCATCACAAGGCCCCATGACACGTGTCATCACAATTCGCCTTGGCCCTGGACATCTCAATGCTGTATGAACCGTGTCATCACTAGGTTCCAGGACACTTGTCATCACAATGCTCCATGAACTCTGTTATCTCAATGTTCCATGGCCTTTGTATTCACAATGCTCCATTGTCCTGATAATCGCATTGCTCCATGAACACTTTCATCACAATGCTCCTTGACCACTGTCACCCTAATTCCCCATGACGTCTCGCCTCACTGTCTTCCAAGGCCACTCTCATCAAAATGCTCCATGATCTGTGTCAGCACAATATTGCCTGACACTTGTCATCACAATGCTCCATGATGCCTGTCATCACAATGCTCCATGAATTTGTTATCACAATGCTCCAGGACCAGTTTCATCACAATACTCCATCCCCCTTTTCATCACAGTGCACAATGAAACCTTTCATTACAATGCTCCATGACACTTGTCATCACAATGCTCAACGGCCTTTATCGTCACAATGCTCCCAGGCACTTTTCATCACGATGTTCCATGAAAACTTACATCACTTTGCTCCACGACCATTGTCATCACAATAGTCCATACCCTTGTCAACACAATGCTGCATAATCCCTGTCATCACAATTCTCCTTGACTGCTGTCATCACGATAATCCAGGACAATTTTCATAACAATGGTTCATTCCCCCAGTCATCTCAGTGCTCCATGATACCTTTCATCACAATTCCTAGATGATCAATGTCATCACAAGGCCCCATGACACCTGTCATCACAATTCGCTATGACCCTTGTCATCACAATACTCGATGAACCGTGTCATCACAGTGTTCCAGGGCACATGTCATCACAATGATCCATGAGGACTTTCATCACAATGCTCCAATACACCTGTCATCACAATGCTCCATGGCCCCTGTTATCATATTGCTCCATGATCACTTTCATCACAATGATCCATGACCAATGTCATCACCATTCCTAATGACGCCTGTCATCTCAATGCTCCATGGCACCTTCATCACAATGCTCCTTGAACCCATTCATCACAATGTTCCCTGTCCTTTTCATCACAATGTTCCATGGGCCCTGTCATCACAATGCTCCATGCGCTTGTCATCAAAATGCTCCAGAACTCTTGTCATCATAATGCTCCATGCCAGTGTCATCAAAATGCCCCATGACACTTGTCATCACAATGCTCCACGCCATTTGTCATCACAATGCTCCATGACCCTTGTCATAACAATGGTCCATGGCCTTGTCATCACAATGTTCCATGGCCTCTGACATCACTATGCTCTATGGTTTTTCTCATCACAATGCTCTTTGACCCCTGTCATCACAATGCTTGATGACCATTGTCATCACAATGCTCCAAGAACCCTGTCATCACAATGCTCCATGCCGTTGACATCACAATGCTCCATGGCCCTTGTAATTAGAATGCTCCATGCCCTTGTCATCACAATGCTCCAGAACACTTGTGATCATAATACGCCTTTCCTGTGTCATCCCATTGCTCAATGACCCTTGTCATCAAAATATTCCTTGTCCTTTGTCATCACAGTGCTCCATGATACCTTTAATCAAAATTCTACATGACAACTGTCATCACAATGCAAGATGACCAATGTCATCACAAGGCCCCATGACACGTGTCATCACAATTCGCCTTGGCCCTGGACATCTCAATGCTGTATGAACCGTGTCATCACTAGGTTCCAGGACACTTGTCATCACAATGCTCCATGAACTCTGTTATCTCAATGTTCCATGGCCTTTGTATTCACAATGCTCCATTGTCCTGATATTCGCATTGCTCCATGAACACTTTCATCACAATGCTCCTTGACCACTCTCACCCTAATTCCCCATGACGTCTCGCCTCACTGTCTTCCAAGGCCACTCTCATCAAAATGCTCCATGATCTGTGTCAGCACAATATTGCATGACACTTGTCATCACAATGCTCCATGATGCCTGTCATCACAATGCTCCATGAATTTGTTATCACAATGCTCCAGGACCAGTTTCATCACAATACTCCATCCCCCTTTTCATCACAGTGCACAATGAAACCTTTCATTACAATGCTCCATGACACTTGTCATCACAATGCTCAATGGCCTTTATCGTCACAATGCTCCCAGGCACTTTTCATCACGATGTTCCATGAAAACTTACATCACTTTGCTCCACGACCATTGTCATCACAATAGTCCATACCCTTGTCAACACAATGCTGCATAATCCCTGTCATCACAATTCTCCTTGACTGCTGTCATCACGATAATCCAGGACAATTTTCAGAACAATGGTTCATTCCCCCAGTCATCTCAGTGCTCCATGATACCTTTCATCACAATTCCTAGATGATCAATGTCATCACAAGGCCCCATGACACCTGCCATCACAATTTGCTATGACCCTTGTCATCACAATACTCGATGAACCGTGTCATCACAGTGTTCCAGGGCACATGTCATCACAATGATCCATGACGACTTTCATCACAATGCTCCAATACACCTGTCATCACAATGCTCCATGGCCCCTGTTATCATATTGCTCCATGATCACTTTCATCACAATGATCCATGACCAATGTCATCACCATTCCTAATGACGCCTGTCATCTCAATGCTCCATGGCACCTTCATCACAATGCTCCATGAACCCATTCATCACAATGTTCCCTGTCCTTTTCATCACAATGTTCCATGGGCCCTGTCATCACAATGCTCCATGCGCTTGTCATCAAAATGCTCCAGAACTCTTGTCATCATAATGCTCCATGCCAATGTCATCAAAATGCCCCATGACACTTGTCATCACAATGCTCCACGTCATTTGTCATCACAATGCTCCATGACCCTTGTCATAACAATGGTCCATGGCCTTGTCATCACAATGTTCCATGGCCTCTGACATCACTATGCTCTATGGTTTTTCTCATCACAATGCTCTTTGACCCCTGTCATCACAATGCTTGATGACCATTGTCATCACAATGCTCCAAGAACCCTGTCATCACAATGCTCCATGCCGTTGACATCACAATGCTCCATGGCCCTTGTAATTAGAATGCTCCATGCCCTTGTCATCACAATGCTCCAGAACACTTGTGATCATAATACGCCTTTCCTGTGTCATCCCATTGCTCAATGACCCTTGTCATCAAAATATTCCTTGTCCTTTGTCATCACAGTGCTCCATGATACCTTTAATCAAAATTCTACATGACAACTGTCATCACAATGCAAGATGACCAATGTCATCACAAGGCCCCATGACACGTGTCATCACAATTCGCCTTGGCCCTTGACATCTCAATGCTGTATGAACCGTGTCATCACTAGGTTCCAGGACACTTGTCATCACAATGCTCCATGAACCCTGTTATCTCAATGTTCCATGGCCTTTGTATTCACAATGCTCCATTGCCCTGATAATCGCATTGCTCCATGAACACTTTCATCACAATGCTCCTTGACCACTGTCACCCTAATTCCCCATGACGTCTCGCCTCACTGTCTTCCAAGGCCACTCTCATCAAAATGCTCCATGATCTGTGTCAGCACAATATTGCATGACACTTGTCATCACAATGCTCCATGATGCCTGTCATCACAATGCTCCATGAATTTGTTATCACAATGCTCCAGGACCAGTTTCATCACAATACTCCATCCCCCTTTTCATCACAGTGTACAATGAAACCTTTCATTACAATGCTCCATGACACTTGTCATCACAATGCTCAACGGCCTTTATCGTCACAATGCTCCCAGGCACTTTTCATCACGATGTTCCATGAAAACTTACATCACTTTGCTCCACGACCATTGTCATCACAATAGTCCATACCCTTGTCAACACAATGCTGCATAATCCCTGTCATCACAATTCTCCTTGACTGCTGTCATCACGATAATCCAGGACAATTTTCATAACAATGGTTCATTCCCCCAGTCATCTCAGTGCTCCATGATACCTTTCATCACAATTCCTAGATGATCAATGTCATCACAAGGCCCCATGACACCTGTCATCACAATTCGCTATGACCCTTGTCATCACAATACTCGATGAACCGTGTCATCACAGTGTTCCAGGGCACATGTCATCACAATGATCCATGACGACTTTCATCACAATGCTCCAATACACCTGTCATCACAATGCTCCATGGCCCCTGTTATCATATTGCTCCATGATCACTTTCATCGCAATGATCCATGACCAATGTCATCACCATTCCTAATGACGCCTGTCATCTCAATGCTCCATGGCACCTTCATCACAATGCTCCATGAACCCATTCATCACAATGTTCCCTGTCCTTTTCATCACAATGTTCCATGGGCCCTGTCATCACAATGCTCCATGCGCTTGTCATCAAAATGCTCCAGAACTCTTGTCATCATAATGCTCCATGCCAATGTCATCAAAATGCCCCATGACACTTGTCATCACAATGCTCCACGTCATTTGTCATCACAATGCTCCATGACCCTTGTCATAACAATGGTCCATGGCCTTGTCATCACAATGTTCCATGGCCTCTGACATCACTATGCTCTATGGTTTTTCTCATCACAATGCTCTTTGACCCCTGTCATCACAATGCTTGATGACCATTGTCATCACAATGCTCCAAGAACCCTGTCATCACAATGCTCCATGCCGTTGACATCACAATGCTCCATGGCCCTTGTAATTAGAATGCTCCATGCCCTTGTCATCACAATGCTCCAGAACACTTGTGATCATAATACGCCTTTCCTGTGTCATCCCATTGCTCAATGACCCTTGTCATCAAAATATTCCTTGTCCTTTGTCATCACAGTGCTCCATGATACCTTAATCAAAATTCTACATGACAACTGTCATCACAATGCAAGATGACCAATGTCATCACAAGGCCCCATGACACGTGTCATCACAATTCGCCTTGGCCCTTGACATCTCAATGCTGTATGAACCGTGTCATCACTAGGTTCCAGGACACTTGTCATCACAATGCTCCATGAACTCTGTTATCTCAATGTTCCATGGCCTTTGCATTCACAATGCTCCATTGTCCTGATAATCGCATTGCTCCATGAACACTTTCATCACAATGCTCCTTGACCACTGTCACCCTAATTCCCCATGACGTCTCGCCTCACTGTCTTCCAAGGCCACTCTCATCAAAATGCTCCATGATCTGTGTCAGCACAATATTGCATGACACTTGTCATCACAATGCTCCATGATGCCTGTCATCACAATGCTCCATGAATTTGTTATCACAATGCTCCAGGACCAGTTTCATCACAATACTCCATCCCCCTTTTCATCACAGTGCACAATGAAACCTTTCATTACAATGCTCCATGACACTTGTCATCACAATGCTCAACGGCCTTTATCGTCACAATGCTCCCAGGCACTTTTCATCACGATGTTCCATGAAAACTTACATCACTTTGCTCCACGACCATTGTCATCACAATAGTCCATACCCTTGTCAACACAATGCTGCATAATCCCTGTCATCACAATTCTCCTTGACTGCTGTCATCACGATAATCCAGGACAATTTTCAGAACAATGGTTCATTCCCCCAGTCATCTCAGTGCTCCATGATACCTTTCATCACAATTCCTAGATGATCAATGTCATCACAAGGCCCCATGACACCTGTCATCACAATTTGCTATGACCCTTGTCATCACAATACTCGATGAACCGTGTCATCACAGTGTTCCAGGGCACATGTCATCACAATGATCCATGACGACTTTCATCACAATGCTCCAATACACCTGTCATCACAATGCTCCATGGCCCCTGTTATCATATTGCTCCATGATCACTTTCATCACAATGATCCATGACCAATGTCATCACCATTCCTAATGACGCCTGTCATCTCAATGCTCCATGGCACCTTCATCACAATGCTCCATGAACCCATTCATCACAATGTTCCCTGTCCTTTTCATCACAATGTTCCATGGGCCCTGTCATCACAATGCTCCATGCGCTTGTCATCAAAATGCTCCAGAACTCTTGTCATCATAATGTTCCATGCCAGTGTCATCAAAATGCCCCATGACACTTGTCATCACAATGCTCCACGTCATTTGTCATCACAATGCTCCATGACCCTTGTCATAACAATGGTCCATGGCCTTGTCATCACAATGTTCCATGGCCTCTGACATCACTATGCTCTATGGTTTTTCTCATCACAATGCTCTTTGACCCCTGTCATCACAATGCTTGATGACCATTGTCATCACAATGCTCCAAGAACCCTGTCATCACAATGCTCCATGCCGTTGACATCACAATGCTCCATGGCCCTTGTAATTAGAATGCTCCATGCCCTTGTCATCACAATGCTCCAGAACACTTGTGATCATAATACGCCTTTCCTGTGTCATCCCATTGCTCAATGACCCTTGTCATCAAAATATTCCTTGTCCTTTGTCATCACAGTGCTCCATGATACCATTAATCAAAATTCTACATGACAACTGTCATCACAATGCAAGATGACCAATGTCATCACAAGGCCCCATGACACGTGTCATCACAATTCGCCTTGGCCCTTGACATCTCAATGCTGTATGAACCGTGTCATCACTAGGTTCCAGGACACTTGTCATCACAATGCTCCATGAACTCTGTTATCTCAATGTTCCATGGCCTTTGTATTCACAATGCTCCATTGTCCTGATAATCGCATTGCTCCATGAACACTTTCATCACAATGCTCCTTGACCACTCTCACCCTAATTCCCCATGACGTCTCGCCTCACTGTCTTCCAAGGCCACTCTCATGAAAATGCTCCATGATCTGTGTCAGCACAATATTGCATGACACTTGTCATCACAATGCTCCATGATGCCTGTCATCACAATGCTCCATGAATTTGTTATCACAATGCTCCAGGACCAGTTTCATCACAATACTCCATCCCCCTTTTCATCACAGTGCACAATGAAACCTTTCATTACAATGCTCCATGACACTTGTCATCACAATGCTCAACGGCCTTTATCGTCACAATGCTCCCAGGCACTTTTCATCACGATGTTCCATGAAAACTTACATCACTTTGCTCCACGACCATTGTCATCACAATAGTCCATACCCTTGTCAACACAATGCTGCATAATCCCTGTCATCACAATTCTCCTTGACTGCTGTCATCACGATAATCCAGGACAATTTTCATAACAATGATTCATTCCCCCAGTCATCTCAGTGCTCCATGATACCTTTCATCACAATTCCTAGATGATCAATGTCATCACAAGGCCCCATGACACCTGTCATCACAATTCGCTATGACCCTTGTCATCACAATACTCGATGAACCGTGTCATCACAGTGTTCCAGGGCACATGTCATCACAATGATCCATGACGACTTTCATCACAATGCTCCAATACACCTGTCATCACAATGCTCCATGGCCCCTGTTATCATATTGCTCCATGATCACTTTCATCACAATGATCCATGACCAATGTCATCACCATTCCTAATGACGCCTGTCATCTCAATGCTCCATGGCACCTTCATCACAATGCTCCATGAACCCATTCATCACAATGTTCCCTGTCCTTTTCATCACAATGTTCCATGGGCCCTGTCATCACAATGCTCCATGCGCTTGTCATCAAAATGCTCCAGAACTCTTGTCATCATAATGCTCCATGCCAGTGTCATCAAAATGCCCCATTACACTTGTCATCACAATGCTCCACGTCATTTGTCATCACAATGCTCCATGACCCTTGTCATAACAATGGTCCATGGCCTTGTCATCACAATGTTCCATGGCCTCTGACATCACTATGCTCTATGGTTTTTCTCATCACAATGCTCTTTGACCCCTGTCATCACAATGCTTGATGACCATTGTCATCACAATGCTCCAAGAACCCTGTCATCACAATGCTCCATGCCGTTGACATCACAATGCTCCATGGCCCTTGTAATTAGAATGCTCCATGCCCTTGTCATCACAATGCTCCAGAACACTTGTGATCATAATACGCCTTTCCTTTGTCATCCCATTGCTCAATGACCCTTGTCATCAAAATATTCCTTGTCCTTTGTCATCACAGTGCTCCATGATACCTTTAATCAAAATTCTACATGACAACTGTCATCACAATGCAAGATGACCAATGTCATCACAAGGCCCCATGACACGTGTCATCACAATTCGCCTTGGCCCTGGACATCTCAATGCTGTATGAACCGTGTCATCACTAGGTTCCAGGACACTTGTCATCACAATGCTCCATGAACTCTGTTATCTCAATGTTCCATGGCCTTTGTATTCACAATGCTCCATTGTCCTGATAATCGCATTGCTCCATGAACACTTTCATCACAATGCTCCTTGACCACTCTCACCCTAATTCCCCATGACGTCTCGCCTCACTGTCTTCCAAGGCCACTCTCATCAAAATGCTCCATGATCTGTGTCAGCACAATATTGCATGACACTTGTCATCACAATGCTCCATGATGCCTGTCATCACAATGCTCCATGAATTTGTTATCACAATGCTCCAGGACCAGTTTCATCACAATACTCCATCCCCCTTTTCATCACAGTGCACAATGAAACCTTTCATTACAATGCTCCATGACACTTGTCATCACAATGCTCAACGGCCTTTATCGTCACAATGCTCCCAGGCACTTTTCATCACGATGTTCCATGAAAACTTACATCACTTTGCTCCACGACCATTGTCATCACAATAGTCCATACCCTTGTCAACACAATGCTGCATAATCCCTGTCATCACAATTCTCCTTGACTGCTGTCATCACGATAATCCAGGACAATTTTCATAACAATGATTCATTCCCCCAGTCATCTCAGTGCTCCATGATACCTTTCATCACAATTCCTAGAAGATCAATGTCATCACAAGGCCCCATGACACCTGTCATCACAATTTGCTATGACCCTTGTCATCACAATACTCGATGAACCGTGTCATCACAGTGTTCCAGGGCACATGTCATCACAATGATCCATGACGACTTTCATCACAATGCTCCAATACACCTGTCATCACAATGCTCCATGGCCCCTGTTATCATATTGCTCCATGATCACTTTCATCACAATGATCCATGACCAATGTCATCACCATTCCTAATGACGCCTGTCATCTCAATGCTCCATGGCACCTTCATCACAATGCTCCATGAACCCATTCATCACAATGTTCCCTGTCCTTTTCATCACAATGTTCCATGGGCCCTGTCATCACAATGCTCCATGCGCTTGTCATCAAAATGCTCCAGAACTCTTGTCATCATAATGCTCCATGCCAGTGTCATCAAAATGCCCCATGACACTTGTCATCACAATGCTCCACGCCATTTGTCATCACAATGCTCCATGACCCTTGTCATAACAATGGTCCATGGCCTTGTCATCACAATGTTCCATGGCCTCTGACATCACTATGCTCTATGGTTTTTCTCATCACAATGCTCTTTGACCCCTGTCATCACAATGCTTGATGACCATTGTCATCACAATGCTCCAAGAACCCTGTCATCACAATGCTCCATGCCGTTGACATCACAATGCTCCATGGCCCTTGTAATTAGAATGCTCCATGCCCTTGTCATCACAATGCTCCAGAACACTTGTGATCATAATACGCCTTTCCTGTGTCATCCCATTGCTCAATGACCCTTGTCATCAAAATATTCCTTGTCCTTTGTCATCACAGTGCTCCATGATACCTTTAATCAAAATTCTACATGACAACTGTCATCACAATGCAAGATGACCAATGTCATCACAAGGCCCCATGACACGTGTCATCACAATTCGCCTTGGCCCTGGACATCTCAATGCTGTATGAACCGTGTCATCACTAGGTTCCAGGACACTTGTCATCACAATGCTCCATGAACTCTGTTATCTCAATGTTCCATGGCCTTTGTATTCACAATGCTCCATTGTCCTGATAATCGCATTGCTCCATGAACACTTTCATCACAATGCTCCTTGACCACTGTCACCCTAATTCCCCATGACGTCTCGCCTCACTGTCTTCCAAGGCCACTCTCATCAAAATGCTCCATGATCTGTGTCAGCACAATATTGCATGACACTTGTCATCACAATGCTCCATGATGCCTGTCATCACAATGCTCCATGAATTTGTTATCACAATGCTCCAGGACCAGTTTCATCACAATACTCCATCCCCCTTTTCATCACAGTGCACAATGAAACCTTTCATTACAATGCTCCATGACACTTGTCATCACAATGCTCAACGGCCTTTATCGTCACAATGCTCCCAGGCACTTTTCATCACGATGTTCCATGAAAACTTACATCACTTTGCTCCACGACCATTGTCATCACAATAGTCCATACCCTTGTCAACACAATGCTGCATAATCCCTGTCATCACAATTCTCCTTGACTGCTGTCATCACGATAATCCAGGACAATTTTCATAACAATGATTCATTCCCCCAGTCATCTCAGTGCTCCATGATACCTTTCATCACAATTCCTAGAAGATCAATGTCATCACAAGGCCCCATGACACCTGTCATCACAATTCGCTATGACCCTTGTCATCACAATACTTGATGAACCGTGTCATCACAGTGTTCCAGGGCACATGTCATCACAATGATCCATGACGACTTTCATCACAATGCTCCAATACACCTGTCATCACAATGCTCCATGGCCCCTGTTATCATATTGCTCCATGATCACTTTCATCACAATGATCCATGACCAATGTCATCACCATTCCTAATGACGCCTGTCATCTCAATGCTCCATGGCACCTTCATCACAATGCTCCATGAACCCATTCATCACAATGTTCCCTGTCCTTTTCATCACAATGTTCCATGGGCCCTGTCATCACAATGCTCCATGCGCTTGTCATCAAAATGCTCCAGAACTCTTGTCATCATAATGCTCCATGCCAGTGTCATCAAAATGCCCCATGACACTTGTCATCACAATGCTCCACGTCATTTGTCATCACAATGCTCCATGACCCTTGTCATAACAATGGTCCATGGCCTTGTCATCACAATGTTCCATGGCCTCTGACATCACTATGCTCTATGGTTTTTCTCATCACAATGCTCTTTGACCCCTGTCATCACAATGCTTGATGACCATTGTCATCACAATGCTCCAAGAACCCTGTCATCACAATGCTCCATGCCGTTGACATCACAATGCTCCATGGCCCTTGTAATTAGAATGCTCCATGCCCTTGTCATCACAATGCTCCAGAACACTTGTGATCATAATACGCCTTTCCTGTGTCATCCCATTGCTCAATGACCCTTGTCATCAAAATATTCCTTGTCCTTTGTCATCACAGTGCTCCATGATACCTTTAATCAAAATTCTACATGACAACTGTCATCACAATGCAAGATGACCAATGTCATCACAAGGCCCCATGACACGTGTCATCACAATTCGCCTTGGCCCTGGACATCTCAATGCTGTATGAACGGTGTCATCACTAGGTTCCAGGACACTTGTCATCACAATGCTCCATGAACTCTGTTATCTCAATGTTCCATGGCCTTTGTATTCACAATGCTCCATTGTCCTGATAATCGCATTGCTCCATGAACACTTTCATCACAATGCTCCTTGACCACTGTCACCCTAATTCCCCATGACGTCTCGCCTCACTGTCTTCCAAGGCCACTCTCATCAAAATGCTCCATGATCTGTGTCAGCACAATATTGCCTGACACTTGTCATCACAATGCTCCATGATGCCTGTCATCACAATGCTCCATGAATTTGTTATCACAATGCTCCAGGACCAGTTTCATCACAATACTCCATCCCCCTTTTCATCACAGTGCACAATGAAACCTTTCATTACAATGCTCCATGACACTTGTCATCACAATGCTCAACGGCCTTTATCGTCACAATGCTCCCAGGCACTTTTCATCACGATGTTCCATGAAAACTTACATCACTTTGCTCCACGACCATTGTCATCACAATAGTCCATACCCTTGTCAACACAATGCTGCATAATCCCTGTCATCACAATTCTCCTTGACTGCTGTCATCACGATAATCCAGGACAATTTTCATAACAATGGTTCATTCCCCCAGTCATCTCAGTGCTCCATGATACCTTTCATCACAATTCCTAGATGATCAATGTCATCACAAGGCCCCATGACACCTGTCATCACAATTCGCTATGACCCTTGTCATCACAATACTCGATGAACCGTGTCATCACAGTGTTCCAGGGCACATGTCATCACAATGATCCATGAGGACTTTCATCACAATGCTCCAATACACCTGTCATCACAATGCTCCATGGCCCCTGTTATCATATTGCTCCATGATCACTTTCATCACAATGATCCATGACCAATGTCATCACCATTCCTAATGACGCCTGTCATCTCAATGCTCCATGGCACCTTCATCACAATGCTCCATGAACCCATTCATCACAATGTTCCCTGTCCTTTTCATCACAATGTTCCATGGGCCCTGTCATCACAATGCTCCATGCGCTTGTCATCAAAATGCTCCAGAACTCTTGTCATCATAATGCTCCATGCCAGTGTCATCAAAATGCCCCATGACACTTGTCATCACAATGCTCCACGCCATTTGTCATCACAATGCTCCATGACCCTTGTCATAACAATGGTCCATGGCCTTGTCATCACAATGTTCCATGGCCTCTGACATCACTATGCTCTATGGTTTTTCTCATCACAATGCTCTTTGACCCCTGTCATCACAATGCTTGATGACCATTGTCATCACAATGCTCCAAGAACCCTGTCATCACAATGCTCCATGCCGTTGACATCACAATGCTCCATGGCCCTTGTAATTAGAATGCTCCATGCCCTTGTCATCACAATGCTCCAGAACACTTGTGATCATAATACGCCTTTCCTGTGTCATCCCATTGCTCAATGACCCTTGTCATCAAAATATTCCTTGTCCTTTGTCATCACAGTGCTCCATGATACCTTTAATCAAAATTCTACATGACAACTGTCATCACAATGCAAGATGACCAATGTCATCACAAGGCCCCATGACACGTGTCATCACAATTCGCCTTGGCCCTGGACATCTCAATGCTGTATGAACGGTGTCATCACTAGGTTCCAGGACACTTGTCATCACAATGCTCCATGAACTCTGTTATCTCAATGTTCCATGGCCTTTGTATTCACAATGCTCCATTGTCCTGATAATCGCATTGCTCCATGAACACTTTCATCACAATGCTCCTTGACCACTGTCACCCTAATTCCCCATGATGTCTCGCCTCACTGTCTTCCAAGGCCACTCTCATCAAAATGCTCCATGATCTGTGTCAGCACAATATTGCATGACACTTGTCATCACAATGCTCCATGATGCCTGTCATCACAATGCTCCATGAATTTGTTATCACAATGCTCCAGGACCAGTTTCATCACAATACTCCATCCCCCTTTTCATCACAGTGCACAATGAAACCTTTCATTACAATGCTCCATGACACTTGTCATCACAATGCTCAACGGCCTTTATCGTCACAATGCTCCAAGGCACTTTTCATCACGATGTTCCATGAAAACTTACATCACTTTGCTCCACGACCATTGTCATCACAATAGTCCATACCCTTGTCAACACAATGCTGCATAATCCCTGTCATCACAATTCTCCTTGACTGCTGTCATCACGATAATCCAGGACAATTTTCATAACAATGGTTCATTCCCCCAGTCATCTCAGTGCTCCATGATACCTTTCATCACAATTCCTAGATGATCAATGTCATCACAAGGCTCCATGACACCTGTCATCACAATTCGCTATGACCCTTGTCATCACAATACTCGATGAACCGTGTCATCACAGTGTTCCAGGGCACATGTCATCACAATGATCCATGAGGACTTTCATCACAATGCTCCAATACACCTGTCATCACAATGCTCCATGGCCCCTGTTATCATATTGCTCCATGATCACTTTCATCACAATGATCCATGACCAATGTCATCACCATTCCTAATGACGCCTGTCATCTCAATGCTCCATGGCACCTTCATCACAATGCTCCATGAACCCATTCATCACAATGTTCCCTGTCCTTTTCATCACAATGTTCCATGGGCCCTGTCATCACAATGCTCCATGCGCTTGTCATCAAAATGCTCCAGAACTCTTGTCATCATAATGCTCCATGCCAGTGTCATCAAAATGCCCCATGACACTTGTCATCACAATGCTCCACGCCATTTGTCATCACAATGCTCCATGACCCTTGTCATAACAATGGTCCATGGCCTTGTCATCACAATGTTCCATGGCCTCTGACATCACTATGCTCTATGGTTTTTCTCATCACAATGCTCTTTGACCCCTGTCATCACAATGCTTGATGACCATTGTCATCACAATGCTCCAAGAACCCTGTCATCACAATGCTCCATGCCGTTGACATCACAATGCTCCATGGCCCTTGTAATTAGAATGCTCCATGCCCTTGTCATCACAATGCTCCAGAACACTTGTGATCATAATACGCCTTTCCTGTGTCATCCCATTGCTCAATGACCCTTGTCATCAAAATATTCCTTGTCCTTTGTCATCACAGTGCTCCATGATACCTTTAATCAAAATTCTACATGACAACTGTCATCACAATGCAAGATGACCAATGTCATCACAAGGCCCCATGACACGTGTCATCACAATTCGCCTTGGCCCTGGACATCTCAATGCTGTATGAACCGTGTCATCACTAGGTTCCAGGACACTTGTCATCACAATGCTCCATGAACTCTGTTATCTCAATGTTCCATGGCCTTTGTATTCACAATGCTCCATTGTCCTGATAATCGCATTGCTCCATGAACACTTTCATCACAATGCTCCTTGACCACTGTCACCCTAATTCCCCATGACGTCTCGCCTCACTGTCTTCCAAGGCCACTCTCATCAAAATGCTCCATGATCTGTGTCAGCACAATATTGCCTGACACTTGTCATCACAATGCTCCATGATGCCTGTCATCACAATGCTCCATGAATTTGTTATCACAATGCTCCAGGACCAGTTTCATCACAATACTCCATCCCCCTTTTCATCACAGTGCACAATGAAACCTTTCATTACAATGCTCCATGACACTTGTCATCACAATGCTCAACGGCCTTTATCGTCACAATGCTCCCAGGCACTTTTCATCACGATGTTCCATGAAAACTTACATCACTTTGCTCCACGACCATTGTCATCACAATAGTCCATACCCTTGTCAACACAATGCTGCATAATCCCTGTCATCACAATTCTCCTTGACTGCTGTCATCACGATAATCCAGGACAATTTTCATAACAATGGTTCATTCCCCCAGTCATCTCAGTGCTCCATGATACCTTTCATCACAATTCCTAGATGATCAATGTCATCACAAGGCCCCATGACACCTGTCATCACAATTCGCTATGACCCTTGTCATCACAATACTCGATGAACCGTGTCATCACAGTGTTCCAGGGCACATGTCATCACAATGATCCATGAGGACTTTCATCACAATGCTCCAATACACCTGTCATCACAATGCTCCATGGCCCCTGTTATCATATTGCTCCATGATCACTTTCATCACAATGATCCATGACCAATGTCATCACCATTCCTAATGACGCCTGTCATCTCAATGCTCCATGGCACCTTCATCACAATGCTCCTTGAACCCATTCATCACAATGTTCCCTGTCCTTTTCATCACAATGTTCCATGGGCCCTGTCATCACAATGCTCCATGCGCTTGTCATCAAAATGCTCCAGAACTCTTGTCATCATAATGCTCCATGCCAGTGTCATCAAAATGCCCCATGACACTTGTCATCACAATGCTCCACGCCATTTGTCATCACAATGCTCCATGACCCTTGTCATAACAATGGTCCATGGCCTTGTCATCACAATGTTCCATGGCCTCTGACATCACTATGCTCTATGGTTTTTCTCATCACAATGCTCTTTGACCCCTGTCATCACAATGCTTGATGACCATTGTCATCACAATGCTCCAAGAACCCTGTCATCACAATGCTCCATGCCGTTGACATCACAATGCTCCATGGCCCTTGTAATTAGAATGCTCCATGCCCTTGTCATCACAATGCTCCAGAACACTTGTGATCATAATACGCCTTTCCTGTGTCATCCCATTGCTCAATGACCCTTGTCATCAAAATATTCCTTGTCCTTTGTCATCACAGTGCTCCATGATACCTTTAATCAAAATTCTACATGACAACTGTCATCACAATGCAAGATGACCAATGTCATCACAAGGCCCCATGACACGTGTCATCACAATTCGCCTTGGCCCTGGACATCTCAATGCTGTATGAACGGTGTCATCACTAGGTTCCAGGACACTTGTCATCACAATGCTACATGAACTCTGTTATCTCAATGTTCCATGGCCTTTGTATTCACAATGCTCCATTGTCCTGATAATCGCATTGCTCCATGAACACTTTCATCACAATGCTCCTTGACCACTGTCACCCTAATTCCCCATGACGTCTCGCCTCACTGTCTTCCAAGGCCACTCTCATCAAAATGCTCCATGATCTGTGTCAGCACAATATTGCATGACACTTGTCATCACAATGCTCCATGATGCCTGTCATCACAATGCTCCATGAATTTGTTATCACAATGCTCCAGGACCAGTTTCATCACAATACTCCATCCCCCTTTTCATCACAGTGCACAATGAAACCTTTCATTACAATGCTCCATGACACTTGTCATCACAATGCTCAACGGCCTTTATCGTCACAATGCTCCCAGGCACTTTTCATCACGATGTTCCATGAAAACTTACATCACTTTGCTCCATGACCATTGTCATCACAATAGTCCATACCCTTGTCAACACAATGCTGCATAATCCCTGTCATCACAATTCTCCTTGACTGCTGTCATCACGATAATCCAGGACAATTTTCATAACAATGGTTCATTCCCCCAGTCATCTCAGTGCTCCATGATACCTTTCATCACAATTCCTAGATGATCAATGTCATCACAAGGCTCCATGACACCTGTCATCACAATTCGCTATGACCCTTGTCATCACAATACTCGATGAACCGTGTCATCACAGTGTTCCAGGGCACATGTCATCACAATGATCCATGAGGACTTTCATCACAATGCTCCAATACACCTGTCATCACAATGCTCCATGGCCCCTGTTATCATATTGCTCCATGATCACTTTCATCACAATGATCCATGACCAATGTCATCACCATTCCTAATGACGCCTGTCATCTCAATGCTCCATGGCACCTTCATCACAATGCTCCATGAACCCATTCATCACAATGTTCCCTGTCCTTTTCATCACAATGTTCCATGGGCCCTGTCATCACAATGCTCCATGCGCTTGTCATCAAAATGCTCCAGAACTCTTGTCATCATAATGCTCCATGCCAGTGTCATCAAAATGCCCCATGACACTTGTCATCACAATGCTCCACGCCATTTGTCATCACAATGCTCCATGACCCTTGTCATAACAATGGTCCATGGCCTTGTCATCACAATGTTCCATGGCCTCTGACATCACTATGCTCTATGGTTTTTCTCATCACAATGCTCTTTGACCCCTGTCATCACAATGCTTGATGACCATTGTCATCACAATGCTCCAAGAACCCTGTCATCACAATGCTCCATGCCATTGACATCACAATGCTCCATGGCCCTTGTAATTAGAATGCTCCATGCCCTTGTCATCACAATGCTCCAGAACACTTGTGATCATAATACGCCTTTCCTGTGTCATCCCATTGCTCAATGACCCTTGTCATCAAAATCTTCCTTGTCCTTTGTCATCACAGTGCTCCATGATACCTTTAATCAAAATTCTACATGACAACTGTCATCACAATGCAAGATGACCAATGTCATCACAAGGCCCCATGACACGTGTCATCACAATTCGCCTTGGCCCTGGACATCTCAATGCTGTATGAACCGTGTCATCACTAGGTTCCAGGACACTTGTCATCACAATGCTCCATGAACTCTGTTATCTCAATGTTCCATGGCCTTTGTATTCACAATGCTCCATTGTCCTGATAATCGCATTGCTCCATGAACACTTTCATCACAATGCTCCTTGACCACTGTCACCCTAATTCCCCATGACGTCTCGCCTCACTGTCTTCCAAGGCCACTCTCATCAAAATGCTCCATGATCTGTGTCAGCACAATATTGCATGACACTTGTCATCACAATGCTCCATGATGCCTGTCATCACAATGCTCCATGAATTTGTTATCACAATGCTCCAGGACCAGTTTCATCACAATACTCCATCCCCCTTTTCATCACAGTGCACAATGAAACCTTTCATTACAATGCTCCATGACACTTGTCATCACAATGCTCAACGGCCTTTATCGTCACAATGCTCCCAGGCACTTTTCATCACGATGTTCCATGAAAACTTACATCACTTTGCTCCACGACCATTGTCATCACAATAGTCCATACCCTTGTCAACACAATGCTGCATAATCCCTGTCATCACAATTCTCCTTGACTGCTGTCATCACGATAATCCAGGACAATTTTCATAACAATGGTTCATTCCCCCAGTCATCTCAGTGCTCCATGATACCTTTCATCACAATTCCTAGATGATCAATGTCATCACAAGGCCCCATGACACCTGTCATCACAATTCGCTATGACCCTTGTCATCACAATACTCGATGAACCGTGTCATCACAGTGTTCCAGGGCACATGTCATCACAATGATCCATGAGGACTTTCATCACAATGCTCCAATACACCTGTCATCACAATGCTCCATGGCCCCTGTTATCATATTGCTCCATGATCACTTTCATCACAATGATCCATGACCAATGTCATCACCATTCCTAATGACGCCTGTCATCTCAATGCTCCATGGCACCTTCATCACAATGCTCCTTGAACCCATTCATCACAATGTTCCCTGTCCTTTTCATCACAATGTTCCATGGGCCCTGTCATCACAATGCTCCATGCGCTTGTCATCAAAATGCTCCAGAACTCTTGTCATCATAATGCTCCATGCCAGTGTCATCAAAATGCCCCATGACACTTGTCATCACAATGCTCCACGCCATTTGTCATCACAATGCTCCATGACCCTTGTCATAACAATGGTCCATGGCCTTGTCATCACAATGTTCCATGGCCTCTGACATCACTATGCTCTATGGTTTTTCTCATCACAATGCTCTTTGACCCCTGTCATCACAATGCTTGATGACCATTGTCATCACAATGCTCCAAGAACCCTGTCATCACAATGCTCCATGCCGTTGACATCACAATGCTCCATGGCCCTTGTAATTAGAATGCTCCATGCCCTTGTCATCACAATGCTCCAGAACACTTGTGATCATAATACGCCTTTCCTGTGTCATCCCATTGCTCAATGACCCTTGTCATCAAAATATTCCTTGTCCTTTGTCATCACAGTGCTCCATGATACCTTTAATCAAAATTCTACATGACAACTGTCATCACAATGCAAGATGACCAATGTCATCACAAGGCCCCATGACACGTGTCATCACAATTCGCCTTGGCCCTGGACATCTCAATGCTGTATGAACGGTGTCATCACTAGGTTCCAGGACACTTGTCATCACAATGCTACATGAACTCTGTTATCTCAATGTTCCATGGCCTTTGTATTCACAATGCTCCATTGTCCTGATAATCGCATTGCTCCATGAACACTTTCATCACAATGCTCCTTGACCACTGTCACCCTAATTCCCCATGACGTCTCGCCTCACTGTCTTCCAAGGCCACTCTCATCAAAATGCTCCATGATCTGTGTCAGCACAATATTGCATGACACTTGTCATCACAATGCTCCATGATGCCTGTCATCACAATGCTCCATGAATTTGTTATCACAATGCTCCAGGACCAGTTTCATCACAATACTCCATCCCCCTTTTCATCACAGTGCACAATGAAACCTTTCATTACAATGCTCCATGACACTTGTCATCACAATGCTCAACGGCCTTTATCGTCACAATGCTCCCAGGCACTTTTCATCACGATGTTCCATGAAAACTTACATCACTTTGCTCCATGACCATTGTCATCACAATAGTCCATACCCTTGTCAACACAATGCTGCATAATCCCTGTCATCACAATTCTCCTTGACTGCTGTCATCACGATAATCCAGGACAATTTTCATAACAATGGTTCATTCCCCCAGTCATCTCAGTGCTCCATGATACCTTTCATCACAATTCCTAGATGATCAATGTCATCACAAGGCTCCATGACACCTGTCATCACAATTCGCTATGACCCTTGTCATCACAATACTCGATGAACCGTGTCATCACAGTGTTCCAGGGCACATGTCATCACAATGATCCATGAGGACTTTCATCACAATGCTCCAATACACCTGTCATCACAATGCTCCATGGCCCCTGTTATCATATTGCTCCATGATCACTTTCATCACAATGATCCATGACCAATGTCATCACCATTCCTAATGACGCCTGTCATCTCAATGCTCCATGGCACCTTCATCACAATGCTCCATGAACCCATTCATCACAATGTTCCCTGTCCTTTTCATCACAATGTTCCATGGGCCCTGTCATCACAATGCTCCATGCGCTTGTCATCAAAATGCTCCAGAACTCTTGTCATCATAATGCTCCATGCCAGTGTCATCAAAATGCCCCATGACACTTGTCATCACAATGCTCCACGCCATTTGTCATCACAATGCTCCATGACCCTTGTCATAACAATGGTCCATGGCCTTGTCATCACAATGTTCCATGGCCTCTGACATCACTATGCTCTATGGTTTTTCTCATCACAATGCTCTTTGACCCCTGTCATCACAATGCTTGATGACCATTGTCATCACAATGCTCCAAGAACCCTGTCATCACAATGCTCCATGCCGTTGACATCACAATGCTCCATGGCCCTTGTAATTAGAATGCTCCATGCCCTTGTCATCACAATGCTCCAGAACACTTGTGATCATAATACGCCTTTCCTGTGTCATCCCATTGCTCAATGACCCTTGTCATCAAAATATTCCTTGTCCTTTGTCATCACAGTGCTCCATGATACCTTTAATCAAAATTCTACATGACAACTGTCATCACAATGCAAGATGACCAATGTCATCACAAGGCCCCATGACACGTGTCATCACAATTCGCCTTGGCCCTGGACATCTCAATGCTGTATGAACCGTGTCATCACTAGGTTCCAGGACACTTGTCATCACAATGCTCCATGAACTCTGTTATCTCAATGTTCCATGGCCTTTGTATACACAATGCTCCATTGTCCTGATAATCGCATTGCTCCATGAACACTTTCATCACAATGCTCCTTGACCACTGTCACCCTAATTCCCCATGACGTCTCGCCTCACTGTCTTCCAAGGCCACTCTCATCAAAATGCTCCATGATCTGTGTCAGCACAATATTGCCTGACACTTGTCATCACAATGCTCCATGATGCCTGTCATCACAATGCTCCATGAATTTGTTATCACAATGCTCCAGGACCAGTTTCATCACAATACTCCATCCCCCTTTTCATCACAGTGCACAATGAAACCTTTCATTACAATGCTCCATGACACTTGTCATCACAATGCTCAACGGCCTTTATCGTCACAATGCTCCCAGGCACTTTTCATCACGATGTTCCATGAAAACTTACATCACTTTGCTCCACGACCATTGTCATCACAATAGTCCATACCCTTGTCAACACAATGCTGCATAATCCCTGTCATCACAATTCTCCTTGACTGCTGTCATCACGATAATCCAGGACAATTTTCATAACAATGGTTCATTCCCCCAGTCATCTCAGTGCTCCATGATACCTTTCATCACAATTCCTAGATGATCAATGTCATCACAAGGCCCCATGACACCTGTCATCACAATTCGCTATGACCCTTGTCATCACAATACTCGATGAACCGTGTCATCACAGTGTTCCAGGGCACATGTCATCACAATGATCCATGACGACTTTCATCACAATGCTCCAATACACCTGTCATCACAATGCTCCATGGCCCCTGTTATCATATTGCTCCATGATCACTTTCATCACAATGATCCATGACCAATGTCATCACCATTCCTAATGACGCCTGTCATCTCAATGCTCCATGGCACCTTCATCACAATGCTCCATGAACCCATTCATCACAATGTTCCCTGTCCTTTTCATCACAATGTTCCATGGGCCCTGTCATCACAATGCTCCATGCGCTTGTCATCAAAATGCTCCAGAACTCTTGTCATCATAATGCTCCATGCCAGTGTCATCAAAATGCCCCATGACACTTGTCATCACAATGCTCCACGTCATTTGTCATCACAATGCTCCATGACCCTTGTCATAACAATGGTCCATGGCCTTGTCATCACAATGTTCCATGGCCTCTGACATCACTATGCTCTATGGTTTTTCTCATCACAATGCTCTTTGACCCCTGTCACCACAATGCTTGATGACCATTGTCATCACAATGCTCCAAGAACCCTGTCATCACAATGCTCCATGCCGTTGACATCACAATGCTCCATGGCCCTTGTAATTAGAATGCTCCATGCCCTTGTCATCACAATGCTCCAGAACACTTGTGATCATAATACGCCTTTCCTGTGTCATCCCATTGCTCAATGACCCTTGTCATCAAAATATTCCTTGTCCTTTGTCATCACAGTGCTCCATGATACCTTTAATCAAAATTCTACATGACAACTGTCATCACAATGCAAGATGACCAATGTCATCACAAGGCCCCATGACACGTGTCATCACAATTCGCCTTGGCCCTGGACATCTCAATGCTGTATGAACCGTGTCATCACTAGGTTCCAGGACACTTGTCATCACAATGCTCCATGAACTCTGTTATCTCAATGTTCCATGGCCTTTGTATACACAATGCTCCATTGTCCTGATAATCGCATTGCTCCATGAACACTTTCATCACAATGCTCCTTGACCACTGTCACCCTAATTCCCCATGACGTCTCGCCTCACTGTCTTCCAAGGCCACTCTCATCAAAATGCTCCATGATCTGTGTCAGCACAATATTGCATGACACTTGTCATCACAATGCTCCATGATGCCTGTCATCACAATGCTCCATGAATTTGTTATCACAATGCTCCAGGACCAGTTTCATCACAATACTCCATCCCCCTTTTCATCACAGTGCACAATGAAACCTTTCATTACAATGCTCCATGACACTTGTCATCACAATGCTCAACGGCCTTTATCGTCACAATGCTCCCAGGCACTTTTCATCACGATGTTCCATGAAAACTTACATCACTTTGCTCCACGACCATTGTCATCACAATAGTCCATACCCTTGTCAACACAATGCTGCATAATCCCTGTCATCACAATTCTCCTTGACTGCTGTCATCACGATAATCCAGGACAATTTTCATAACAATGGTTCATTCCCCCAGTCATCTCAGTGCTCCATGATACCTTTCATCACAATTCCTAGATGATCAATGTCATCACAAGGCCCCATGACACCTGTCATCACAATTCGCTATGACCCTTGTCATCACAATACTCGATGAACCGTGTCATCACAGTGTTCCAGGGCACATGTCATCACAATGATCCATGACGACTTTCATCACAATGCTCCAATACACCTGTCATCACAATGCTCCATGGCCCCTGTTATCATATTGCTCCATGATCACTTTCATCACAATGATCCATGACCAATGTCATCACCATTCCTAATGACGCCTGTCATCTCAATGCTCCATGGCACCTTCATCACAATGCTCCATGAACCCATTCATCACAATGTTCCCTGTCCTTTTCATCACAATGTTCCATGGGCCCTGTCATCACAATGCTCCATGCGCTTGTCATCAAAATGCTCCAGAACTCTTGTCATCATAATGCTCCATGCCAGTGTCATCAAAATGCCCCATGACACTTGTCATCACAATGCTCCACGCCATTTGTCATCACAATGCTCCATGACCCTTGTCATAACAATGGTCCATGGCCTTGTCATCACAATGTTCCATGGCCTCTGACATCACTATGCTCTATGGTTTTTCTCATCACAATGCTCTTTGACCCCTGTCATCACAATGCTTGATGACCATTGTCATCACAATGCTCCAAGAACCCTGTCATCACAATGCTCCATGCCGTTGACATCACAATGCTCCATGGCCCTTGTAATTAGAATGCTCCATGCCCTTGTCATCACAATGCTCCAGAACACTTGTGATCATAATACGCCTTTCCTGTGTCATCCCATTGCTCAATGACCCTTGTCATCAAAATATTCCTTGTCCTTTGTCATCACAGTGCTCCATGATACCTTTAATCAAAATTCTACATGACAACTGTCATCACAATGCAAGATGACCAATGTCATCACAAGGCCCCATGACACGTGTCATCACAATTCGCCTTGGCCCTGGACATCTCAATGCTGTATGAACGGTGTCATCACTAGGTTCCAGGACACTTGTCATCACAATGCTCCATGAACTCTGTTATCTCAATGTTCCATGGCCTTTGTATTCACAATGCTCCATTGTCCTGATAATCGCATTGCTCCATGAACACTTTCATCACAATGCTCCTTGACCACTGTCACCCTAATTCCCCATGACGTCTCGCCTCACTGTCTTCCAAGGCCACTCTCATCAAAATGCTCCATGATCTGTGTCAGCACAATATTGCATGACACTTGTCATCACAATGCTCCATGATGCCTGTCATCACAATGCTCCATGAATTTGTTATCACAATGCTCCAGGACCAGTTTCATCACAATACTCCATCCCCCTTTTCATCACAGTGCACAATGAAACCTTTCATTACAATGCTCCATGACACTTGTCATCACAATGCTCAACGGCCTTTATCGTCACAATGCTCCCAGGCACTTTTCATCACGATGTTCCATGAAAACTTACATCACTTTGCTCCACGACCATTGTCATCACAATAGTCCATACCCTTGTCAACACAATGCTGCATAATCCCTGTCATCACAATTCTCCTTGACTGCTGTCATCACGATAATCCAGGACAATTTTCATAACAATGGTTCATTCCCCCAGTCATCTCAGTGCTCCATGATACCTTTCATCACAATTCCTAGATGATCAATGTCATCACAAGGCCCCATGACACCTGTCATCACAATTCGCTATGACCCTTGTCATCACAATACTCGATGAACCGTGTCATCACAGTGTTCCAGGGCACATGTCATCACAATGATCCATGACGACTTTCATCACAATGCTCCAATACACCTGTCATCACAATGCTCCATGGCCCCTGTTATCATATTGCTCCATGATCACTTTCATCACAATGATCCATGACCAATGTCATCACCATTCCTAATGACGCCTGTCATCTCAATGCTCCATGGCACCTTCATCACAATGCTCCATGAACCCATTCATCACAATGTTCCCTGTCCTTTTCATCACAATGTTCCATGGGCCCTGTCATCACAATGCTCCATGCGCTTGTCATCAAAATGCTCCAGAACTCTTGTCATCATAATGCTCCATGCCAGTGTCATCAAAATGCCCCATGACACTTGTCATCACAATGCTCCACGTCATTTGTCATCACAATGCTCCATGACCCTTGTCATAACAATGGTCCATGGCCTTGTCATCACAATGTTCCATGGCCTCTGACATCACTATGCTCTATGGTTTTTCTCATCACAATGCTCTTTGACCCCTGTCACCACAATGCTTGATGACCATTGTCATCACAATGCTCCAAGAACCCTGTCATCACAATGCTCCATGCCGTTGACATCACAATGCTCCATGGCCCTTGTAATTAGAATGCTCCATGCCCTTGTCATCACAATGCTCCAGAACACTTGTGATCATAATACGCCTTTCCTGTGTCATCCCATTGCTCAATGACCCTTGTCATCAAAATATTCCTTGTCCTTTGTCATCACAGTGCTCCATGATACCTTTAATCAAAATTCTACATGACAACTGTCATCACAATGCAAGATGACCAATGTCATCACAAGGCCCCATGACACGTGTCATCACAATTCGCCTTGGCCCTGGACATCTCAATGCTGTATGAACCGTGTCATCACTAGGTTCCAGGACACTTGTCATCACAATGCTCCATGAACTCTGTTATCTCAATGTTCCATGGCCTTTGTATTCACAATGCTCCATTGTCCTGATAATCGCATTGCTCCATGAACACTTTCATCACAATGCTCCTTGACCACTGTCACCCTAATTCCCCATGACGTCTCGCCTCACTGTCTTCCAAGGCCACTCTCATCAAAATGCTCCATGATCTGTGTCAGCACAATATTGCCTGACACTTGTCATCACAATGCTCCATGATGCCTGTCATCACAATGCTCCATGAATTTGTTATCACAATGCTCCAGGACCAGTTTCATCACAATAATCCATCCCCCTTTTCATCACAGTGCACAATGAAACCTTTCATTACAATGCTCCATGACACTTGTCATCACAATGCTCAACGGCCTTTATCGTCACAATGCTCCCAGGCACTTTTCATCACGATGTTCCATGAAAACTTACATCACTTTGCTCCACGACCATTGTCATCACAATAGTCCATACCCTTGTCAACACAATGCTGCATAATCCCTGTCATCACAATTCTCCTTGACTGCTGTCATCACGATAATCCAGGACAATTTTCATAACAATGGTTCATTCCCCCAGTCATCTCAGTGCTCCATGATACCTTTCATCACAATTCCTAGATGATCAATGTCATCACAAGGCCCCATGACACCTGTCATCACAATTCGCTATGACCCTTGTCATCACAATACTCGATGAACCGTGTCATCACAGTGTTCCAGGGCACATGTCATCACAATGATCCATGAGGACTTTCATCACAATGCTCCAATACACCTGTCATCACAATGCTCCATGGCCCCTGTTATCATATTGCTCCATGATCACTTTCATCACAATGATCCATGACCAATGTCATCACCATTCCTAATGACGCCTGTCATCTCAATGCTCCATGGCACCTTCATCACAATGCTCCATGAACCCATTCATCACAATGTTCCCTGTCCTTTTCATCACAATGTTCCATGGGCCCTGTCATCACAATGCTCCATGCGCTTGTCATCAAAATGCTCCAGAACTCTTGTCATCATAATGCTCCATGCCAGTGTCATCAAAATGCCCCATGACACTTGTCATCACAATGCTCCACGCCATTTGTCATCACAATGCTCCATGACCCTTGTCATAACAATGGTCCATGGCCTTGTCATCACAATGTTCCATGGCTTCTGACATCACTATGCTCTATGGTTTTTCTCATCACAATGCTCTTTGACCCCTGTCATCACAATGCTTGATGACCATTGTCATCACAATGCTCCAAGAACCCTGTCATCACAATGCTCCATGCCGTTGACATCACAATGCTCCATGGCCCTTGTAATTAGAATGCTCCATGCCCTTGTCATCACAATGCTCCAGAACACTTGTGATCATAATACGCCTTTCCTGTGTCATCCCATTGCTCAATGACCCTTGTCATCAAAATATTCCTTGTCCTTTGTCATCACAGTGCTCCATGATACCTTTAATCAAAATTCTACATGACAACTGTCATCACAATGCAAGATGACCAATGTCATCACAAGGCCCCATGACACGTGTCATCACAATTCGCCTTGGCCCTGGACATCTCAATGCTGTATGAACGGTGTCATCACTAGGTTCCAGGACACTGGTCATCACAATGCTCCATGAACTCTGTTATCTCAATGTTCCATGGCCTTTGTATTCACAATGCTCCATTGTCCTGATAATCGCATTGCTCCATGAACACTTTCATCACAATGCTCCTTGACCACTGTCACCCTAATTCCCCATGACGTCTCGCCTCACTGTCTTCCAAGGCCACTCTCATCAAAATGCTCCATGATCTGTGTCAGCACAATATTGCCTGACACTTGTCATCACAATGCTCCATGATGCCTGTCATCACAATGCTCCATGAATTTGTTATCACAATGCTCCAGGACCAGTTTCATCACAATAATCCATCCCCCTTTTCATCACAGTGCACAATGAAACCTTTCATTACAATGCTCCATGACACTTGTCATCACAATGCTCAACGGCCTTTATCGTCACAATGCTCCCAGGCACTTTTCATCACGATGTTCCATGAAAACTTACATCACTTTGCTCCACGACCATTGTCATCACAATAGTCCATACCCTTGTCAACACAATGCTGCATAATCCCTGTCATCACAATTCTCCTTGACTGCTGTCATCACGATAATCCAGGACAATTTTCATAACAATGGTTCATTCCCCCAGTCATCTCAGTGCTCCATGATACCTTTCATCACAATTCCTAGATGATCAATGTCATCACAAGGCCCCATGACACCTGTCATCACAATTCGCTATGACCCTTGTCATCACAATACTCGATGAACCGTGTCATCACAGTGTTCCAGGGCACATGTCATCACAATGATCCATGACGACTTTCATCACAATGCTCCAATACACCTGTCATCACAATGCTCCATGGCCCCTGTTATCATATTGCTCCATGATCACTTTCATCACAATGATCCATGACCAATGTCATCACCATTCCTAATGACGCCTGTCATCTCAATGCTCCATGGCACCTTCATCACAATGCTCCATGAACCCATTCATCACAATGTTCCCTGTCCTTTTCATCACAATGTTCCATGGGCCCTGTCATCACAATGCTCCATGCGCTTGTCATCAAAATGCTCCAGAACTCTTGTCATCATAATGCTCCATGCCAATGTCATCAAAATGCCCCATGACACTTGTCATCACAATGCTCCACGTCATTTGTCATCACAATGCTCCATGACCCTTGTCATAACAATGGTCCATGCCCTTGTCATCACAATGTTCCATGGCCTCTGACATCACTATGCTCTATGGTTTTTCTCATCACAATGTACTTTGACCCCTGTCATCACAATGCTTGATGACCATTGTCATCACAATGCTCCAAGAACCCTGTCATCACAATGCTCCATGCCGTTGACATCACAATGCTCCATGGCCCTTGTAATTAGAATGCTCCATGCCCTTGTCATCACAATGCTCCAGAACACTTGTGATCATAATACGCCTTTCCTGTGTCATCCCATTGCTCAATGACCCTTGTCATCAAAATATTCCTTGTCCTTTGTCATCACAGTGCTCCATGATACCTTTAATCAAAATTCTACATGACAACTGTCATCACAATGCAAGATGACCAATATCATCACAAGGCCCCATGACACGTGTCATCACAATTCGCCTTGGCCCTGGACATCTCAATGCTGTATGAACCGTGTCATCACTAGGTTCCAGGACACTTGTCATCACAATGCTCCATGAACTCTGTTATCTCAATGTTCCATGGCCTTTGTATTCACAATGCTCCATTGTCCTGATAATCGCATTGCTCCATGAACACTTTCATCACAATGCTCCTTGACCACTGTCACCCTAATTCCCCATGACGTCTCGCCTCACTGTCTTCCAAGGCCACTCTCATCAAAATGCTCCATGATCTGTGTCAGCACAATATTGCATGACACTTGTCATCACAATGCTCCATGATGCCTGTCATCACAATGCTCCATGAATTTGTTATCACAATGCTCCAGGACCAGTTTCATCACAATACTCCATCCCCCTTTTCATCACAGTGCACAATGAAACCTTTCATTACAATGCTCCATGACACTTGTCATCACAATGCTCAACGGCCTTTATCGTCACAATGCTCCCAGGCACTTTTCATCACGATGTTCCATGAAAACTTACATCACTTTGCTCCACGACCATTGTCATCACAATAGTCCATACCCTTGTCAACACAATGCTGCATAATCCCTGTCATCACAATTCTCCTTGACTGCTGTCATCACGATAATCCAGGACAATTTTCATAACAATGGTTCATTCCCCCAGTCATCTCAGTGCTCCATGATACCTTTCATCACAATTCCTAGATGATCAATGTCATCACAAGGCCCCATGACACCTGTCATCACAATTTGCTATGACCCTTGTCATCACAATACTCGATGAACCGTGTCATCACAGTGTTCCAGGGCACATGTCATCACAATGATCCATGACGACTTTCATCACAATGCTCCAATACACCTGTCATCACAATGCTCCATGGCCCCTGTTATCATATTGCTCCATGATCACTTTCATCACAATGATCCATGACCAATGTCATCACCATTCCTAATGACGCCTGTCATCTCAATGCTCCATGGCACCTTCATCACAATGCTCCATGAACCCATTCATCACAATGTTCCCTGTCCTTTTCATCACAATGTTCCATGGGCCCTGTCATCACAATGCTCCATGCGCTTGTCATCAAAATGCTCCAGAACTCTTGTCATCATAATGCTCCATGCCAGTGTCATCAAAATGCCCCATGACACTTGTCATCACAATGCTCCACGTCATTTGTCATCACAATGCTCCATGACCCTTGTCATAACAATGGTCCATGGCCTTGTCATCACAATGTTCCATGGCCTCTGACATCACTATGCTCTATGGTTTTTCTCATCACAATGCTCTTTGACCCCTGTCATCACAATGCTTGATGACCATTGTCATCACAATGCTCCAAGAACCCTGTCATCACAATGCTCCATGCCGTTGACATCACAATGCTCCATGGCCCTTGTAATTAGAATGCTCCATGCCCTTGTCATCACAATGCTCCAGAACACTTGTGATCATAATACGCCTTTCCTGTGTCATCCCATTGCTCAATGACCCTTGTCATCAAAATATTCCTTGTCCTTTGTCATCACAGTGCTCCATGATACCTTTAATCAAAATTCTACATGACAACTGTCATCACAATGCAAGATGACCAATGTCATCACAAGGCCCCATGACACGTGTCATCACAATTCGCCTTGGCCCTGGACATCTCAATGCTGTATGAACCGTGTCATCACTAGGTTCCAGGACACTTGTCATCACAATGCTCCATGAACTCTGTTATCTCAATGTTCCATGGCCTTTGTATTCACAATGCTCCATTGTCCTGATAATCGCATTGCTCCATGAACACTTTCATCACAATGCTCCTTGACCACTGTCACCCTAATTCCCCATGACGTCTCGCCTCACTGTCTTCCAAGGCCACTCTCATCAAAATGCTCCATGATCTGTGTCAGCACAATATTGCCTGACACTTGTCATCACAATGCTCCATGATGCCTGTCATCACAATGCTCCATGAATTTGTTATCACAATGCTCCAGGACCAGTTTCATCACAATACTCCATCCCCCTTTTCATCACAGTGCACAATGAAACCTTTCATTACAATGCTCCATGACACTTGTCATCACAATGCTCAACGGCCTTTATCGTCACAATGCTCCCAGGCACTTTTCATCACGATGTTCCATGAAAACTTACATCACTTTGCTCCACGACCATTGTCATCACAATAGTCCATACCCTTGTCAACACAATGCTGCATAATCCCTGTCATCACAATTCTCCTTGACTGCTGTCATCACGATAATCCAGGACAATTTTCATAACAATGGTTCATTCCCCCAGTCATCTCAGTGCTCCATGATACCTTTCATCACAATTCCTAGATGATCAATGTCATCACAAGGCCCCATGACACCTGTCATCACAATTCGCTATGACCCTTGTCATCACAATACTCGATGAACCGTGTCATCACAGTGTTCCAGGGCACATGTCATCACAATGATCCATGACGACTTTCATCACAATGCTCCAATACACCTGTCATCACAATGCTCCATGGCCCCTGTTATCATATTGCTCCATGATCACTTTCATCACAATGATCCATGACCAATGTCATCACCATTCCTAATGACGCCTGTCATCTCAATGCTCCATGGCACCTTCATCACAATGCTCCATGAACCCATTCATCACAATGTTCCCTGTCCTTTTCATCACAATGTTCCATGGGCCCTGTCATCACAATGCTCCATGCGCTTGTCATCAAAATGCTCCAGAACTCTTGTCATCATAATGCTCCATGCCAGTGTCATCAAAATGCCCCATGACACTTGTCATCACAATGCTCCACGCCATTTGTCATCACAATGCTCCATGACCCTTGTCATAACAATGGTCCATGGCCTTGTCATCACAATGTTCCATGGCCTCTGACATCACTATGCTCTATGGTTTTTCTCATCACAATGCTCTTTGACCCCTGTCATCACAATGCTTGATGACCATTGTCATCACAATGCTCCAAGAACCCTGTCATCACAATGCTCCATGCCGTTGACATCACAATGCTCCATGGCCCTTGTAATTAGAATGCTCCATGCCCTTGTCATCACAATGCTCCAGAACACTTGTGATCATAATACGCCTTTCCTGTGTCATCCCATTGCTCAATGACCCTTGTCATCAAAATATTCCTTGTCCTTTGTCATCACAGTGCTCCATGATACCTTTAATCAAAATTCTACATGACAACTGTCATCACAATGCAAGATGACCAAAGTCATCACAAGGCCCCATGACACGTGTCATCACAATTCGCCTTGGCCCTGGACATCTCAATGCTGTATGAACCGTGTCATCACTAGGTTCCAGGACACTTGTCATCACAATGCTCCATGAACTCTGTTATCTCAATGTTCCATGGCCTTTGTATTCACAATGCTCCATTGTCCTGATAATCGCATTGCTCCATGAACACTTTCATCACAATGCTCCTTGACCACTGTCACCCTAATTCCCCATGACGTCTCGCCTCACTGTCTTCCAAGGCCACTCTCATCAAAATGCTCCATGATCTGTGTCAGCACAATATTGCATGACACTTGTCATCACAATGCTCCATGATGCCTGTCATCACAATGCTCCATGAATTTGTTATCACAATGCTCCAGGACCAGTTTCATCACAATACTCCATCCCCCTTTTCATCACAGTGCACAATGAAACCTTTCATTACAATGCTCCATGACACTTGTCATCACAATGCTCAACGGCCTTTATCGTCACAATGCTCCCAGGCACTTTTCATCACGATGTTCCATGAAAACTTACATCACTTTGCTCCACGACCATTGTCATCACAATAGTCCATACCCTTGTCAACACAATGCTGCATAATCCCTGTCATCACAATTCTCCTTGACTGCTGTCATCACGATAATCCAGGACAATTTTCATAACAATGGTTCATTCCCCCAGTCATCTCAGTGCTCCATGATACCTTTCATCACAATTCCTAGATGATCAATGTCATCACAAGGCTCCATGACACCTGTCATCACAATTCGCTATGACCCTTGTCATCACAATACTCGATGAACCGTGTCATCACAGTGTTCCAGGGCACATGTCATCACAATGATCCATGAGGACTTTCATCACAATGCTCCAATACACCTGTCATCACAATGCTCCATGGCCCCTGTTATCATATTGCTCCATGATCACTTTCATCACAATGATCCATGACCAATGTCATCACCATTCCTAATGACGCCTGTCATCTCAATGCTCCATGGCACCTTCATCACAATGCTCCATGAATCCATTCATCACAATGTTCCCTGTCCTTTTCATCACAATGTTCCATGGGCCCTGTCATCACAATGCTCCATGCGCTTGTCATCAAAATGCTCCAGAACTCTTGTCATCATAATGCTCCATGCCAGTGTCATCAAAATGCCCCATGACACTTGTCATCACAATGTTCCACGCCATTTGTCATCACAATGCTCCATGACCCTTGTCATAACAATGGTCCATGGCCTTGTCATCACAATGTTCCATGGCCTCTGACATCACTATGCTCTATGGTTTTTCTCATCACAATGCTCTTTGACCCCTGTCATCACAATGCTTGATGACCATTGTCATCACAATGCTCCAAGAACCCTGTCATCACAATGCTCCATGCCGTTGACATCACAATGCTCCATGGCCCTTGTAATTAGAATGCTCCATGCCCTTGTCATCACAATGCTCCAGAACACTTGTGATCATAATACGCCTTTCCTGTGTCATCCCATTGCTCAATGACCCTTGTCATCAAAATATTCCTTGTCCTTTGTCATCACAGTGCTCCATGATACCTTTAATCAAAATTCTACATGACAACTGTCATCACAATGCAAGATGACCAATGTCATCACAAGGCCCCATGACACGTGTCATCACAATTCGCCTTGGCCCTGGACATCCCAATGCTGTATGAACCGTGTCATCACTAGGTTCCAGGACACTTGTCATCACAATGCTCCATGAACTCTGTTATCTCAATGTTCCATGGCCTTTGTATTCACAATGCTCCATTGTCCTGATAATCGCATTGCTCCATGAACACTTTCATCACAATGCCCCTTGACCACTGTCACCCTAATTCCCCATGACGTCTCGCCTCACTGTCTTCCAAGGCCACTCTCATCAAAATGCTCCATGATCTGTGTCAGCACAATATTGCCTGACACTTGTCATCACAATGCTCCATGATGCCTGTCATCACAATGCTCCATGAATTTGTTATCACAATGCTCCAGGACCAGTTTCATCACAATACTCCATCCCCCTTTTCATCACAGTGCACAATGAAACCTTTCATTACAATGCTCCATGACACTTGTCATCACAATGCTCAACGGCCTTTATCGTCACAATGCTCCCAGGCACTTTTCATCACGATGTTCCATGAAAACTTACATCACTTTGCTCCACGACCATTGTCATCACAATAGTCCATACCCTTGTCAACACAATGCTGCATAATCCCTGTCATCACAATTCTCCTTGACTGCTGTCATCACGATAATCCAGGACAATTTTCATAACAATGGTTCATTCCCCCAGTCATCTCAGTGCTCCATGATACCTTTCATCACAATTCCTAGATGATCAATGTCATCACAAGGCCCCATGACACCTGTCATCACAATTCGCTATGACCCTTGTCATCACAATACTCGATGAACCGTGTCATCACAGTGTTCCAGGGCACATGTCATCACAATGATCCATGACGACTTTCATCACAATGCTCCAATACACCTGTCATCACAATGCTCCATGGCCCCTGTTATCATATTGCTCCATGATCACTTTCATCACAATGATCCATGACCAATGTCATCACCATTCCTAATGACGCCTGTCATCTCAATGCTCCATGGCACCTTCATCACAATGCTCCATGAACCCATTCATCACAATGTTCCCTGTCCTTTTCATCACAATGTTCCATGGGCCCTGTCATCACAATGCTCCATGCGCTTGTCATCAAAATGCTCCAGAACTCTTGTCATCATAATGCTCCATGCCAATGTCATCAAAATGCCCCATGACACTTGTCATCACAATGCTCCACGTCATTTGTCATCACAATGCTCCATGACCCTTGTCATAACAATGGTCCATGGCCTTGTCATCACAATGTTCCATGGCCTCTGACATCACTATGCTCTATGGTTTTTCTCATCACAATGCTCTTTGACCCCTGTCATCACAATGCTTGATGACCATTGTCATCACAATGCTCCAAGAACCCTGTCATCACAATGCTCCATGCCGTTGACATCACAATGCTCCATGGCCCTTGTAATTAGAATGCTCCATGCCCTTGTCATCACAATGCTCCAGAACACTTGTGATCATAATACGCCTTTCCTGTGTCATCCCATTGCTCAATGACCCTTGTCATCAAAATCTTCCTTGTCCTTTGTCATCACAGTGCTCCATGATACCTTTAATCAAAATTCTACATGACAACTGTCATCACAATGCAAGATGACCAATGTCATCACAAGGCCCCATGACACGTGTCATCACAATTCGCCTTGGCCCTGGACATCTCAATGCTGTATGAACCGTGTCATCACTAGGTTCCAGGACACTTGTCATCACAATGCTCCATGAACTCTGTTATCTCAATGTTCCATGGCCTTTGTATTCACAATGCTCCATTGTCCTGATAATCGCATTGCTCCATGAACACTTTCATCACAATGCTCCTTGACCACTCTCACCCTAATTCCCCATGACGTCTCGCCTCACTGTCTTCCAAGGCCACTCTCATCAAAATGCTCCATGATCTGTGTCAGCACAATATTGCATGACTCTTGTCATCACAATGCTCCATGATGCCTGTCATCACAATGCTCCATGAATTTGTTATCACAATGCTCCAGGACCAGTTTCATCACAATACTCCATCCCCCTTTTCATCACAGTGCACAATGAAACCTTTCATTACAATGCTCCATGACACTTGTCATCACAATGCTCAACGGCCTTTATCGTCACAATGCTCCCAGGCACTTTTCATCACGATGTTCCATGAAAACTTACATCACTTTGCTCCACGACCATTGTCATCACAATAGTCCATACCCTTGTCAACACAATGCTGCATAATCCCTGTCATCACAATTCTCCTTGACTGCTGTCATCACGATAATCCAGGACAATTTTCATAACAATGGTTCATTCCCCCAGTCATCTCAGTGCTCCATGATACCTTTCATCACAATTCCTAGATGATCAATGTCATCACAAGGCCCCATGACACCTGTCATCACAATTTGCTATGACCCTTGTCATCACAATACTCGATGAACCGTGTCATCACAGTGTTCCAGGGCACATGTCATCACAATGATCCATGACGACTTTCATCACAATGCTCCAATACACCTGTCATCACAATGCTCCATGGCCCCTGTTATCATATTGCTCCATGATCACTTTCATCACAATGATCCATGACCAATGTCATCACCATTCCTAATGACGCCTGTCATCTCAATGCTCCATGGCACCTTCATCACAATGCTCCATGAACCCATTCATCACAATGTTCCCTGTCCTTTTCATCACAATGTTCCATGGGCCCTGTCATCACAATGCTCCATGCGCTTGTCATCAAAATGCTCCAGAACTCTTGTCATCATAATGCTCCATGCCAATGTCATCAAAATGCCCCATGACACTTGTCATCACAATGCTCCACGTCATTTGTCATCACAATGCTCCATGACCCTTGTCATAACAATGGTCCATGGCCTTGTCATCACAATGTTCCATGGCCTCTGACATCACTATGCTCTATGGTTTTTCTCATCACAATGCTCTTTGACCCCTGTCATCACAATGCTTGATGACCATTGTCATCACAATGCTCCAAGAACCCTGTCATCACAATGCTCCATGCCGTTGACATCACAATGCTCCATGGCCCTTGTAATTAGAATGCTCCATGCCCTTGTCATCACAATGCTCCAGAACACTTGTGATCATAATACGCCTTTCCTGTGTCATCCCATTGCTCAATGACCCTTGTCATCAAAATCTTCCTTGTCCTTTGTCATCACAGTGCTCCATGATACCTTTAATCAAAATTCTACATGACAACTGTCATCACAATGCAAGATGACCAATGTCATCACAAGGCCCCATGACACGTGTCATCACAATTCGCCTTGGCCCTGGACATCTCAATGCTGTATGAACCGTGTCATCACTAGGTTCCAGGACACTTGTCATCACAATGCTCCATGAACTCTGTTATCTCAATGTTCCATGGCCTTTGTATTCACAATGCTCCATTGTCCTGATAATCGCATTGCTCCATGAACACTTTCATCACAATGCTCCTTGACCACTGTCACCCTAATTCCCCATGACGTCTCGCCTCACTGTCTTCCAAGGCCACTCTCATCAAAATGCTCCATGATCTGTGTCAGCACAATATTGCATGACACTTGTCATCACAATGCTCCATGATGCCTGTCATCACAATGCTCCATGAATTTGTTATCACAATGCTCCAGGACCAGTTTCATCACAATACTCCATCCCCCTTTTCATCACAGTGCACAATGAAACCTTTCATTACAATGCTCCATGACACTTGTCATCACAATGCTCAACGGCCTTTATCGTCACAATGCTCCCAGGCACTTTTCATCACGATGTTCCATGAAAACTTACATCACTTTGCTCCACGACCATTGTCATCACAATAGTCCATACCCTTGTCAACACAATGCTGCATAATCCCTGTCATCACAATTCTCCTTGACTGCTGTCATCACGATAATCCAGGACAATTTTCATAACAATGGTTCATTCCCCCAGTCATCTCAGTGCTCCATGATACCTTTCATCACAATTCCTAGATGATCAATGTCATCACAAGGCCCCATGACACCTGTCATCACAATTTGCTATGACCCTTGTCATCACAATACTCGATGAACCGTGTCATCACAGTGTTCCAGGGCACATGTCATCACAATGATCCATGACGACTTTCATCACAATGCTCCAATACACCTGTCATCACAATGCTCCATGGCCCCTGTTATCATATTGCTCCATGATCACTTTCATCACAATGATCCATGACCAATGTCATCACCATTCCTAATGACGCCTGTCATCTCAATGCTCCATGGCACCTTCATCACAATGCTCCATGAACCCATTCATCACAATGTTCCCTGTCCTTTTCATCACAATGTTCCATGGGCCCTGTCATCACAATGCTCCATGCGCTTGTCATCAAAATGCTCCAGAACTCTTGTCATCATAATGCTCCATGCCAATGTCATCAAAATGCCCCATGACACTTGTCATCACAATGCTCCACGTCATTTGTCATCACAATGCTCCATGACCCTTGTCATAACAATGGTCCATGGCCTTGTCATCACAATGTTCCATGGCCTCTGACATCACTATGCTCTATGGTTTTTCTCATCACAATGCTCTTTGACCCCTGTCATCACAATGCTTGATGACCATTGTCATCACAATGCTCCAAGAACCCTGTCATCACAATGCTCCATGCCGTTGACATCACAATGCTCCATGGCCCTTGTAATTAGAATGCTCCATGCCCTTGTCATCACAATGCTCCAGAACACTTGTGATCATAATACGCCTTTCCTGTGTCATCCCATTGCTCAATGACCCTTGTCATCAAAATCTTCCTTGTCCTTTGTCATCACAGTGCTCCATGATACCTTTAATCAAAATTCTACATGACAACTGTCATCACAATGCAAGATGACCAATGTCATCACAAGGCCCCATGACACGTGTCATCACAATTCGCCTTGGCCCTGGACATCTCAATGCTGTATGAACCGTGTCATCACTAGGTTCCAGGACACTTGTCATCACAATGCTCCATGAACTCTGTTATCTCAATGTTCCATGGCCTTTGTATTCACAATGCTCCATTGTCCTGATAATCGCATTGCTCCATGAACACTTTCATCACAATGCTCCTTGACCACTCTCACCCTAATTCCCCATGACGTCTCGCCTCACTGTCTTCCAAGGCCACTCTCATCAAAATGCTCCATGATCTGTGTCAGCACAATATTGCATGACTCTTGTCATCACAATGCTCCATGATGCCTGTCATCACAATGCTCCATGAATTTGTTATCACAATGCTCCAGGACCAGTTTCATCACAATACTCCATCCCCCTTTTCATCACAGTGCACAATGAAACCTTTCATTACAATGCTCCATGACACTTGTCATCACAATGCTCAACGGCCTTTATCGTCACAATGCTCCCAGGCACTTTTCATCACGATGTTCCATGAAAACTTACATCACTTTGCTCCACGACCATTGTCATCACAATAGTCCATACCCTTGTCAACACAATGCTGCATAATCCCTGTCATCACAATTCTCCTTGACTGCTGTCATCACGATAATCCAGGACAATTTTCATAACAATGGTTCATTCCCCCAGTCATCTCAGTGCTCCATGATACCTTTCATCACAATTCCTAGATGATCAATGTCATCACAAGGCCCCATGACACCTGTCATCACAATTTGCTATGACCCTTGTCATCACAATACTCGATGAACCGTGTCATCACAGTGTTCCAGGGCACATGTCATCACAATGATCCATGACGACTTTCATCACAATGCTCCAATACACCTGTCATCACAATGCTCCATGGCCCCTGTTATCATATTGCTCCATGATCACTTTCATCACAATGATCCATGACCAATGTCATCACCATTCCTAATGACGCCTGTCATCTCAATGCTCCATGGCACCTTCATCACAATGCTCCATGAACCCATTCATCACAATGTTCCCTGTCCTTTTCATCACAATGTTCCATGGGCCCTGTCATCACAATGCTCCATGCGCTTGTCATCAAAATGCTCCAGAACTCTTGTCATCATAATGCTCCATGCCAATGTCATCAAAATGCCCCATGACACTTGTCATCACAATGCTCCACGTCATTTGTCATCACAATGCTCCATGACCCTTGTCATAACAATGGTCCATGGCCTTGTCATCACAATGTTCCATGGCCTCTGACATCACTATGCTCTATGGTTTTTCTCATCACAATGCTCTTTGACCCCTGTCATCACAATGCTTGATGACCATTGTCATCACAATGCTCCAAGAACCCTGTCATCACAATGCTCCATGCCGTTGACATCACAATGCTCCATGGCCCTTGTAATTAGAATGCTCCATGCCCTTGTCATCACAATGCTCCAGAACACTTGTGATCATAATACGCCTTTCCTGTGTCATCCCATTGCTCAATGACCCTTGTCATCAAAATCTTCCTTGTCCTTTGTCATCACAGTGCTCCATGATACCTTTAATCAAAATTCTACATGACAACTGTCATCACAATGCAAGATGACCAATGTCATCACAAGGCCCCATGACACGTGTCATCACAATTCGCCTTGGCCCTTGACATCTCAATGCTGTATGAACCGTGTCATCACTAGGTTCCAGGACACTTGTCATCACAATGCTCCATGAACTCTGTTATCTCAATGTTCCATGGCCTTTGTATTCACAATGCTCCATTGTCCTGATAATCGCATTGCTCCATGAACACTTTCATCACAATGCTCCTTGACCACTCTCACCCTAATTCCCCATGACGTCTCGCCTCACTGTCTTCCAAGGCCACTCTCATCAAAATGCTCCATGATCTGTGTCAGCACAATATTGCATGACACTTGTCATCACAATGCTCCATGATGCCTGTCATCACAATGCTCCATGAATTTGTTATCACAATGCTCCAGGACCAGTTTCATCACAATACTCCATCCCCCTTTTCATCACAGTGCACAATGAAACCTTTCATTACAATGCTCCATGACACTTGTCATCACAATGCTCAATGGCCTTTATCGTCACAATGCTCCCAGGCACTTTTCATCACGATGTTCCATGAAAACTTACATCACTTTGCTCCACGACCATTGTCATCACAATAGTCCATACCCTTGTCAACACAATGCTGCATAATCCCTGTCATCACAATTCTCCTTGACTGCTGTCATCACGATAATCCAGGACAATTTTCAGAACAATGGTTCATTCCCCCAGTCATCTCAATGCTCCATGATACCTTTCATCACAATTCCTAGATGATCAATGTCATCACAAGGCCCCATGACACCTGTCATCACAATTTGCTATGACCCTTGTCATCACAATACTCGATGAACCGTGTCATCACAGTGTTCCAGGTCACATGTCATCACAATGATCCATGATGACTTTCATCACAATGCTCCAATACACCTGTCATCACAATGCTCCATGGCCCCTGTTATCATATTGCTCCATGATCACTTTCATCACAATGATCCATGACCAATGTCATCACCATTCCTAATGACGCCTGTCATCTCAATGCTCCATGGCACCTTCATCACAATGCTCCATGAACCCATTCATCACAATGTTCCCTGTCCTTTTCATCACAATGTTCCATGGGCCCTGTCATCACAATGCTCCATGCGCTTATCATCAAAATGCTCCAGAACTCTTGTCATCATAATGCTCCATGCCAATGTCATCAAAATGCCCCATGACACTTGTCATCACAATGCTCCACGTCATTTGTCATCACAATGCTCCATGACCCTTGTCATAACAATGGTCCATGGCCTTGTCATCACAATGTTCCATGGCCTCTGACATCACTATGCTCTATGGTTTTTCTCATCACAATGCTCTTTGACCCCTGTCATCACAATGCTTGATGACCATTGTCATCACAATGCTCCAAGAACCCTGTCATCACAATGCTCCATGCCGTTGACATCACAATGCTCCATGGCCCTTGTAATTAGAATGCTCCATGCCCTTGTCATCACAATGCTCCAGAACACTTGTGATCATAATACGCCTTTCCTGTGTCATCCCATTGCTCAATGACCCTTGTCATCAAAATATTCCTTGTCCTTTGTCATCACAGTGCTCCATGATACCTTTAATCAAAATTCTACATGACAACTGTCATCACAATGCAAGATGACCAATGTCATCACAAGGCCCCATGACACGTGTCATCACAATTCGCCTTGGCCCTTGACATCTCAATGCTGTATGAACCGTGTCATCACTAGGTTCCAGGACACTTGTCATCACAATGCTCCATGAACTCTGTTATCTCAATGTTCCATGGCCTTTGTATTCACAATGCTCCATTGTCCTGATAATCGCATTGCTCCATGAACACTTTCATCACAATGCTCCTTGACCACTCTCACCCTAATTCCCCATGACGTCTCGCCTCACTGTCTTCCAAGGCCACTCTCATCAAAATGCTCCATGATCTGTGTCAGCACAATATTGCATGACACTTGTCATCACAATGCTCCATGATGCCTGTCATCACAATGCTCCATGAATTTGTTATCACAATGCTCCAGGACCAGTTTCATCACAATACTCCATCCCCCTTTTCATCACAGTGCACAATGAAACCTTTCATTACAATGCTCCATGACACTTGTCATCACAATGCTCAATGGCCTTTATCGTCACAATGCTCCCAGGCACTTTTCATCACGATGTTCCATGAAAACTTACATCACTTTGCTCCACGACCATTGTCATCACAATAGTCCATACCCTTGTCAACACAATGCTGCATAATCCCTGTCATCACAATTCTCCTTGACTGCTGTCATCACGATAATCCAGGACAATTTTCATAACAATGGTTCATTCCCCCAGTCATCTCAGTGCTCCATGATACCTTTCATCACAATTCCTAGATGATCAATGTCATCACAAGGCCCCATGACACCTGCCATCACAATTTGCTATGACCCTTGTCATCACAATACTCGATGAACCGTGTCATCACAGTGTTCCAGGGTACATGTCATCACAATGATCCATGACGACTTTCATCACAATGCTCCAATACACCTGTCATCACAATGCTCCATGGCCCCTCTTATCATATTGCTCCATGATCACTTTCATCACAATGATCCATGACCAATGTCATCACCATTCCTAATGACGCCTGTCATCTCAATGCTCCATGGCACCTTCATCACAATGCTCCATGAACCCATTCATCACAATGTTCCCTGTCCTTTTCATCACAATGTTCCATGGGCCCTGTCATCACAATGCTCCATGCGCTTGTCATCAAAATGCTCCAGAACTCTTGTCATCATAATGCTCCATGCCAATGTCATCAAAATGCCCCATGACACTTGTCATCACAATGCTCCACGTCATTTGTCATCACAATGCTCCATGACCCTTGTCATAACAATGGTCCATGGCCTTGTCATCACAATGTTCCATGGCCTCTGACATCACTATGCTCTATGGTTTTTCTCATCACAATGCTCTTTGACCCCTCTCATCACAATGCTTGATGACCATTGTCATCACAATGCTCCAAGAACCCTGTCATCACAATGCTCCATGCCGTTGACATCACAATGCTCCATGGCCCTTGTAATTAGAATGCTCCATGCCCTTGTCATCACAATGCTCCAGAACACTTGTGATCATAATACGCCTTTCCTGTGTCATCCCATTGCTCAATGACCCTTGTCATCAAAATATTCCTTGTCCTTTGTCATCACAGTGCTCCATGATACCTTTAATCAAAATTCTACATGACAACTGTCATCACAATGAAAGATGACCAATGTCATCACAAGGCCCCATGACACGTGTCATCACAATTCGCCTTGGCCCTTGACATCTCAATGCTGTATGAACCGTGTCATCACTAGGTTCCAGGACACTTGTCATCACAATGCTCCATGAACTCTGTTATCTCAATGTTCCATGGCCTTTGTATTCACAATGCTCCATTGTCCTGATAATCGCATTGCTCCATGAACACTTTCATCACAATGCTCCTTGACCACTGTCACCCTAATTCCCCATGACGTCTCGCCTCACTGTCTTCCAAGGCCACTCTCATCAAAATGCTCCATGATCTGTGTCAGCACAATATTGCATGACACTTGTCATCACAATGCTCCATGATGCCTGTCATCACAATGCTCCATGAATTTGTTATCACAATGCTCCAGGACCAGTTTCATCACAATACTCCATCCCCCTTTTCATCACAGTGCACAATGAAACCTTTCATTACAATGCTCCATGACACTTGTCATCACAATGCTCAACGGCCTTTATCGTCACAATGCTCCCAGGCACTTTTCATCACGATGTTCCATGAAAACTAACATCACTTTGCTCCACGACCACTGTCATCACAATAGTCCATACCCTTGTCAACACAATGCTGCATAATCCCTGTCATCACAATTCTCCTTGACTGCTGTCATCACGATAATCCAGGACAATTTTCAGAACAATGGTTCATTCCCCCAGTCATCTCAGTGCTCCATGATACCTTTCATCACAATTCCTAGATGATCAATGTCATCACAAGGCCCCATGACACCTGTCATCACAATTTGCTATGACCCTTGTCATCACAATACTCGATGAACCGTGTCATCACAGTGTTCCAGGGCACATGTCATCACAATGATCCATGACGACTTTCATCACAATGCTCCAATACACCTGTCATCACAATGCTCCATGGCCCCTGTTATCATATTGCTCCATGATCACTTTCATCACAATGATCCATGACCAATGTCATCACCATTCCTAATGACGCCTGTCATCTCAATGCTCCATGGCACCTTCATCACAATGCTCCATGAACCCATTCATCACAATGTTCCCTGTCCTTTTCATCACAATGTTCCATGGGCCCTGTCATCACAATGCTCCATGCGCTTGTCATCAAAATGCTCCAGAACTCTTGTCATCATAATGCTCCATGCCAATGTCATCAAAATGCCCCATGACACTTGTCATCACAATGCTCCACGTCATTTGTCATCACAATGCTCCATGACCCTTGTCATAACAATGGTCCATGGCCTTGTCATCACAATGTTCCATGGCCTCTGACATCACTATGCTCTATGGTTTTTCTCATCACAATGCTCTTTGACCCCTGTCATCACAATGCTTGATGACCATTGTCATCACAATGCTCCAAGAACCCTGTCATCACAATGCTCCATGCCGTTGACATCACAATGCTCCATGGCCCTTGTAATTAGAATGCTCCATGCCCTTGTCATCACAATGCTCCAGAACACTTGTGATCATAATACGCCTTTCCTGTGTCATCCCATTGCTCAATGACCCTTGTCATCAAAATATTCCTTGTCCTTTGTCATCACAGTGCTCCATGATACCTTTAATCAAAATTCTACATGACAACTGTCATCACAATGCAAGATGACCAATGTCATCACAAGGCCCCATGACACGTGTCATCACAATTCGCCTTGGCCCTTGACATCTCAATGCTGTATGAACCGTGTCATCACTACGTTCCAGGACACTTGTCATCACAATGCTCCATGAACTCTGTTATCTCAATGTTCCATGGCCTTTGTATTCACAATGCTCCATTGTCCTGATAATCGCATTGCTCCATGAACACTTTCATCACAATGCTCCTTGACCACTGTCACCCTAATTCCCCATGACGTCTCGCCTCACTGTCTTCCAAGGCCACTCTCATCAAAATGCTCCATGATCTGTGTCAGCACAATATTGCATGACACTTGTCATCACAATGCTCCATGATGCCTGTCATCACAATGCTCCATGAATTTGTTATCACAATGCTCCAGGACCAGTTTCATCACAATACTCCATCCCCCTTTTCATCACAGTGCACAATGAAACCTTTCATTACAATGCTCCATGACACTTGTCATCACAATGCTCAACGGCCTTTATCGTCACAATGCTCCCAGGCACTTTTCATCACGATGTTCCATGAAAACTTACATCACTTTGCTCCACGACCACTGTCATCACAATAGTCCATACCCTTGTCAACACAATGCTGCATAATCCCTGTCATCACAATTCTCCTTGACTGCTGTCATCACGATAATCCAGGACAATTTTCATAACAATGGTTCATTCCCCCAGTCATCTCAGTGCTCCATGATACCTTTCATCACAATTCCTAGATGATCAATGTCATCACAAGGCCCCATGACACCTGTCATCACAATTTGCTATGACCCTTGTCATCACAATACTCGATGAACCGTGTCATCACAGTGTTCCAGGGCACATGTCATCACAATGATCCATGACGACTTTCATCACAATGCTCCAATACACCTGTCATCACAATGCTCCATGGCCCCTGTTATCATATTGCTCCATGATCACTTTCATCACAATGATCCATGACCAATGTCATCACCATTCCTAATGACGCCTGTCATCTCAATGCTCCATGGCACCTTCATCACAATGCTCCATGAACCCATTCATCACAATGTTCCCTGTCCTTTTCATCACAATGTTCCATGGGCCCTGTCATCACAATGCTCCATGCGCTTGTCATCAAAATGTTCCAGAACTCTTGTCATCATAATGCTCCATGCCAATGTCATCAAAATGCCCCATGACACTTGTCATCACAATGCTCCACGTCATTTGTCATCACAATGCTCCATGACCCTTGTCATAACAATGGTCCATGGCCTTGTCATCACAATGTTCCATGGCCTCTGACATCACTATGCTCTATGGTTTTTCTCATCACAATGCTCTTTGACCCCTGTCATCACAATGCTTGATGACCATTGTCATCACAATGCTCCAAGAACCCTGTCATCACAATGCTCCATGCCGTTGACATCACAATGCTCCATGGCCCTTGTAATTAGAATGCTCCATGCCCTTGTCATCACAATGCTCCAGAACACTTGTGATCATAATACGCCTTTCCTGTGTCATCCCATTGCTCAATGACCCTTGTCATCAAAATATTCCTTGTCCTTTGTCATCACAGTGCTCCATGATACCTTTAATCAAAATTCTACATGACAACTGTCATCACAATGCAAGATGACCAATGTCATCACAAGGCCCCATGACACGTGTCATCACAATTCGCCTTGGCCCTTGACATCTCAATGCTGTATGAACCGTGTCATCACTAGGTTCCAGGACACTTGTCATCACAATGCTCCATGAACTCTGTTATCTCAATGTTCCATGGCCTTTGTATTCACAATGCTCCATTGTCCTGATAATCGCATTGCTCCATGAACACTTTCATCACAATGCTCCTTGACCACTCTCACCCTAATTCCCCATGACGTCTCGCCTCACTGTCTTCCAAGGCCACTCTCATCAAAATGCTCCATGATCTGTGTCAGCACAATATTGCATGACACTTGTCATCACAATGCTCCATGATGCCTGTCATCACAATGCTCCATGAATTTGTTATCACAATGCTCCAGGACCAGTTTCATCACAATACTCCATCCCCCTTTTCATCACAGTGCACAATGAAACCTTTCATTACAATGCTCCATGACACTTGTCATCACAATGCTCAATGGCCTTTATCGTCACAATGCTCCCAGGCACTTTTCATCACGATGTTCCATGAAAACTTACATCACTTTGCTCCACGACCATTGTCATCACAATAGTCCATACCCTTGTCAACACAATGCTGCATAATCCCTGTCATCACAATTCTCCTTGACTGCTGTCATCACGATAATCCAGGACAATTTTCAGAACAATGGTTCATTCCCCCAGTCATCTCAGTGCTCCATGATACCTTTCATCACAATTCCTAGATGATCAATGTCATCACAAGGCCCCATGACACCTGCCATCACAATTTGCTATGACCCTTGTCATCACAATACTCGATGAACCGTGTCATCACAGTGTTCCAGGGCACATGTCATCACAATGATCCATGACGACTTTCATCACAATGCTCCAATACACCTGTCATCACAATGCTCCATGGCCCCTGTTATCATATTGCTCCATGATCACTTTCATCACAATGATCCATGACCAATGTCATCACCATTCCTAATGACGCCTGTCATCTCAATGCTCCATGGCACCTTCATCACAATGCTCCATGAACCCATTCATCACAATGTTCCCTGTCCTTTTCATCACAATGTTCCATGGGCCCTGTCATCACAATGCTCCATGCGCTTGTCATCAAAATGCTCCAGAACTCTTGTCATCATAATGCTCCATGCCAGTGTCATCAAAATGCCCCATGACACTTGTCATCACAATGCTCCACGTCATTTGTCATCACAATGCTCCATGACCCTTGTCATAACAATGGTCCATGGCCTTGTCATCACAATGTTCCATGGCCTCTGACATCACTATGCTCTATGGTTTTTCTCATCACAATGCTCTTTGACCCCTGTCATCACAATGCTTGATGACCATTGTCATCACAATGCTCCAAGAACCCTGTCATCACAATGCTCCATGCCGTTGACATCACAATGCTCCATGGCCCTTGTAATTAGAATGCTCCATGCCCTTGTCATCACAATGCTCCAGAACACTTGTGATCATAATACGCCTTTCCTGTGTCATCCCATTGCTCAATGACCCTTGTCATCAAAATATTCCTTGTCCTTTGTCATCACAGTGCTCCATGATACCTTTAATCAAAATTCTACATGACAACTGTCATCACAATGCAAGATGACCAATGTCATCACAAGGCCCCATGACACGTGTCATCACAATTCGCCTTGGCCCTTGACATCTCAATGCTGTATGAACCGTGTCATCACTAGGTTCCAGGACACTTGTCATCACAATGCTCCATGAACCCTGTTATCTCAATGTTCCATGGCCTTTGTATTCACAATGCTCCATTGTCCTGATAATCGCATTGCTCCATGAACACTTTCATCACAATGCTCCTTGACCACTCTCACCCTAATTCCCCATGACGTCTCGCCTCACTGTCTTCCAAGGCCACTCTCATCAAAATGCTCCATGATCTGTGTCAGCACAATATTGCATGACACTTGTCATCACAATGCTCCATGATGCCTGTCATCACAATGCTCCATGAATTTGTTATCACAATGCTCCAGGACCAGTTTCATCACAATACTCCATCCCCCTTTTCATCACAGTGTACAATGAAACCTTTCATTACAATGCTCCATGACACTTGTCATCACAATGCTCAACGGCCTTTATCGTCACAATGCTCCCAGGCACTTTTCATCACGATGTTCCATGAAAACTTACATCACTTTGCTCCACGACCATTTTCATCACAATAGTCCATACCCTTGTCAACACAATGCTGCATAATCCCTGTCATCACAATTCTCCTTGACTGCTGTCATCACGATAATCCAGGACAATTTTCATAACAATGGTTCATTCCCCCAGTCATCTCAGTGCTCCATGATACCTTTCATCACAATTCCTAGATGATCAATGTCATCACAAGGCCCCATGACACCTGTCATCACAATTTGCTATGACCCTTGTCATCACAATACTCGATGAACCGTGTCATCACAGTGTTCCAGGGCACATGTCATCACAATGATCCATGACGACTTTCATCACAATGCTCCAATACACCTGTCATCACAATGCTCCATGGCCCCTGTTATCATATTGCTCCATGATCACTTTCATCACAATGATCCATGACCAATGTCATCACCATTCCTAATGACGCCTGTCATCTCAATGCTCCATGGCACCTTCATCACAATGCTCCATGAACCCATTCATCACAATGTTCCCTGTCCTTTTCATCACAATGTTCCATGGGCCCTGTCATCACAATGCTCCATGCGCTTGTCATCAAAATGCTCCAGAACTCTTGTCATCATAATGCTCCATGCCAATGTCATCAAAATGCCCCATGACACTTGTCATCACAATGCTCCACGTCATTTGTCATCACAATGCTCCATGACCCTTGTCATAACAATGGTCCATGGCCTTGTCATCACAATGTTCCATGGCCTCTGACATCACTATGCTCTATGGTTTTTCTCATCACAATGCTCTTTGACCCCTGTCATCACAATGCTTGATGACCATTGTCATCACAATGCTCCAAGAACCCTGTCATCACAATGCTCCATGCCGTTGACATCACAATGCTCCATGGCCCTTGTAATTAGAATGCTCCATGCCCTTGTCATCACAATGCTCCAGAACACTTGTGATCATAATACGCCTTTCCTGTGTCATCCCATTGCTCAATGACCCTTGTCATCAAAATATTCCTTGTCCTTTGTCATCACAGTGCTCCATGATACCTTAATCAAAATTCTACATGACAACTGTCATCACAATGCAAGATGACCAATGTCATCACAAGGCCCCATGACACGTGTCATCACAATTCGCCTTGGCCCTTGACATCTCAATGCTGTATGAACCGTGTCATCACTAGGTTCCAGGACACTTGTCATCACAATGCTCCATGAACTCTGTTATCTCAATGTTCCATGGCCTTTGCATTCACAATGCTCCATTGTCCTGATAATCGCATTGCTCCATGAACACTTTCATCACAATGCTCCTTGACCACTGTCACCCTAATTCCCCATGACGTCTCGCCTCACTGTCTTCCAAGGCCACTCTCATCAAAATGCTCCATGATCTGTGTCAGCACAATATTGAATGACACTTGTCATCACAATGCTCCATGATGCCTGTCATCACAATGCTCCATGAATTTGTTATCACAATGCTCCAGGACCAGTTTCATCACAATACTCCATCCCCCTTTTCATCACAGTGCACAATGAAACCTTTCATTACAATGCTCCATGACACTTGTCATCACAATGCTCAACGGCCTTTATCGTCACAATGCTCCCAGGCACTTTTCATCACGATGTTCCATGAAAACTTACATCACTTTGCTCCACGACCATTGTCATCACAATAGTCCATACCCTTGTCAACACAATGCTGCATAATCCCTGTCATCACAATTCTCCTTGACTGCTGTCATCACGATAATCCAGGACAATTTTCATAACAATGGTTCATTCCCCCAGTCATCTCAGTGCTCCATGATACCTTTCATCACAATTCCTAGATGATCAATGTCATCACAAGGCCCCATGACACCTGCCATCACAATTTGCTATGACCCTTGTCATCACAATACTCGATGAACCGTGTCATCACAGTGTTCCAGGGCACATGTCATCACAATGATCCATGACGACTTTCATCACAATGCTCCAATACACCTGTCATCACAATGCTCCATGGCCCCTGTTATCATATTGCTCCATGATCACTTTCATCACAATGATCCATGACCAATGTCATCACCATTCCTAATGACGCCTGTCATCTCAATGCTCCATGGCACCTTCATCACAATGCTCCATGAACCCATTCATCACAATGTTCCCTGTCCTTTTCATCACAATGTTCCATGGGCCCTGTCATCACAATGCTCCATGCGCTTGTCATCAAAATGCTCCAGAACTCTTGTCATCATAATGCTCCATGCCAGTGTCATCAAAATGCCCCATGACACTTGTCATCACAATGCTCCACGTCATTTGTCATCACAATGCTCCATGACCCTTGTCATAACAATGGTCCATGGCCTTGTCATCACAATGTTCCATGGCCTCTGACATCACTATGCTCTATGGTTTTTCTCATCACAATGCTCTTTGACCCCTGTCATCACAATGCTTGATGACCATTGTCATCACAATGCTCCAAGAACCCTGTCATCACAATGCTCCATGCCGTTGACATCACAATGCTCCATGGCCCTTGTAATTAGAATGCTCCATGCCCTTGTCATCACAATGCTCCAGAACACTTGTGATCATAATACGCCTTTCCTGTGTCATCCCATTGCTCAATGACCCTTGTCATCAAAATATTCCTTGTCCTTTGTCATCACAGTGCTCCATGATACCTTTAATCAAAATTCTACATGACAACTGTCATCACAATGCAAGATGACCAATGTCATCACAAGGCCCCATGACATGTGTCATCACAATTCGCCTTGGCCCTGGACATCTCAATGCTGTATGAACCGTGTCATCACTAGGTTCCAGGACACTTGTCATCACAATGCTCCATGAACCCTGTTATCTCAATGTTCCATGGCCTTTGTATTCACAATGCTCCATTGTCCTGATAATCGCATTGCTCCATGAACACTTTCATCACAATGCTCCTTGACCACTCTCACCCTAATTCCCCATGACGTCTCGCCTCACTGTCTTCCAAGGCCACTCTCATCAAAATGCTCCATGATCTGTGTCAGCACAATATTGCATGACACTTGTCATCACAATGCTCCATGATGCCTGTCATCACAATGCTCCATGAATTTGTTATCACAATGCTCCAGGACCAGTTTCATCACAATACTCCATCCCCCTTTTCATCACAGTGTACAATGAAACCTTTCATTACAATGCTCCATGACACTTGTCATCACAATGCTCAATGGCCTTTATCGTCACAATGCTCCCAGGCACTTTTCATCACGATGTTCCATGAAAACTTACATCACTTTGCTCCACGACCATTTTCATCACAATAGTCCATACCCTTGTCAACACAATGCTGCATAATCCCTGTCATCACAATTCTCCTTGACTGCTGTCATCACGATAATCCAGGACAATTTTCATAACAATGGTTCATTCCCCCAGTCATCTCAGTGCTCCATGATACCTTTCATCACAATTCCTAGATGATCAATGTCATCACAAGGCCCCATGACACCTGTCATCACAATTTGCTATGACCCTTGTCATCACAATACTCGATGAACCGTGTCATCACAGTGTTCCAGGGCACATGTCATCACAATGATCCATGACGACTTTCATCACAATGCTCCAATACACCTGTCATCACAATGCTCCATGGCCCCTGTTATCATATTGCTCCATGATCACTTTCATCACAATGATCCATGACCAATGTCATCACCATTCCTAATGACGCCTGTCATCTCAATGCTCCATGGCACCTTCATCACAATGCTCCATGAACCCATTCATCACAATGTTCCCTGTCCTTTTCATCACAATGTTCCATGGGCCCTGTCATCACAATGCTCCATGCGCTTGTCATCAAAATGCTCCAGAACTCTTGTCATCATAATGCTCCATGCCAATGTCATCAAAATGCCCCATGACACTTGTCATCACAATGCTCCACGTCATTTGTCATCACAATGCTCCATGACCCTTGTCATAACAATGGTCCATGGCCTTGTCATCACAATGTTCCATGGCCTCTGACATCACTATGCTCTATGGTTTTTCTCATCACAATGCTCTTTGACCCCTGTCATCACAATGCTTGATGACCATTGTCATCACAATGCTCCAAGAACCCTGTCATCACAATGCTCCATGCCGTTGACATCACAATGCTCCATGGCCCTTGTAATTAGAATGCTCCATGCCCTTGTCATCACAATGCTCCAGAACACTTGTGATCATAATACGCCTTTCCTGTGTCATCCCATTGCTCAATGACCCTTGTCATCAAAATATTCCTTGTCCTTTGTCATCACAGTGCTCCATGATACCTTAATCAAAATTCTACATGACAACTGTCATCACAATGCAAGATGACCAATGTCATCACAAGGCCCCATGACACGTGTCATCACAATTCGCCTTGGCCCTTGACATCTCAATGCTGTATGAACCGTGTCATCACTAGGTTCCAGGACACTTGTCATCACAATGCTCCATGAACTCTGTTATCTCAATGTTCCATGGCCTTTGCATTCACAATGCTCCATTGTCCTGATAATCGCATTGCTCCATGAACACTTTCATCACAATGCTCCTTGACCACTGTCACCCTAATTCCCCATGACGTCTCGCCTCACTGTCTTCCAAGGCCACTCTCATCAAAATGCTCCATGATCTGTGTCAGCACAATATTGCATGACACTTGTCATCACAATGCTCCATGATGCCTGTCATCACAATGCTCCATGAATTTGTTATCACAATGCTCCAGGACCAGTTTCATCACAATACTCCATCCCCCTTTTCATCACAGTGCACAATGAAACCTTTCATTACAATGCTCCATGACACTTGTCATCACAATGCTCAACGGCCTTTATCGTCACAATGCTCCCAGGCACTTTTCATCACGATGTTCCATGAAAACTTACATCACTTTGCTCCACGACCATTGTCATCACAATAGTCCATACCCTTGTCAACACAATGCTGCATAATCCCTGTCATCACAATTCTCCTTGACTGCTGTCATCACGATAATCCAGGACAATTTTCATAACAATGGTTCATTCCCCCAGTCATCTCAGTGCTCCATGATACCTTTCATCACAATTCCTAGATGATCAATGTCATCACAAGGCCCCATGACACCTGTCATCACAATTTGCTATGACCCTTGTCATCACAATACTCGATGAACCGTGTCATCACAGTGTTCCAGGGCACATGTCATCACAATGATCCATGACGACTTTCATCACAATGCTCCAATACACCTGTCATCACAATGCTCCATGGCCCCTGTTATCATATTGCTCCATGATCACTTTCATCACAATGATCCATGACCAATGTCATCACCATTCCTAATGACGCCTGTCATCTCAATGCTCCATGGCACCTTCATCACAATGCTCCATGAACCCATTCATCACAATGTTCCCTGTCCTTTTCATCACAATGTTCCATGGGCCCTGTCATCACAATGCTCCATGCGCTTGTCATCAAAATGCTCCAGAACTCTTGTCATCATAATGCTCCATGCCAATGTCATCAAAATGCCCCATGACACTTGTCATCACAATGCTCCACGTCATTTGTCATCACAATGCTCCATGACCCTTGTCATAACAATGGTCCATGGCCTTGTCATCACAATGTTCCATGGCCTCTGACATCACTATGCTCTATGGTTTTTCTCATCACAATGCTCTTTGACCCCTGTCATCACAATGCTTGATGACCATTGTCATCACAATGCTCCAAGAACCCTGTCATCACAATGCTCCATGCCGTTGACATCACAATGCTCCATGGCCCTTGTAATTAGAATGCTCCATGCCCTTGTCATCACAATGCTCCAGAACACTTGTGATCATAATACGCCTTTCCTGTGTCATCCCATTGCTCAATGACCCTTGTCATCAAAATATTCCTTGTCCTTTGTCATCACAGTGCTCCATGATACCTTTAATCAAAATTCTACATGACAACTGTCATCACAATGCAAGATGACCAATGTCATCACAAGGCCCCATGACACGTGTCATCACAATTCGCCTTGGCCCTTGACATCTCAATGCTGTATGAACCGTGTCATCACTAGGTTCCAGGACACTTGTCATCACAATGCTCCATGAACTCTGTTATCTCAATGTTCCATGGCCTTTGTATTCACAATGCTCCATTGTCCTGATAATCGCATTGCTCCATGAACACTTTCATCACAATGCTCCTTGACCACTCTCACCCTAATTCCCCATGACGTCTCGCCTCACTGTCTTCCAAGGCCACTCTCATCAAAATGCTCCATGATCTGTGTCAGCACAATATTGCATGACACTTGTCATCACAATGCTCCATGATGCCTGTCATCACAATGCTCCATGAATTTGTTATCACAATGCTCCAGGACCAGTTTCATCACAATACTCCATCCCCCTTTTCATCACAGTGCACAATGAAACCTTTCATTACAATGCTCCATGACACTTGTCATCACAATGCTCAATGGCCTTTATCGTCACAATGCTCCCAGGCACTTTTCATCACGATGTTCCATGAAAACTTACATCACTTTGCTCCACGACCATTGTCATCACAATAGTCCATACCCTTGTCAACACAATGCTGCATAATCCCTGTCATCACAATTCTCCTTGACTGCTGTCATCACGATAATCCAGGACAATTTTCAGAACAATGGTTCATTCCCCCAGTCATCTCAGTGCTCCATGATACCTTTCATCACAATTCCTAGATGATCAATGTCATCACAAGGCCCCATGACACCTGCCATCACAATTTGCTATGACCCTTGTCATCACAATACTCGATGAACCGTGTCATCACAGTGTTCCAGGGCACATGTCATCACAATGATCCATGACGACTTTCATCACAATGCTCCAATACACCTGTCATCACAATGCTCCATGGCCCCTGTTATCATATTGCTCCATGATCACTTTCATCACAATGATCCATGACCAATGTCATCACCATTCCTAATGACGCCTGTCATCTCAATGCTCCATGGCACCTTCATCACAATGCTCCATGAACCCATTCATCACAATGTTCCCTGTCCTTTTCATCACAATGTTCCATGGGCCCTGTCATCACAATGCTCCATGCGCTTGTCATCAAAATGCTCCAGAACTCTTGTCATCATAATGCTCCATGCCAGTGTCATCAAAATGCCCCATGACACTTGTCATCACAATGCTCCACGTCATTTGTCATCACAATGCTCCATGACCCTTGTCATAACAATGGTCCATGGCCTTGTCATCACAATGTTCCATGGCCTCTGACATCACTATGCTCTATGGTTTTTCTCATCACAATGCTCTTTGACCCCTGTCATCACAATGCTTGATGACCATTGTCATCACAATGCTCCAAGAACCCTGTCATCACAATGCTCCATGCCGTTGACATCACAATGCTCCATGGCCCTTGTAATTAGAATGCTCCATGCCCTTGTCATCACAATGCTCCAGAACACTTGTGATCATAATACGCCTTTCCTGTGTCATCCCATTGCTCAATGACCCTTGTCATCAAAATATTCCTTGTCCTTTGTCATCACAGTGCTCCATGATACCTTTAATCAAAATTCTACATGACAACTGTCATCACAATGCAAGATGACCAATGTCATCACAAGGCCCCATGACACGTGTCATCACAATTCGCCTTGGCCCTTGACATCTCAATGCTGTATGAACCGTGTCATCACTAGGTTCCAGGACACTTGTCATCACAATGCTCCATGAACCCTGTTATCTCAATGTTCCATGGCCTTTGTATTCACAATGCTCCATTGTCCTGATAATCGAATTGCTCCATGAACACTTTCATCACAATGCTCCTTGACCACTGTCACCCTAATTCCCCATGACGTCTCGCCTCACTGTCTTCCAAGGCCACTCTCATCAAAATGCTCCATGATCTGTGTCAGCACAATATTGCATGACACTTGTCATCACAATGCTCCATGATGCCTGTCATCACAATGCTCCATGAATTTGTTATCACAATGCTCCAGGACCAGTTTCATCACAATACTCCATCCCCCTTTTCATCACAGTGCACAATGAAACCTTTCATTACAATGCTCCATGACACTTGTCATCACAATGCTCAATGGCCTTTATCGTCACAATGCTCCCAGGCACTTTTCATCACGATGTTCCATGAAAACTTACATCACTTTGCTCCACGACCATTGTCATCACAATAGTCCATACCCTTGTCAACACAATGCTGCATAATCCCTGTCATCACAATTCTCCTTGACTGCTGTCATCACGATAATCCAGGACAATTTTCATAACAATGGTTCATTCCCCCAGTCATCTCAGTGCTCCATGATACCTTTCATCACAATTCCTAGATGATCAATGTCATCACAAGGCCCCATGACACCTGTCATCACAATTTGCTATGACCCTTGTCATCACAATACTCGATGAACCGTGTCATCACAGTGTTCCAGGGCACATGTCATCACAATGATCCATGACGACTTTCATCACAATGCTCCAATACACCTGTCATCACAATGCTCCATGGCCCCTGTTATCATATTGCTCCATGATCACTTTCATCACAATGATCCATGACCAATGTCATCACCATTCCTAATGACGCCTGTCATCTCAATGCTCCATGGCACCTTCATCACAATGCTCCATGAACCCATTCATCACAATGTTCCCTGTCCTTTTCATCACAATGTTCCATGGGCCCTGTCATCACAATGCTCCATGCGCTTGTCATCAAAATGCTCCAGAACTCTTGTCATCATAATGCTCCATGCCAATGTCATCAAAATGCCCCATGACACTTGTCATCACAATGCTCCACGTCATTTGTCATCACAATGCTCCATGACCCTTGTCATAACAATGGTCCATGGCCTTGTCATCACAATGTTCCATGGCCTCTGACATCACTATGCTCTATGGTTTTTCTCATCACAATGCTCTTTGACCCCTGTCATCACAATGCTTGATGACCATTGTCATCACAATGCTCCAAGAACCCTGTCATCACAATGCTCCATGCCGTTGACATCACAATGCTCCATGGCCCTTGTAATTAGAATGCTCCATGCCCTTGTCATCACAATGCTCCAGAACACTTGTGATCATAATACGCCTTTCCTGTGTCATCCCATTGCTCAATGACCCTTGTCATCAAAATATTCCTTGTCCTTTGTCATCACAGTGCTCCATGATACCTTAATCAAAATTCTACATGACAACTGTCATCACAATGCAAGATGACCAATGTCATCACAAGGCCCCATGACACGTGTCATCACAATTCGCCTTGGCCCTTGACATCTCAATGCTGTATGAACCGTGTCATCACTAGGTTCCAGGACACTTGTCATCACAATGCTCCATGAACTCTGTTATCTCAATGTTCCATGGCCTTTGCATTCACAATGCTCCATTGTCCTGATAATCGCATTGCTCCATGAACACTTTCATCACAATGCTCCTTGACCACTGTCACCCTAATTCCCCATGACGTCTCGCCTCACTGTCTTCCAAGGCCACTCTCATCAAAATGCTCCATGATCTGTGTCAGCACAATATTGCATGACACTTGTCATCACAATGCTCCATGATGCCTGTCATCACAATGCTCCATGAATTTGTTATCACAATGCTCCAGGACCAGTTTCATCACAATACTCCATCCCCCTTTTCATCACAGTGCACAATGAAACCTTTCATTACAATGCTCCATGACACTTGTCATCACAATGCTCAACGGCCTTTATCGTCACAATGCTCCCAGGCACTTTTCATCACGATGTTCCATGAAAACTTACATCACTTTGCTCCACGACCATTGTCATCACAATAGTCCATACCCTTGTCAACACAATGCTGCATAATCCCTGTCATCACAATTCTCCTTGACTGCTGTCATCACGATAATCCAGGACAATTTTCAGAACAATGGTTCATTCCCCCAGTCATCTCAGTGCTCCATGATACCTTTCATCACAATTCCTAGATGATCAATGTCATCACAAGGCCCCATGACACCTGTCATCACAATTTGCTATGACCCTTGTCATCACAATACTCGATGAACCGTGTCATCACAGTGTTCCAGGGCACATGTCATCACAATGATCCATGACGACTTTCATCACAATGCTCCAATACACCTGTCATCACAATGCTCCATGGCCCCTGTTATCATATTGCTCCATGATCACTTTCATCACAATGATCCATGACCAATGTCATCACCATTCCTAATGACGCCTGTCATCTCAATGCTCCATGGCACCTTCATCACAATGCTCCATGAACCCATTCATCACAATGTTCCCTGTCCTTTTCATCACAATGTTCCATGGGCCCTGTCATCACAATGCTCCATGCGCTTGTCATCAAAATGCTCCAGAACTCTTGTCATCATAATGCTCCATGCCAGTGTCATCAAAATGCCCCATGACACTTGTCATCACAATGCTCCACGTCATTTGTCATCACAATGCTCCATGACCCTTGTCATAGCAATGGTCCATGGCCTTGTCATCACAATGTTCCATGGCCTCTGACATCACTATGCTCTATGGTTTTTCTCATCACAATGCTCTTTGACCCCTGTCATCACAATGCTTGATGACCATTGTCATCACAATGCTCCAAGAACCCTGTCATCACAATGCTCCATGCCGTTGACATCACAATGCTCCATGGCCCTTGTAATTAGAATGCTCCATGCCCTTGTCATCACAATGCTCCAGAACACTTGTGATCATAATACGCCTTTCCTGTGTCATCCCATTGCTCAATGACCCTTGTCATCAAAATATTCCTTGTCCTTTGTCATCACAGTGCTCCATGATACCTTTAATCAAAATTCTACATGACAACTGTCATCACAATGCAAGATGACCAATGTCATCACAAGGCCCCATGACACGTGTCATCACAATTCGCCTTGGCCCTTGACATCTCAATGCTGTATGAACCGTGTCATCACTAGGTTCCAGGACACTTGTCATCACAATGCTCCATGAACTCTGTTATCTCAATGTTCCATGGCCTTTGTATTCACAATGCTCCATTGTCCTGATAATCGCATTGCTCCATGAACACTTTCATCACAATGCTCCTTGACCACTCTCACCCTAATTCCCCATGACGTCTCGCCTCACTGTCTTCCAAGGCCACTCTCATCAAAATGCTCCATGATCTGTGTCAGCACAATATTGCATGACACTTGTCATCACAATGCTCCATGATGCCTGTCATCACAATGCTCCATGAATTTTTATCACAATGCTCCAGGACCAGTTTCATCACAATACTCCATCCCCCTTTTCATCACAGTGCACAATGAAACCTTTCATTACAATGCTCCATGACACTTGTCATCACAATGCTCAACGGCCTTTATCGTCACAATGCTCCCAGGCACTTTTCATCACGATGTTCCATGAAAACTTACATCACTTTGCTCCACGACCATTGTCATCACAATAGTCCATACCCTTGTCAACACAATGCTGCATAATCCCTGTCATCACAATTCTCCTTGACTGCTGTCATCACGATAATCCAGGACAATTTTCATAACAATGGTTCATTCCCCCAGTCATCTCAGTGCTCCATGATACCTTTCATCACAATTCCTAGATGATCAATGTCATCACAAGGCCCCATGACACCTGTCATCACAATTCGCTATGACCCTTGTCATCACAATACTCGATGAACCGTGTCATCACAGTGTTCCAGGGCACATGTCATCACAATGATCCATGACGACTTTCATCACAATGCTCCAATACACCTGTCATCACAATGCTCCATGGCCCCTGTTATCATATTGCTCCATGATCACTTTCATCACAATGATCCATGACCAATGTCATCACCATTCCTAATGACGCCTGTCATCTCAATGCTCCATGGCACCTTCATCACAATGCTCCATGAACCCATTCATCACAATGTTCCCTGTCCTTTTCATCACAATGTTCCATGGGCCCTGTCATCACAATGCTCCATGCGCTTGTCATCAAAATGCTCCAGAACTCTTGTCATCATAATGCTCCATGCCAGTGTCATCAAAATGCCCCATGACACTTGTCATCACAATGCTCCACGTCATTTGTCATCACAATGCTCCATGACCCTTGTCATAACAATGGTCCATGGCCTTGTCATCACAATGTTCCATGGCCTCTGACATCACTATGCTCTATGGTTTTTCTCATCACAATGCTCTTTGACCCCTGTCATCACAATGCTTGATGACCATTGTCATCACAATGCTCCAAGAACCCTGTCATCACAATGCTCCATGCCGTTGACATCACAATGCTCCATGGCCCTTGTAATTAGAATGCTCCATGCCCTTGTCATCACAATGCTCCAGAACACTTGTGATCATAATACGCCTTTCCTGTGTCATCCCATTGCTCAATGACCCTTGTCATCAAAATATTCCTTGTCCTTTGTCATCACAGTGCTCCATGATACCTTTATTCAAAATTCTACATGACAACTGTCATCACAATGCAAGATGACCAATGTCATCACAAGGCCCCATGACACGTGTCATCACAATTCGCCTTGGCCCTGGACATCTCAATGCTGTATGAACCGTGTCATCACTAGGTTCCAGGACACTTGTCATCACAATGCTCCATGAACTCTGTTATCTCAATGTTCCATGGCCTTTGTATTCACAATGCTCCATTGTCCTGATAATCGCATTGCTCCATGAACACTTTCATCACAATGCTCCTTGACCACTGTCACCCTAATTCCCCATGACGTCTCGCCTCACTGTCTTCCAAGGCCACTCTCATCAAAATGCTCCATGATCTGTGTCAGCACAATATTGCATGACACTTGTCATCACAATGCTCCATGATGCCTGTCATCACAATGCTCCATGAATTTGTTATCACAATGCTCCAGGACCAGTTTCATCACAATACTCCATCCCCCTTTTCATCACAGTGCACAATGAAACCTTTCATTACAATGCTCCATGACACTTGTCATCACAATGCTCAACGGCCTTTATCGTCACAATGCTCCCAGGCACTTTTCATCACGATGTTCCATGAAAACTTACATCACTTTGCTCCACGACCACTGTCATCACAATAGTCCATACCCTTGTCAACACAATGCTGCATAATCCCTGTCATCACAATTCTCCTTGACTGCTGTCATCACGATAATCCAGGACAATTTTCAGAACAATGGTTCATTCCCCCAGTCATCTCAGTGCTCCATGATACCTTTCATCACAATTCCTAGATGATCAATGTCATCACAAGGCCCCATGACACCTGTCATCACAATTTGCTATGACCCTTGTCATCACAATACTCGATGAACCGTGTCATCACAGTGTTCCAGGGCACATGTCATCACAATGATCCATGAGGACTTTCATCACAATGCTCCAATACACCTGTCATCACAATGCTCCATGGCCCCTGTTATCATATTGCTCCATGATCACTTTCATCACAATGATCCATGACCAATGTCATCACCATTCCTAATGACGCCTGTCATCTCAATGCTCCATGGCACCTTCATCACAATGCTCCATGAACCCATTCATCACAATGTTCCCTGTCCTTTTCATCACAATGTTCCATGGGCCCTGTCATCACAATGCTCCATGCGCTTGTCATCAAAATGCTCCAGAACTCTTGTCATCATAATGCTCCATGCCAGTGTCATCAAAATGCCCCATGACACTTGTCATCACAATGCTCCACGTCATTTGTCATCACAATGCTCCATGACCCTTGTCATAACAATGGTCCATGGCCTTGTCATCACAATGTTCCATGGCCTCTGACATCACTATGCTCTATGGTTTTTCTCATCACAATGCTCTTTGACCCCTGTCATCACAATGCTTGATGACCATTGTCATCACAATGCTCCAAGAACCCTGTCATCACAATGCTCCATGCCGTTGACATCACAATGCTCCATGGCCCTTGTAATTAGAATGCTCCATGCCCTTGTCATCACAATGCTCCAGAACACTTGTGATCATAATACGCCTTTCCTGTGTCATCCCATTGCTCAATGACCCTTGTCATCAAAATATTCCTTGTCCTTTGTCATCACAGTGCTCCATGATACCTTTAATCAAAATTCTACATGACAACTGTCATCACAATGCAAGATGACCAATGTCATCACAAGGCCCCATGACACGTGTCATCACAATTCGCCTTGGCCCTTGACATCTCAATGCTGTATGAACCGTGTCATCACTAGGTTCCAGGACACTTGTCATCACAATGCTCCATGAACTCTGTTATCTCAATGTTCCATGGCCTTTGTATTCACAATGCTCCATTGTCCTGATAATCGCATTGCTCCATGAACACTTTCATCACAATGCTCCTTGACCACTGTCACCCTAATTCCCCATGACGTCTCGCCTCACTGTCTTCCAAGGCCACTCTCATCAAAATGCTCCATGATCTGTGTCAGCACAATATTGCATGACACTTGTCATCACAATGCTCCATGATGCCTGTCATCACAATGCTCCATGAATTTGTTATCACAATGCTCCAGGACCAGTTTCATCACAATACTCCATCCCCCTTTTCATCACAGTGTACAATGAAACCTTTCATTACAATGCTCCATGACACTTGTCATCACAATGCTCAACGGCCTTTATCGTCACAATGCTCCCAGGCACTTTTCATCACGATGTTCCATGAAAACTTACATCACTTTGCTCCACGACCATTGTCATCACAATAGTCCATACCCTTGTCAACACAATGCTGCATAATCCCTGTCATCACAATTCTCCTTGACTGCTGTCATCACGATAATCCAGGACAATTTTCAGAACAATGGTTCATTCCCCCAGTCATCTCAGTGCTCCATGATACCTTTCATCACAATTCCTAGATGATCAATGTCATCACAAGGCCCCATGACACCTGTCATCACAATTTGCTATGACCCTTGTCATCACAATACTCGATGAACCGTGTCATCACAGTGTTCCAGGGCACATGTCATCACAATGATCCATGACGACTTTCATCACAATGCTCCAATACACCTGTCATCACAATGCTCCATGGCCCCTGTTATCATATTGCTCCATGATCACTTTCATCACAATGATCCATGACCAATGTCATCACCATTCCTAATGACGCCTGTCATCTCAATGCTCCATGGCACCTTCATCACAATGCTCCATGAACCCATTCATCACAATGTTCCCTGTCCTTTTCATCACAATGTTCCATGGGCCCTGTCATCACAATGCTCCATGCGCTTGTCATCAAAATGCTCCAGAACTCTTGTCATCATAATGCTCCATGCCAGTGTCATCAAAATGCCCCATGACACTTGTCATCACAATGCTCCACGTCATTTGTCATCACAATGCTCCATGACCCTTGTCATAGCAATGGTCCATGGCCTTGTCATCACAATGTTCCATGGCCTCTGACATCACTATGCTCTATGGTTTTTCTCATCACAATGCTCTTTGACCCCTGTCATCACAATGTTTGATGACCATTGTCATCACAATGCTCCAAGAACCCTGTCATCACAATGCTCCATGCCGTTGACATCACAATGCTCCATGGCCCTTGTAATTAGAATGCTCCATGCCCTTGTCATCACAATGCTCCAGAACACTTGTGATCATAATACGCCTTTCCTGTGTCATCCCATTGCTCAATGACCCTTGTCATCAAAATATTCCTTGTCCTTTGTCATCACAGTGCTCCATGATACCTTTAATCAAAATTCTACATGACAACTGTCATCACAATGCAAGATGACCAATGTCATCACAAGGCCCCATGACACGTGTCATCACAATTCACCTTGGCCCTGGACATCTCAATGCTGTATGAACCGTGTCATCACTAGGTTCCAGGACACTTGTCATCACAATGCTCCATGAACTCTGTTATCTCAATGTTCCATGGCCTTTGTATTCACAATGCTCCATTGTCCTGATAATCGCATTGCTCCATGAACACTTTCATCACAATGCTCCTTGACCACTGTCACCCTAATTCCCCATGACGTCTCGCCTCACTGTCTTCCAAGGCCACTCTCATCAAAATGCTCCATGATCTGTGTCAGCACAATATTGCATGACACTTGTCATCACAATGCTCCATGATGCCTGTCATCACAATGCTCCATGAATTTGTTATCACAATGCTCCAGGACCAGTTTCATCACAATACTCCATCCCCCTTTTCATCACAGTGCACAATGAAACCTTTCATTACAATGCTCCATGACACTTGTCATCACAATGCTCAACGGCCTTTATCGTCACAATGCTCCCAGGCACTTTTCATCACGATGTTCCATGAAAACTTACATCACTTTGCTCCACGACCATTGTCATCACAATAGTCCATACCCTTGTCAACACAATGCTGCATAATCCCTGTCATCACAATTCTCCTTGACTGCTGTCATCACGATAATCCAGGACAATTTTCATAACAATGGTTCATTCCCCCAGTCATCTCAGTGCTCCATGATACCTTTCATCACAATTCCTAGATGATCAATGTCATCACAAGGCCCCATGACACCTGTCATCACAATTCGCTATGACCCTTGTCATCACAATACTCGATGAACCGTGTCATCACAGTGTTCCAGGGCACATGTCATCACAATGATCCATGACGACTTTCATCACAATGCTCCAATACACCTGTCATCACAATGCTCCATGGCCCCTGTTATCATATTGCTCCATGATCACTTTCATCACAATGATCCATGACCAATGTCATCACCATTCCTAATGACGCCTGTCATCTCAATGCTCCATGGCACCTTCATCACAATGCTCCATGAACCCATTCATCACAATGTTCCCTGTCCTTTTCATCACAATGTTCCATGGGCCCTGTCATCACAATGCTCCATGCGCTTGTCATCAAAATGCTCCAGAACTCTTGTCATCATAATGCTCCATGCCAGTGTCATCAAAATGCCCCATGACACTTGTCATCACAATGCTCCACGTCATTTGTCATCACAATGCTCCATGACCCTTGTCATAACAATGGTCCATGGCCTTGTCATCACAATGTTCCATGGCCTCTGACATCACTATGCTCTATGGTTTTTCTCATCACAATGCTCTTTGACCCCTGTCATCACAATGCTTGATGACCATTGTCATCACAATGCTCCAAGAACCCTGTCATCACAATGCTCCATGCCGTTGACATCACAATGCTCCATGGCCCTTGTAATTAGAATGCTCCATGCCCTTGTCATCACAATGCTCCAGAACACTTGTGATCATAATACGCCTTTCCTGTGTCATCCCATTGCTCAATGACCCTTGTCATCAAAATATTCCTTGTCCTTTGTCATCACAGTGCTCCATGATACCTTTAATCAAAATTCTACATGACAACTGTCATCACAATGCAAGATGACCAATGTCATCACAAGGCCCCATGACACGTGTCATCACAATTCGCCTTGGCCCTGGACATCTCAATGCTGTATGAACCGTGTCATCACTAGGTTCCAGGACACTTGTCATCACAATGCTCCATGAACTCTGTTATCTCAATGTTCCATGGCCTTTGTATTCACAATGCTCCATTGTCCTGATAATCGCATTGCTCCATGAACACTTTCATCACAATGCTCCTTGACCACTGTCACCCTAATTCCCCATGACGTCTCGCCTCACTGTCTTCCAAGGCCACTCTCATCAAAATGCTCCATGATCTGTGTCAGCACAATATTGCATGACACTTGTCATCACAATGCTCCATGATGCCTGTCATCACAATGCTCCATGAATTTGTTATCACAATGCTCCAGGACCAGTTTCATCACAATACTCCATCCCCCTTTTCATCACAGTGCACAATGAAACCTTTCATTACAATGCTCCATGACACTTGTCATCACAATGCTCAACGGCCTTTATCGTCACAATGCTCCCAGGCACTTTTCATCACGATGTTCCATGAAAACTTACATCACTTTGCTCCACGACCATTGTCATCACAATAGTCCATACCCTTGTCAACACAATGCTGCATAATCCCTGTCATCACAATTCTCCTTGACTGCTGTCATCACGATAATCCAGGACAATTTTCATAACAATGGTTCATTCCCCCAGTCATCTCAGTGCTCCATGATACCTTTCATCACAATTCCTAGATGATCAATGTCATCACAAGGCCCCATGACACCTGTCATCACAATTCGCTATGACCCTTGTCATCACAATACTCGATGAACCGTGTCATCACAGTGTTCCAGGGCACATGTCATCACAATGATCCATGACGACTTTCATCACAATGCTCCAATACACCTGTCATCACAATGCTCCATGGCCCCTGTTATCATATTGCTCCATGATCACTTTCATCACAATGATCCATGACCAATGTCATCACCATTCCTAATGACGCCTGTCATCTCAATGCTCCATGGCACCTTCATCACAATGCTCCATGAACCCATTCATCACAATGTTCCCTGTCCTTTTCATCACAATGTTCCATGGGCCCTGTCATCACAATGCTCCATGCGCTTGTCATCAAAATGCTCCAGAACTCTTGTCATCATAATGCTCCATGCCAGTGTCATCAAAATGCCCCATGACACTTGTCATCACAATGCTCCACGTCATTTGTCATCACAATGCTCCATGACCCTTGTCATAACAATGGTCCATGGCCTTGTCATCACAATGTTCCATGGCCTCTGACATCACTATGCTCTATGGTTTTTCTCATCACAATGCTCTTTGACCCCTGTCATCACAATGCTTGATGACCATTGTCATCACAATGCTCCAAGAACCCTGTCATCACAATGCTCCATGCCGTTGACATCACAATGCTCCATGGCCCTTGTAATTAGAATGCTCCATGCCCTTGTCATCACAATGCTCCAGAACACTTGTGATCATAATACGCCTTTCCTGTGTCATCCCATTGCTCAATGACCCTTGTCATCAAAATATTCCTTGTCCTTTGTCATCACAGTGCTCCATGATACCTTTAATCAAAATTCTACATGACAACTGTCATCACAATGCAAGATGACCAATGTCATCACAAGGCCCCATGACACGTGTCATCACAATTCGCCTTGGCCCTGGACATCTCAATGCTGTATGAACCGTGTCATCACTAGGTTCCAGGACACTTGTCATCACAATGCTCCATGAACTCTGTTATCTCAATGTTCCATGGCCTTTGTATTCACAATGCTCCATTGTCCTGATAATCGCATTGCTCCATGAACACTTTCATCACAATGCTCCTTGACCACTGTCACCCTAATTCCCCATGACGTCTCGCCTCACTGTCTTCCAAGGCCACTCTCATCAAAATGCTCCATGATCTGTGTCAGCACAATATTGCATGACACTTGTCATCACAATGCTCCATGATGCCTGTCATCACAATGCTCCATGAATTTGTTATCACAATGCTCCAGGACCAGTTTCATCACAATACTCCATCCCCCTTTTCATCACAGTGCACAATGAAACCTTTCATTACAATGCTCCATGACACTTGTCATCACAATGCTCAACGGCCTTTATCGTCACAATGCTCCCAGGCACTTTTCATCACGATGTTCCATGAAAACTTACATCACTTTGCTCCACGACCATTGTCATCACAATAGTCCATACCCTTGTCAACACAATGCTGCATAATCCCTGTCATCACAATTCTCCTTGACTGCTGTCATCACGATAATCCAGGACAATTTTCATAACAATGATTCATTCCCCCAGTCATCTCAGTGCTCCATGATACCTTTCATCACAATTCCTAGAAGATCAATGTCATCACAAGGCCCCATGACACCTGTCATCACAATTCGCTATGACCCTTGTCATCACAATACTCGATGAACCGTGTCATCACAGTGTTCCAGGGCACATGTCATCACAATGATCCATGACGACTTTCATCACAATGCTCCAATACACCTGTCATCACAATGCTCCATGGCCCCTGTTATCATATTGCTCCATGATCACTTTCATCACAATGATCCATGACCAATGTCATCACCATTCCTAATGACGCCTGTCATCTCAATGCTCCATGGCACCTTCATCACAATGCTCCATGAACCCATTCATCACAATGTTCCCTGTCCTTTTCATCACAATGTTCCATGGGCCCTGTCATCACAATGCTCCATGCGCTTGTCATCAAAATGCTCCAGAACTCTTGTCATCATAATGCTCCATGCCAGTGTCATCAAAATGCCCCATGACACTTGTCATCACAATGCTCCACGTCATTTGTCATCACAATGCTCCATGACCCTTGTCATAACAATGGTCCATGGCCTTGTCATCACAATGTTCCATGGCCTCTGACATCACTATGCTCTATGGTTTTTCTCATCACAATGCTCTTTGACCCCTGTCATCACAATGCTTGATGACCATTGTCATCACAATGCTCCAAGAACCCTGTCATCACAATGCTCCATGCCGTTGACATCACAATGCTCCATGGCCCTTGTAATTAGAATGCTCCATGCCCTTGTCATCACAATGCTCCAGAACACTTGTGATCATAATACGCCTTTCCTGTGTCATCCCATTGCTCAATGACCCTTGTCATCAAAATATTCCTTGTCCTTTGTCATCACAGTGCTCCATGATACCTTTAATCAAAATTCTACATGACAACTGTCATCACAATGCAAGATGACCAATGTCATCACAAGGCCCCATGACACGTGTCATCACAATTCGCCTTGGCCCTGGACATCTCAATGCTGTATGAACCGTGTCATCACTAGGTTCCAGGACACTTGTCATCACAATGCTCCATGAACTCTGTTATCTCAATGTTCCATGGCCTTTGTATTCACAATGCTCCATTGTCCTGATAATCGCATTGCTCCATGAACACTTTCATCACAATGCTCCTTGACCACTGTCACCCTAATTCCCCATGACGTCTCGCCTCACTGTCTTCCAAGGCCACTCTCATCAAAATGCTCCATGATCTGTGTCAGCACAATATTGCATGACACTTGTCATCACAATGCTCCATGATGCCTGTCATCACAATGCTCCATGAATTTGTTATCACAATGCTCCAGGACCAGTTTCATCACAATACTCCATCCCCCTTTTCATCACAGTGCACAATGAAACCTTTCATTACAATGCTCCATGACACTTGTCATCACAATGCTCAACGGCCTTTATCGTCACAATGCTCCCAGGCACTTTTCATCACGATGTTCCATGAAAACTTACATCACTTTGCTCCACGACCACTGTCATCACAATAGTCCATACCCTTGTCAACACAATGCTGCATAATCCCTGTCATCACAATTCTCCTTGACTGCTGTCATCACGATAATCCAGGACAATTTTCAGAACAATGGTTCATTCCCCCAGTCATCTCAGTGCTCCATGATACCTTTCATCACAATTCCTAGATGATCAATGTCATCACAAGGCCCCATGACACCTGTCATCACAATTTGCTATGACCCTTGTCATCACAATACTCGATGAACCGTGTCATCACAGTGTTCCAGGGCACATGTCATCACAATGATCCATGACGACTTTCATCACAATGCTCCAATACACCTGTCATCACAATGCTCCATGGCCCCTGTTATCATATTGCTCCATGATCACTTTCATCACAATGATCCATGACCAATGTCATCACCATTCCTAATGACGCCTGTCATCTCAATGCTCCATGGCACCTTCATCACAATGCTCCATGAACCCATTCATCACAATGTTCCCTGTCCTTTTCATCACAATGTTCCATGGGCCCTGTCATCACAATGCTCCATGCGCTTGTCATCAAAATGCTCCAGAACTCTTGTCATCATAATGCTCCATGCCAATGTCATCAAAATGCCCCATGACACTTGTCATCACAATGCTCCACGTCATTTGTCATCACAATGCTCCATGACCCTTGTCATAACAATGGTCCATGGCCTTGTCATCACAATGTTCCATGGCCTCTGACATCACTATGCTCTATGGTTTTTCTCATCACAATGCTCTCTGACCCCTGTCATCACAATGCTTGATGACCATTGTCATCACAATGCTCCAAGAACCCTGTCATCACAATGCTCTATGCCGTTGACATCACAATGCTCCATGGCCCTTGTAATTAGAATGCTCCATGCCCTTGTCATCACAATGCTCCAGAACACTTGTGATCATAATACGCCTTTCCTGTGTCATCCCATTGCTCAATGACCCTTGTCATCAAAATATTCCTTGTCCTTTGTCATCACAGTGCTCCATGATACCTTTAATCAAAATTCTACATGACAACTGTCATCACAATGCAAGATGACCAATGTCATCACAAGGCCCCATGACATGTGTCATCACAATTCGCCTTGGCCCTTGACATCTCAATGCTGTATGAACCGTGTCATCACTAGGTTCCAGGACACTTGTCATCACAATGCTCCATGAACCCTGTTATCTCAATGTTCCATGGCCTTTGTATTCACAATGCTCCATTGTCCTGATAATCGCATTGCTCCATGAACACTTTCATCACAATGCTCCTTGACCACTGTCACCCTAATTCCCCATGACGTCTCGCCTCACTGTCTTCCAAGGCCACTCTCATCAAAATGCTCCATGATCTGTGTCAGCACAATATTGCATGACACTTGTCATCACAATGCTCCATGATGCCTGTCATCACAATGCTCCATGAATTTGTTATCACAATGCTCCAGGACCAGTTTCATCACAATACTCCATCCCCCTTTTCATCACAGTGCACAATGAAACCTTTCATTACAATGCTCCATGACACTTGTCATCACAATGCTCAACGGCCTTTATCGTCACAATGCTCCCAGGCACTTTTCATCACGATGTTCCCTGAAAACTTACATCACTTTGCTCCACGACCACTGTCATCACAATAGTCCATACCCTTGTCAACACAATGCTGCATAATCCCTGTCATCACAATTCTCCTTGACTGCTGTCATCACGATAATCCAGGACAATTTTCAGAACAATGGTTCATTCCCCCAGTCATCTCAGTGCTCCATGATACCTTTCATCACAATTCCTAGATGATCAATGTCATCACAAGGCCCCATGACACCTGTCATCACAATTTGCTATGACCCTTGTCATCACAATACTCGATGAACCGTGTCATCACAGTGTTCCAGGGCACATGTCATCACAATGATCCATGACGACTTTCATCACAATGCTCCAATACACCTGTCATCACAATGCTCCATGGCCCCTGTTATCATATTGCTCCATGATCACTTTCATCACAATGATCCATGACCAATGTCATCACCATTCCTAATGACGCCTGTCATCTCAATGCTCCATGGCACCTTCATCACAATGCTCCATGAACCCATTCATCACAATGTTCCCTGTCCTTTTCATCACAATGTTCCATGGGCCCTGTCATCACAATGCTCCATGCGCTTGTCATCAAAATGCTCCAGAACTCTTGTCATCATAATGCTCCATGCCAATGTCATCAAAATGCCCCATGACACTTGTCATCACAATGCTCCACGTCATTTGTCATCACAATGCTCCATGACCCTTGTCATAACAATGGTCCATGGCCTTGTCATCACAATGTTCCATGGCCTCTGACATCACTATGCTCTATGGTTTTTCTCATCACAATGCTCTTTGACCCCTGTCATCACAATGCTTGATGACCATTGTCATCACAATGCTCCAAGAACCCTGTCATCACAATGCTCCATGCCGTTGACATCACAATGCTCCATGGCCCTTGTAATTAGAATGCTCCATGCCCTTGTCATCACAATGCTCCAGAACACTTGTGATCATAATACGCCTTTCCTGTGTCATCCCATTGCTCAATGACCCTTGTCATCAAAATATTCCTTGTCCTTTGTCATCACAGTGCTCCATGATACCTTAATCAAAATTCTACATGACAACTGTCATCACAATGCAAGATGACCAATGTCATCACAAGGCCCCATGACACGTGTCATCACAATTCGCCTTGGCCCTTGACATCTTAATGCTGTATGAACCGTGTCATCACTAGGTTCCAGGACACTTGTCATCACAATGCTCCATGAACTCTGTTATCTCAATGTTCCATGGCCTTTGCATTCACAATGCTCCATTGTCCTGATAATCGCATTGCTCCATGAACACTTTCATCACAATGCTCCTTGACCACTGTCACCCTAATTCCCCATGACGTCTCGCCTCACTGTCTTCCAAGGCCACTCTCATCAAAATGCTCCATGATCTGTGTCAGCACAATATTGCATGACACTTGTCATCACAATGCTCCATGATGCCTGTCATCACAATGCTCCATGAATTTGTTATCACAATGCTCCAGGACCAGTTTCATCACAATACTCCATCCCCCTTTTCATCACAGTGCACAATGAAACCTTTCATTACAATGCTCCATGACACTTGTCATCACAATGCTCAACGGCCTTTATCGTCACAATGCTCCCAGGCACTTTTCATCACGATGTTCCATGAAAACTTACATCACTTTGCTCCACGACCATTGTCATCACAATAGTCCATACCCTTGTCAACACAATGCTGCATAATCCCTGTCATCACAATTCTCCTTGACTGCTGTCATCACGATAATCCAGGACAATTTTCATAACAATGGTTCATTCCCCCAGTCATCTCAGTGCTCCATGATACCTTTCATCACAATTCCTAGATGATCAATGTCATCACAAGGCCCCATGACACCTGTCATCACAATTCGCTATGACCCTTGTCATCACAATACTCGATGAACCGTGTCATCACAGTGTTCCAGGGCACATGCCATCACAATGATCCATGACGACTTTCATCACAATGCTCCAATACACCTGTCATCACAATGCTCCATGGCCCCTGTTATCATATTGCTCCATGATCACTTTCATCACAATGATCCATGACCAATATCATCACCATTCCTAATGACGCCTGTCATCTCAATGCTCCATGGCACCTTCATCACAATGCTCCATGAACCCATTCATCACAATGTTCCCTGTCCTTTTCATCACAATGTTCCATGGGCCCTGTCATCACAATGCTCCATGCGCTTGTCATCAAAATGCTCCAGAACTCTTGTCATCATAATGCTCCATGCCAGTGTCATCAAAATGCCCCATGACACTTGTCATCACAATGCTCCACGTCATTTGTCATCACAATGCTCCATGACCCTTGTCATAACAATGGTCCATGGCCTTGTCATCACAATGTTCCATGGCCTCTGACATCACTATGCTCTATGGTTTTTCTCATCACAATGCTCTTTGACCCCTGTCATCACAATGCTTGATGACCATTGTCATCACAATGCTCCAAGAACCCTGTCATCACAATGCTCCATGCCGTTGACATCACAATGCTCCATGGCCCTTGTAATTAGAATGCTCCATGCCCTTGTCATCACAATGCTCCAGAACACTTGTGATCATAATACGCCTTTCCTGTGTCATCCCATTGCTCAATGACCCTTGTCATCAAAATATTCCTTGTCCTTTGTCATCACAGTGCTCCATGATACCTTTAATCAAAATTCTACATGACAACTGTCATCACAATGCAAGATGACCAATGTCATCACAAGGCCCCATGACACGTGTCATCACAATTCGCCTTGGCCCTGGACATCTCAATGCTGTATGAACGGTGTCATCACTAGGTTCCAGGACACTTGTCATCACAATGCTCCATGAACTCTGTTATCTCAATGTTCCATGGCCTTTGTATTCACAATGCTCCATTGTCCTGATAATCGCATTGCTCCATGAACACTTTCATCACAATGCTCCTTGACCACTGTCACCCTAATTCCCCATGACGTCTCGCCTCACTGTCTTCCAAGGCCACTCTCATCAAAATGCTCCATGATCTGTGTCAGCACAATATTGCATGACACTTGTCATCACAATGCTCCATGATGCCTGTCATCACAATGCTCCATGAATTTGTTATCACAATGCTCCAGGACCAGTTTCATCACAATACTCCATCCCCCTTTTCATCACAGTGCACAATGAAACCTTTCATTCCAATGCTCCATGACACTTGTCATCACAATGCTCAACGGCCTTTATCGTCACAATGCTCCCAGGCACTTTTCATCACGATGTTCCATGAAAACTTACATCACTTTGCTCCACGACCATTGTCATCACAATAGTCCATACCCTTGTCAACACAATGCTGCATAATCCCTGTCATCACAATTCTCCTTGACTGCTGTCATCACGATAATCCAGGACAATTTTCATAACAATGGTTCATTCCCCCAGTCATCTCAGTGCTCCATGATACCTTTCATCACAATTCCTAGATGATCAATGTCATCACAAGGCCCCATGACACCTGTCATCACAATTCGCTATGACCCTTGTCATCACAATACTCGATGAACCGTGTCATCACAGTGTTCCAGGGCACATGTCATCACAATGATCCATGACGACTTTCATCACAATGCTCCAATACACCTGTCATCACAATGCTCCATGGCCCCTGTTATCATATTGCTCCATGATCACTTTCATCACAATGATCCATGACCAATGTCATCACCATTCCTAATGACGCCTGTCATCTCAATGCTCCATGGCACCTTCATCACAATGCTCCATGAACCCATTCATCACAATGTTCCCTGTCCTTTTCATCACAATGTTCCATGGGCCCTGTCATCACAATGCTCCATGCGCTTGTCATCAAAATGCTCCAGAACTCTTGTCATCATAATGCTCCATGCCAGTGTCATCAAAATGCCCCATGACACTTGTCATCACAATGCTCCACGTCATTTGTCATCACAATGCTCCATGACCCTTGTCATAACAATGGTCCATGGCCTTGTCATCACAATGTTCCATGGCCTCTGACATCACTATGCTCTATGGTTTTTCTCATCACAATGCTCTTTGACCCCTGTCATCACAATGCTTGATGACCATTGTCATCACAATGCTCCAAGAACCCTGTCATCACAATGCTCCATGCCGTTGACATCACAATGCTCCATGCCCTTGTCATCACAATGCTCCAGAACACTTGTGATCATAATATGCCTTTCCTGTGTCATCCCATTGCTCAATGACCCTTGTCATCAAAATATTCCTTGTCCTTTGTCATCACAGTGCTCCATGATACCTTTAATCAAAATTCTACATGACAACTGTCATCACAATGCAAGATGACCAATGTCATCACAAGGCCCCATGACACGTGTCATCACAATTCGCCTTGGCCCTGGACATCTCAATGCTGTATGAACCGTGTCATCACTAGGTTCCAGGACACTTGTCATCACAATGCTCCATGAACTCTGTTATCTCAATGTTCCATGGCCTTTGTATTCACAATGCTCCATTGTCCTGATAATCGCATTGCTCCATGAACACTTTCATCACAATGCTCCTTGACCACTGTCACCCTAATTCCCCATGACGTCTCGCCTCACTGTCTTCCAAGGCCACTCTCATCAAAATGCTCCATGATCTGTGTCAGCACAATATTGCATGACACTTGTCATCACAATGCTCCATGATGCCTGTCATCACAATGCCCCATGAATTTGTTATCACAATGCTCCAGGACCAGTTTCATCACAATACTCCATCCCCCTTTTCATCACAGTGCACAATGAAACCTTTCATTACAATGCTCCATGACACTTGTCATCACAATGCTCAATGGCCTTTATCGTCACAATGCTCCCAGGCACTTTTCATCACGATGTTCCATGAAAACTTACATCACTTTGCTCCACGAGCATTGTCATCACAATAGTCCATACCCTTGTCAACACAATGCTGCATAATCCCTGTCATCACAATTCTCCTTGACTGCTGTCATCACGATAATCCAGGACAATTTTCATAACAATGATTCATTCCCCCAGTCATCTCAGTGCTCCATGATACCTTTCATCACAATTCCTAGATGATCAATGTCATCACAAGGCCCCATGACACCTGTCATCACAATTCGCTATGACCCTTGTCATCACAATACTCGATGAACCGTGTCATCACAGTGTTCCAGGGCACATGTCATCACAATGATCCATGACGACTTTCATCACAATGCTCCAATACACCTGTCATCACAATGCTCCATGGCCCCTGTTATCATATTGCTCCATGATCACTTTCATCACAATGATCCATGACCAATGTCATCACCATTCCTAATGACGCCTGTCATCTCAATGCTCCATGGCACCTTCATCACAATGCTCCATGAACCCATTCATCACAATGTTCCCTGTCCTTTTCATCACAATGTTCCATGGGCCCTGTCATCACAATGCTCCATGCGCTTGTCATCAAAATGCTCCAGAACTCTTGTCATCATAATGCTCCATGCCAGTGTCATCAAAATGCCCCATGACACTTGTCATCACAATGCTCCACGTCATTTGTCATCACAATGCTCCATGACCCTTGTCATAACAATGGTCCATGGCCTTGTCATCACAATGTTCCATGGCCTCTGACATCACTATGCTCTATGGTTTTTCTCATCACAATGCTCTTTGACCCCTGTCATCACAATGCTTGATGACCATTGTCATCACAATGCTCCAAGAACCCTGTCATCACAATGCTCCATGCCGTTGACATCACAATGCTCCATGGCCCTTGTAATTAGAATGCTCCATGCCCTTGTCATCACAATGCTCCAGAACACTTGTGATCATAATACGCTTTTCCTGTGTCATCCCATTGCTCAATGACCCTTGTCATCAAAATATTCCTTGTCCTTTGTCATCACAGTGCTCCATGATACCTTTAATCAAAATTCTACATGACAACTGTCATCACAATGCAAGATGACCAATGTCATCACAAGGCCCCATGACACGTGTCATCACAATTCGCCTTGGCCCTGGACATCTCAATGCTGTATGAACCGTGTCATCACTAGGTTCCAGGACACTTGTCATCACAATGCTCCATGAACTCTGTTATCTCAATGTTCCATGGCCTTTGTATTCACAATGCTCCATTGTCCTGATAATCGCATTGCTCCATGAACACTTTCATCACAATGCTCCTTGACCACTGTCACCCTAATTCCCCATGACGTCTCGCCTCACTGTCTTCCAAGGCCACTCTCATCAGAATGCTCCATGATCTGTGTCAGCACAATATTGCATAACACTTGTCATCACAATGCTCCATGATGCCTGTCATCACAATGCTCCATGAATTTGTTATCACAATGCTCCAGGACCAGTTTCATCACAATACTCCATCCCCCTTTTCATCACAGTGCACAATGAAACCTTTCATTACAATGCTCCATGACACTTGTCATCACAATGCTCAATGGCCTTTATCGTCACAATGCTCCCAGGCACTTTTCATCACGATGTTCCATGAAAATTTACATCACTTTGCTCCACGAGCATTGTCATCACAATAGTCCATACCCTTGTCAACACAATGCTGCATAATCCCTGTCATCACAATTCTCCTTCACTGCTGTCATCACGATAATCCAGGACAATTTTCATAACAATGGTTCATTCCCCCAGTCATCTCAGTGCTCCATGATAATTTCATCACAATTCCTAGATGATCAATGTCATCACAAGGCCCCATGACACCTGTCATCACAATTCGCTATGACCCTTGTCATCACAATACTCGATGAACCGTGTCATCACAGTGTTCCAGGGCACATGTCATCACAATGATCCATGACGACTTTCATCACAATGCTCCAATACACCTGTCATCACAATGCTCCATGGCCCCTGTTATCATATTGCTCCATGATCACTTTCATCACAATGATCCATGACCAATGTCATCACCATTCCTAATGACGCCTGTCATCTCAATGCTCCATGGCACCTTCATCACAATGCTCCATGAACCCATTCATCACAATGTTCCCTGTCCTTTTCATCACAATGTTCCATGGGCCCTGTCATCACAATGCTCCATGCGCTTGTCATCAAAATGCTCCAGAACTCTTGTCATCATAATGCTCCATGCCAGTGTCATCAAAATGCCCCATGACACTTGTCATCACAATGCTCCACGTCATTTGTCATCACAATGCTCCATGACCCTTGTCATAACAATGGTCCATGGCCTTGTCATCACAATGTTCCATGGCCTCTGACATCACTATGCTCTATGGTTTTTCTCATCACAATGCTCTTTGACCCCTGTCATCACAATGCTTGATGACCATTGTCATCACAATGCTCCAAGAACCCTGTCATCACAATGCTCCATGCCGTTGACATCGCAATGCTCCATGGCCCTTGTAATTAGAATGCTCCATGCCCTTGTCATCACAATGCTCTAGAACACTTGTGATCATAATACGCCTTTCCTGTGTCATCCCATTGCTCAATGACCCTTGTCATCAAAATATTCCTTGTCCTTTGTCATCACAGTGCTCCATGATACCTTTAATCAAAATTCTACATGACAACTGTCATCACAATGCAAGATGACCAATGTCATCACAAGGCCCCATGACACGTGTCATCACAATTCGCCTTGGCCCTGGACATCTCAATGCTGTATGAACCGTGTCATCACTAGGTTCCAGGACACTTGTCATCACAATGCTCCATGAACTCTGTTATCTCAATGTTCCATGGCCTTTGTATTCACAATGCTCCATTGTCCTGATAATCGCATTGCTCCATGAACACTTTCATCACAATGCTCCTTGACCACTGTCACCCTAATTCCCCATGACGTCTCGCCTCACTGTCTTCCAAGGCCACTCTCATCAAAATGCTCCATGATCTGTGTCAGCACAATATTGCATGACACTTGTCATCACAATGCTCCATGATGCCTGTCATCACAATGCTCCATGAATTTGTTATCACAATGCTCCAGGACCAGTTTCATCACAATACTCCATCCCCCTTTTCATCACAGTGCACAATGAAACCTTTCATTACAATGCTCCATGACACTTGTCATCACAATGCTCAACGGCCTTTATCGTCACAATGCTCCCAGGCACTTTTCATCACGATGTTCCATGAAAACTTACATCACTTTGCTCCACGACCATTGTCATCACAATAGTCCATACCCTTGTCAACACAATGCTGCATAATCCCTGTCATCACAATTCTCCTTGACTGCTGTCATCACGATAATCCAGGACAATTTTCATAACAATGATTCATTCCCCCAGTCATCTCAGTGCTCCATGATACCTTTCATCACAATTCCTAGATGATCAATGTCATCACAAGGCCCCATGACACCTGTCATCACAATTCGCTATGACCCTTGTCATCACAATACTCGATGAACCGTGTCATCACAGTGTTCCAGGGCACATGTCATCACAATGATCCATGACGACTTTCATCACAATGCTCCAATACACCTGTCATCACAATGCTCCATGGCCCCTGTTATCATATTGCTCCATGATCACTTTCATCACAATGATCCATGACCAATGTCATCACCATTCCTAATGACGCCTGTCATCTCAATGCTCCATGGCACCTTCATCACAATGCTCCATGAACCCATTCATCACAATGTTCCCTGTCCTTTTCATCACAATGTTCCATGGGCCCTGTCATCACAATGCTCCATGCGCTTGTCATCAAAATGCTCCAGAACTCTTGTCATCATAATGCTCCATGCCAGTGTCATCAAAATGCCCCATGACACTTGTCATCACAATGCTCCACGTCATTTGTCATCACAATGCTCCATGACCCTTGTCATAACAATGGTCCATGGCCTTGTCATCACAATGTTCCATGGCCTCTGACATCACTATGCTCTATGGTTTTTCTCATCACAATGCTCTTTGACCCCTGTCATCACAATGCTTGATGACCATTGTCATCACAATGCTCCAAGAACCCTGTCATCACAATGCTCCATGCCGTTGACATCGCAATGCTCCATGGCCCTTGTAATTAGAATGCTCCATGCCCTTGTCATCACAATGCTCTAGAACACTTGTGATCATAATACGCCTTTCCTGTGTCATCCCATTGCTCAATGACCCTTGTCATCAAAATATTCCTTGTCCTTTGTCATCACAGTGCTCCATGATACCTTTAATCAAAATTCTACATGACAACTGTCATCACAATGCAAGATGACCAATGTCATCACAAGGCCCCATGACACGTGTCATCACAATTCGCCTTGGCCCTGGACATCTCAATGCTGTATGAACCGTGTCATCACTAGGTTCCAGGACACTTGTCATCACAATGCTCCATGAACTCTGTTATCTCAATGTTCCATGGCCTTTGTATTCACAATGCTCCATTGTCCTGATAATCGCATTGCTCCATGAACACTTTCATCACAATGCTCCTTGACCACTGTCACCCTAATTCCCCATGACGTCTCGCCTCACTGTCTTCCAAGGCCACTCTCATCAAAATGCTCCATGATCTGTGTCAGCACAATATTGCATGACACTTGTCATCACAATGCTCCATGATGCCTGTCATCACAATGCTCCATGAATTTGTTATCACAATGCTCCAGGACCAGTTTCATCACAATACTCCATCCCCCTTTTCATCACAGTGCACAATGAAACCTTTCATTACAATGCTCCATGACACTTGTCATCACAATGCTCAACGGCCTTTATCGTCACAATGCTCCCAGGCACTTTTCATCACGATGTTCCATGAAAACTTACATCACTTTGCTCCACGACCATTGTCATCACAATAGTCCATACCCTTGTCAACACAATGCTGCATAATCCCTGTCATCACAATTCTCCTTGACTGCTGTCATCACGATAATCCAGGACAATTTTCATAACAATGATTCATTCCCCCAGTCATCTCAGTGCTCCATGATACCTTTCATCACAATTCCTAGATGATCAATGTCATCACAAGGCCCCATGACACCTGTCATCACAATTCGCTATGACCCTTGTCATCACAATACTCGATGAACCGTGTCATCACAGTGTTCCAGGGCACATGTCATCACAATGATCCATGACGACTTTCATCACAATGCTCCAATACACCTGTCATCACAATGCTCCATGGCCCCTGTTATCATATTGCTCCATGATCACTTTCATCACAATGATCCATGACCAATGTCATCACCATTCCTAATGACGCCTGTCATCTCAATGCTCCATGGCACCTTCATCACAATGCTCCATGAACCCATTCATCACAATGTTCCCTGTCCTTTTCATCACAATGTTCCATGGGCCCTGTCATCACAATGCTCCATGCGCTTGTCATCAAAATGCTCCAGAACTCTTGTCATCATAATGCTCCATGCCAGTGTCATCAAAATGCCCCATGACACTTGTCATCACAATGCTCCACGTCATTTGTCATCACAATGCTCCATGACCCTTGTCATAACAATGGTCCATGGCCTTGTCATCACAATGTTCCATGGCCTCTGACTTCACTATGCTCTATGGTTTTTCTCATCACAATGCTCTTTGACCCCTGTCATCACAATGCTTGATGACCATTGTCATCACAATGCTCCAAGAACCCTGTCATCACAATGCTCCATGCCGTTGACATCGCAATGCTCCATGGCCCTTGTAATTAGAATGCTCCATGCCCTTGTCATCACAATGCTCTAGAACACTTGTGATCATAATACGCCTTTCCTGTGTCATCCCATTGCTCAATGACCCTTGTCATCAAAATATTCCTTGTCCTTTGTCATCACAGTGCTCCATGATACCTTTAATCAAAATTCTACATGACAACTGTCATCACAATGCAAGATGACCAATGTCATCACAAGGCCCCATGACACGTGTCATCACAATTCGCCTTGGCCCTGGACATCTCAATGCTGTATGAACCGTGTCATCACTAGGTTCCAGGACACTTGTCATCACAATGCTCCATGAACTCTGTTATCTCAATGTTCCATGACCTTTGTATTCACAATGCTCCATTGTCCTGATAATCGCATTGCTCCATGAACACTTTCATCACAATGCTCCTTGACCACTGTCACCCTAATTCCCCATGACGTCTCGCCTCACTGTCTTCCAAGGCCACTCTCATCAAAATGCTCCATGATCTGTGTCAGCACAATATTGCATGACACTTGTCATCACAATGCTCCATGATGCCTGTCATCACAATGCTCCATGAATTTGTTATCACAATGCTCCAGGACCAGTTTCATCACAATACTCCATCCCCCTTTTCATCACAGTGCACAATGAAACCTTTCATTACAATGCTCCATGACACTTGTCATCACAATGCTCAACGGCCTTTATCGTCACAATGCTCCCAGGCACTTTTCATCACGATGTTCCATGAAAACTTACATCACTTTGCTCCACGACCATTGTCATCACAATAGTCCATACCCTTGTCAACACAATGCTGCATAATCTCTGTCATCACAATTCTCCTTGACTGCTGTCATCACGATAATCCAGGACAATTTTCATAACAATGGTTCATTCCCCCAGTCATCTCAGTGCTCCATGATACCTTTCATCACAATTCCTAGATGATCAATGTCATCACAAGGCCCCATGACACCTGTCATCACAATTCGCTATGACCCTTGTCATCACAATACTCGATGAACCGTGTCATCACAGTGTTCCAGGGCACATGTCATCACAATGATCCATGACGACTTTCATCACAATGCTCCAATACACCTGTCATCACAATGCTCCATGGCCCCTGTTATCATATTGCTCCATGATCACTTTCATCACAATGATCCATGACCAATGTCATCACCATTCCTAATGACGCCTGTCATCTCAATGCTCCATGGCACCTTCATCACAATGCTCCATGAACCCATTCATCACAATGTTCCCTGTCCTTTTCATCACAATGTTCCATGGGCCCTGTCATCACAATGCTCCATGCGCTTGTCATCAAAATGCTCCAGAACTCTTGTCATCATAATGCTCCATGCCAGTGTCATCAAAATGCCCCATGACACTTGTCATCACAATGCTCCACGTCATTTGTCATCACAATGCTCCATGACCCTTGTCATAACAATGGTCCATGGCCTTGTCATCACAATGTTCCATGGCCTCTGACATCACTATGCTCTATGGTTTTTCTCATCACAATGCTCTTTGACCCCTGTCATCACAATGCTTGATGACCATTGTCATCACAATGCTCCAAGAACCCTGTCATCACAATGCTCCATGCCGTTGACATCACAATGCTCCATGGCCCTTGTAATTAGAATGCTCCATGCCCTTGTCATCACAATGCTCCAGAACACTTGTGATCATAATACGCCTTTCCTGTGTCATCCCATTGCTCAATGACCCTTGTCATCAAAATATTCCTTGTCCTTTGTCATCACAGTGCTCCATGATACCTTTAATCAAAATTCTACATGACAACTGTCATCACAATGCAAGATGACCAATGTCATCACAAGGCCCCATGACACGTGTCATCACAATTCGCCTCGGCCCTGGACATCTCAATGCTGTATGAACCGTGTCATCACTAGGTTCCAGGACACTTGTCATCACAATGCTCCATGAACTCTGTTATCTCAATGTTCCATGGCCTTTGTATTCACAATGCTCCATTGTCCTGATAATCGCATTGCTCCATGAACACTTTCATCACAATGCTCCTTGACCACTGTCACCCTAATTCCCCATGACGTCTCGCCTCACTGTCTTCCAAGGCCACTCTCATCAAAATGCTCCATGATCTGTGTCAGCACAATATTGCATGACACTTGTCATCACAATGCTCCATGATGCCTGTCATCACAATGCTCCATGAATTTGTTATCACAATGCTCCAGGGCCAGTTTCATCACAATACTCCATCCCCCTTTTCATCACAGTGCACAATGAAACCTTTCATTACAATGCTCCATGACACTTGTCATCACAATGCTCAACGGCCTTTATCGTCACAATGCTCCCAGGCACTTTTCATCACGATGTTCCATGAAAACTTACATCACTTTGCTCCACGACCATTGTCATCACAATAGTCCATACCCTTGTCAACACAATGCTGCATAATCCCTGTCATCACAATTCTCCTTGACTGCTGTCATCACGATAATCCAGGACAATTTTCATAACAATGATTCATTCCCCCAGTCATCTCAGTGCTCCATGATACCTTTCATCACAATTCCTAGATGATCAATGTCATCACAAGGCCCCATGACACCTGTCATCACAATTCGCTATGACCCTTGTCATCACAATACTCGATGAACCGTGTCATCACAGTGTTCCAGGGCACATGTCATCACAATGATCCATGACGACTTTCATCACAATGCTCCAATACACCTGTCATCACAATGCTCCATGGCCCCTGTTATCATATTGCTCCATGATCACTTTCATCACAATGATCCATGACCAATGTCATCACCATTCCTAATGACGCCTGTCATCTCAATGCTCCATGGCACCTTCATCACAATGCTCCATGAACCCATTCATCACAATGTTCCCTGTCCTTTTCATCACAATGTTCCATGGGCCCTGTCATCACAATGCTCCATGCGCTTGTCATCAAAATGCTCCAGAACTCTTGTCATCATAATGCTCCATGCCAGTGTCATCAAAATGCCCCATGACACTTGTCATCACAATGCTCCACGTCATTTGTCATCACAATGCTCCATGACCCTTGTCATAACAATGGTCCATGGCCTTGTCATCACAATGTTCCATGGCCTCTGACATCACTATGCTCTATGGTTTTTCTCATCACAATGCTCTTTGACCCCTGTCATCACAATGCTTGATGACCATTGTCATCACAATGCTCCAAGAACCCTGTCATCACAATGCTCCATGCCATTGACATCGCAATGCTCCATGGCCCTTGTAATTAGAATGCTCCATGCCCTTGTCATCACAATGCTCTAGAACACTTGTGATCATAATACGCCTTTCCTGTGTCATCCCATTGCTCAATGACCCTTGTCATCAAAATATTCCTTGTCCTTTGTCATCACAGTGCTCCATGATACCTTTAATCAAAATTCTACATGACAACTGTCATCACAATGCAAGATGACCAATGTCATCACAAGGCCCCATGACACGTGTCATCACAATTCGCCTTGGCCCTGGACATCTCAATGCTGTATGAACCGTGTCATCACTAGGTTCCAGGACACTTGTCATCACAATGCTCCATGAACTCTGTTATCTCAATGTTCCATGGCCTTTGTATTCACAATGCTCCATTGTCCTGATAATCGCATTGCTCCATGAACACTTTCATCACAATGCTCCTTGACCACTGTCACCCTAATTCCCCATGACGTCTCGCCTCACTGTCTTCCAAGGCCACTCTCATCAAAATGCTCCATGATCTGTGTCAGCACAATATTGCATGACACTTGTCATCACAATGCTCCATGATGCCTGTCATCACAATGCTCCATGAATTTGTTATCACAATGCTCCAGGACCAGTTTCATCACAATACTCCATCCCCCTTTTCATCACAGTGCACAATGAAACCTTTCATTACAATGCTCCATGACACTTGTCATCACAATGCTCAACGGCCTTTATCGTCACAATGCTCCCAGGCACTTTTCATCACGATGTTCCATGAAAACTTACATCACTTTGCTCCACGACCATTGTCATCACAATAGTCCATACCCTTGTCAACACAATGCTGCATAATCCCTGTCATCACAATTCTCCTTGACTGCTGTCATCACGATAATCCAGGACAATTTTCATAACAATGATTCATTCCCCCAGTCATCTCAGTGCTCCATGATACCTTTCATCACAATTCCTAGATGATCAATGTCATCACAAGGCCCCATGACACCTGTCATCACAATTCGCTATGACCCTTGTCATCACAATACTCGATGAACCGTGTCATCACAGTGTTCCAGGGCACATGTCATCACAATGATCCATGACGACTTTCATCACAATGCTCCAATACACCTGTCATCACAATGCTCCATGGCCCCTGTTATCATATTGCTCCATGATCACTTTCATCACAATGATCCATGACCAATGTCATCACCATTCCTAATGACGCCTGTCATCTCAATGCTCCATGGCACCTTCATCACAATGCTCCATGAACCCATTCATCACAATGTTCCCTGTCCTTTTCATCACAATGTTCCATGGGCCCTGTCATCACAATGCTCCATGCGCTTGTCATCAAAATGCTCCAGAACTCTTGTCATCATAATGCTCCATGCCAGTGTCATCAAAATGCCCCATGACACTTGTCATCACAATGCTCCACGTCATTTGTCATCACAATGCTCCATGACCCTTGTCATAACAATGGTCCATGGCCTTGTCATCACAATGTTCCATGGCCTCTGACATCACTATGCTCTATGGTTTTTCTCATCACAATGCTCTTTGACCCCTGTCATCACAATGCTTGATGACCATTGTCATCACAATGCTCCAAGAACCCTGTCATCACAATGCTCCATGCCGTTGACATCACAATGCTCCATGGCCCTTGTAATTAGAATGCTCCATGCCCTTGTCATCACAATGCTCCAGAACACTTGTGATCATAATACGCCTTTCCTGTGTCATCCCATTGCTCAATGACCCTTGTCATCAAAATATTCCTTGTCCTTTGTCATCACAGTGCTCCATGATACCTTTAATCAAAATTCTACATGACAACTGTCATCACAATGCAAGATGACCAATGTCATCACAAGGCCCCATGACACGTGTCATCACAATTCGCCTTGGCCCTGGACATCTCAATGCTGTATGAACCGTGTCATCACTAGGTTCCAGGACACTTGTCATCACAATGCTCCATGAACTCTGTTATCTCAATGTTCCATGGCCTTTGTATTCACAATGCTCCATTGTCCTGATAATCGCATTGCTCCATGAACACTTTCATCACAATGCTCCTTGACCACTCTCACCCTAATTCCCCATGACGTCTCGCCTCACTGTCTTCCAAGGCCACTCTCATCAAAATGCTCCATGATCTGTGTCAGCACAATATTGCATGACACTTGTCATCACAATGCTCCATGATGCCTGTCATCACAATGCTCCATGAATTTGTTATCACAATGCTCCAGGACCAGTTTCATCACAATACTCCATCCCACTTTTCATCACAGTGCACAATGAAACCTTTCATTACAATGCTCCATGAAACTTGTCATCACAATGCTCAACGGCCTTTATCGTCACAATGCTCCCAGGCACTTTTCATCACGATGTTCCATGAAAACTTACATCACTTTGCTCCACGACCATTGTCATCACAATAGTCCATACCCTTGTCAACACAATGCTGCATAATCCCTGTCATCACAATTCTCCTTGACTGCTGTCATCACGATAATCCAGGACAATTTTCATAACAATGGTTCATTCCCCCAGTCATCTCAGTGCTCCATGATACCTTTCATCACAATTCCTAGATGATCAATGTCATCACAAGGCCCCATGACACCTGTCATCACAATTCGCTATGACCCTTGTCATCACAATACTCGATGAACCGTGTCATCACAGTGTTCCAGGGCACATGTCATCACAATGATCCATGACGACTTTCATCACAATGCTCCAATACACCTGTCATCACAATGCTCCATGGCCCCTGTTATCATATTGCTCCATGATCACTTTCATCACAATGATCCATGACCAATGTCATCACCATTCCTAATGACGCCTGTCATCTCAATGCTCCATGGCACCTTCATCACAATGCTCCATGAACCCATTCATCACAATGTTCCCTGTCCTTTTCATCACAATGTTCCATGGGCCCTGTCATCACAATGCTCCATGCGCTTGTCATCAAAATGCTCCAGAACTCTTGTCATCATAATGCTCCATGCCAGTGTCATCAAAATGCCCCATGACACTTGTCATCACAATGCTCCACGTCATTTGTCATCACAATGCTCCATGACCCTTGTCATAACAATGGTCCATGGCCTTGTCATCACAATGTTCCATGGCCTCTGACATCACTATGCTCTATGGTTTTTCTCATCACAATGCTCTTTGACCCCTGTCATCACAATGCTTGATGACCATTGTCATCACAATGCTCCAAGAACCCTGTCATCACAATGCTCCATGCCGTTGACATCACAATGCTCCATGGCCCTTGTAATTAGAATGCTCCATGCCCTTGTCATCACAATGCTCCAGAACACTTGTGATCATAATACGCCTTTCCTGTGTCATCCCATTGCTCAATGACCCTTGTCATCAAAATATTCCTTGTCCTTTGTCATCACAGTGCTCCATGATACCTTTAATCAAAATTCTACATGACAACTGTCATCACAATGCAAGATGACCAATGTCATCACAAGGCCCCATGACACGTGTCATCACAATTCGCCTTGGCCCTGGACATCTCAATGCTGTATGAACCGTGTCATCACTAGGTTCCAGGACACTTGTCATCACAATGCTCCATGAACTCTGTTATCTCAATGTTCCATGGCCTTTGTATTCACAATGCTCCATTGTCCTGATAATCGCATTGCTCCATGAACACTTTCATCACAATGCTCCTTGACCACTGTCACCCTAATTCCCCATGACGTCTCGCCTCACTGTCTTCCAAGGCCACTCTCATCAAAATGCTCCATGATCTGTGTCAGCACAATATTGCATGACACTTGTCATCACAATGCTCCATGATGCCTGTCATCACAATGCTCCATGAATTTGTTATCACAATGCTCCAGGACCAGTTTCATCACAATACTCCATCCCCCTTTTCATCACAGTGCACAATGAAACCTTTCATTACAATGCTCCATGACACTTGTCATCACAATGCTCAACGGCCTTTATCGTCACAATGCTCCCAGGCACTTTTCATCACGATGTTCCATGAAAACTTACATCACTTTGCTCCACGAGCATTGTCATCACAATAGTCCATACCCTTGTCAACACAATGCTGCATAATCCCTGTCATCACAATTCTCCTTGACTGCTGTCATCACGATAATCCAGGACAATTTTCATAACAATGATTCATTCCCCCAGTCATCTCAGTGCTCCATGATACCTTTCATCACAATTCCTAGATGATCAATGTCATCACAAGGCCCCATGACACCTGTCATCACAATTCGCTATGACCCTTGTCATCACAATACTCGATGAACCGTGTCATCACAGTGTTCCAGGGCACATGTCATCACAATGATCCATGACGACTTTCATCACAATGCTCCAATACACCTGTCATCACAATGCTCCATGGCCCCTGTTATCATATTGCTCCATGATCACTTTCATCACAATGATCCATGACCAATGTCATCACCATTCCTAATGACGCCTGTCATCTCAATGCTCCATGGCACCTTCATCACAATGCTCCATGAACCCATTCATCACAATGTTCCCTGTCCTTTTCATCACAATGTTCCATGGGCCCTGTCATCACAATGCTCCATGCGCTTGTCATCAAAATGCTCCAGAACTCTTGTCATCATAATGCTCCATGCCAGTGTCATCAAAATGCCCCATGACACTTGTCATCACAATGCTCCACGTCATTTGTCATCACAATGCTCCATGACCCTTGTCATAACAATGGTCCATGGCCTTGTCATCACAATGTTCCATGGCCTCTGACATCACTATGCTCTATGGTTTTTCTCATCACAATGCTCTTTGACCCCTGTCATCACAATGCTTGATGACCATTGTCATCACAATGCTCCAAGAACCCTGTCATCACAATGCTCCATGCCATTGACATCGCAATGCTCCATGGCCCTTGTAATTAGAATGCTCCATGCCCTTGTCATCACAATGCTCTAGAACACTTGTGATCATAATACGCCTTTCCTGTGTCATCCCATTGCTCAATGACCCTTGTCATCAAAATATTCCTTGTCCTTTGTCATCACAGTGCTCCATGATACCTTTAATCAAAATTCTACATGACAACTGTCATCACAATGCAAGATGACCAATGTCATCACAAGGCCCCATGACACGTGTCATCACAATTCGCCTTGGCCCTGGACATCTCAATGCTGTATGAACCGTGTCATCACTAGGTTCCAGGACACTTGTCATCACAATGCTCCATGAACTCTGTTATCTCAATGTTCCATGGCCTTTGTATTCACAATGCTCCATTGTCCTGATAATCGCATTGCTCCATGAACACTTTCATCACAATGCTCCTTGACCACTGTCACCCTAATTCCCCATGACGTCTCGCCTCACTGTCTTCCAAGGCCACTCTCATCAAAATGCTCCATGATCTGTGTCAGCACAATATTGCATGACACTTGTCATCACAATGCTCCATGATGCCTGTCATCACAATGCTCCATGAATTTGTTATCACAATGCTCCAGGACCAGTTTCATCACAATACTCCATCCCCCTTTTCATCACAGTGCACAATGAAACCTTTCATTACAATGCTCCATGACACTTGTCATCACAATGCTCAACGGCCTTTATCGTCACAATGCTCCCAGGCACTTTTCATCACGATGTTCCATGAAAACTTACATCACTTTGCTCCACGACCATTGTCATCACAATAGTCCATACCCTTGTCAACACAATGCTGCATAATCCCTGTCATCACAATTCTCCTTGACTGCTGTCATCACGATAATCCAGGACAATTTTCATAACAATGGTTCATTCCCCCAGTCATCTCAGTGCTCCATGATACCTTTCATCACAATTCCTAGATGATCAATGTCATCACAAGGCCCCATGACACCTGTCATCACAATTCGCTATGACCCTTGTCATCACAATACTCGATGAACCGTGTCATCACAGTGTTCCAGGGCACATGTCATCACAATGATCCATGACGACTTTCATCACAATGCTCCAATACACCTGTCATCACAATGCTCCATGGCCCCTGTTATCATATTGCTCCATGATCACTTTCATCACAATGATCCATGACCAATGTCATCACCATTCCTAATGACGCCTGTCATCTCAATGCTCCATGGCACCTTCATCACAATGCTCCATGAACCCATTCATCACAATGTTCCCTGTCCTTTTCATCACAATGTTCCATGGGCCCTGTCATCACAATGCTCCATGCGCTTGTCATCAAAATGCTCCAGAACTCTTGTCATCATAATGCTCCATGCCAGTGTCATCAAAATGCCCCATGACACTTGTCATCACAATGCTCCACGTCATTTGTCATCACAATGCTCCATGACCCTTGTCATAACAATGGTCCATGGCCTTGTCATCACAATGTTCCATGGCCTCTGACATCACTATGCTCTATGGTTTTTCTCATCACAATGCTCTTTGACCCCTGTCATCACAATGCTTGATGACCATTGTCATCACAATGCTCCAAGAACCCTGTCATCACAATGCTCCATGCCGTTGACATCACAATGCTCCATGGCCCTTGTAATTAGAATGCTCCATGCCCTTGTCATCACAATGCTCCAGAACACTTGTGATCATAATACGCCTTTCCTGTGTCATCCCATTGCTCAATGACCCTTGTCATCAAAATATTCCTTGTCCTTTGTCATCACAGTGCTCCATGATACCTTTAATCAAAATTCTACATGACAACTGTCATCACAATGCAAGATGACCAATGTCATCACAAGGCCCCATGACACGTGTCATCACAATTCGCCTTGGCCCTGGACATCTCAATGCTGTATGAACCGTGTCATCACTAGGTTCCAGGACACTTGTCATCACAATGCTCCATGAACTCTGTTATCTCAATGTTCCATGGCCTTTGTATTCACAATGCTCCATTGTCCTGATAATCGCATTGCTCCATGAACACTTTCATCACAATGCTCCTTGACCACTGTCACCCTAATTCCCCATGACGTCTCGCCTCACTGTCTTCCAAGGCCACTCTCATCAAAATGCTCCATGATCTGTGTCAGCACAATATTGCATGACACTTGTCATCACAATGCTCCATGATGCCTGTCATCACAATGCTCCATGAATTTGTTATCACAATGCTCCAGGACCAGTTTCATCACAATACTCCATCCCCCTTTTCATCACAGTGCACAATGAAACCTTTCATTACAATGCTCCATGACACTTGTCATCACAATGCTCAACGGCCTTTATCGTCACAATGCTCCCAGGCACTTTTCATCACGATGTTCCATGAAAACTTACATCACTTTGCTCCACGAGCATTGTCATCACAATAGTCCATACCCTTGTCAACACAATGCTGCATAATCCCTGTCATCACAATTCTCCTTGACTGCTGTCATCACGATAATCCAGGACAATTTTCATAACAATGATTCATTCCCCCAGTCATCTCAGTGCTCCATGATACCTTTCATCACAATTCCTAGATGATCAATGTCATCACAAGGCCCCATGACACCTGTCATCACAATTCGCTATGACCCTTGTCATCACAATACTCGATGAACCGTGTCATCACAGTGTTCCAGGGCACATGTCATCACAATGATCCATGACGACTTTCATCACAATGCTCCAATACACCTGTCATCACAATGCTCCATGGCCCCTGTTATCATATTGCTCCATGATCACTTTCATCACAATGATCCATGACCAATGTCATCACCATTCCTAATGACGCCTGTCATCTCAATGCTCCATGGCACCTTCATCACAATGCTCCATGAACCCATTCATCACAATGTTCCCTGTCCTTTTCATCACAATGTTCCATGGGCCCTGTCATCACAATGCTCCATGCGCTTGTCATCAAAATGCTCCAGAACTCTTGTCATCATAATGCTCCATGCCAGTGTCATCAAAATGCCCCATGACACTTGTCATCACAATGCTCCACGTCATTTGTCATCACAATGCTCCATGACCCTTGTCATAACAATGGTCCATGGCCTTGTCATCACAATGTTCCATGGCCTCTGACATCACTATGCTCTATGGTTTTTCTCATCACAATGCTCTTTGACCCCTGTCATCACAATGCTTGATGACCATTGTCATCACAATGCTCCAAGAACCCTGTCATCACAATGCTCCATGCCATTGACATCGCAATGCTCCATGGCCCTTGTAATTAGAATGCTCCATGCCCTTGTCATCACAATGCTCTAGAACACTTGTGATCATAATACGCCTTTCCTGTGTCATCCCATTGCTCAATGACCCTTGTCATCAAAATATTCCTTGTCCTTTGTCATCACAGTGCTCCATGATACCTTTAATCAAAATTCTACATGACAACTGTCATCACAATGCAAGATGACCAATGTCATCACAAGGCCCCATGACACGTGTCATCACAATTCGCCTTGGCCCTGGACATCTCAATGCTGTATGAACCGTGTCATCACTAGGTTCCAGGACACTTGTCATCACAATGCTCCATGAACTCTGTTATCTCAATGTTCCATGGCCTTTGTATTCACAATGCTCCATTGTCCTGATAATCGCATTGCTCCATGAACACTTTCATCACAATGCTCCTTGACCACTGTCACCCTAATTCCCCATGACGTCTCGCCTCACTGTCTTCCAAGGCCACTCTCATCAAAATGCTCCATGATCTGTGTCAGCACAATATTGCATGACACTTGTCATCACAATGCTCCATGATGCCTGTCATCACAATGCTCCATGAATTTGTTATCACAATGCTCCAGGACCAGTTTCATCACAATACTCCATCCCCCTTTTCATCACAGTGCACAATGAAACCTTTCATTACAATGCTCCATGACACTTGTCATCACAATGCTCAACGGCCTTTATCGTCACAATGCTCCCAGGCACTTTTCATCACGATGTTCCATGAAAACTTACATCACTTTGCTCCACGACCATTGTCATCACAATAGTCCATACCCTTGTCAACACAATGCTGCATAATCCCTGTCATCACAATTCTCCTTGACTGCTGTCATCACGATAATCCAGGACAATTTTCATAACAATGATTCATTCCCCCAGTCATCTCAGTGCTCCATGATACCTTTCATCACAATTCCTAGATGATCAATGTCATCACAAGGCCCCATGACACCTGTCATCACAATTCGCTATGACCCTTGTCATCACAATACTCGATGAACCGTGTCATCACAGTGTTCCAGGGCACATGTCATCACAATGATCCATGACGACTTTCATCACAATGCTCCAATACACCTGTCATCACAATGCTCCATGGCCCCTGTTATCATATTGCTCCATGATCACTTTCATCACAATGATCCATGACCAATGTCATCACCATTCCTAATGACGCCTGTCATCTCAATGCTCCATGGCACCTTCATCACAATGCTCCATGAACCCATTCATCACAATGTTCCCTGTCCTTTTCATCACAATGTTCCATGGGCCCTGTCATCACAATGCTCCATGCGCTTGTCATCAAAATGCTCCAGAACTCTTGTCATCATAATGCTCCATGCCAGTGTCATCAAAATGCCCCATGACACTTGTCATCACAATGCTCCACGTCATTTGTCATCACAATGCTCCATGACCCTTGTCATAACAATGGTCCATGGCCTTGTCATCACAATGTTCCATGGCCTCTGACATCACTATGCTCTATGGTTTTTCTCATCACAATGCTCTTTGACCCCTGTCATCACAATGCTTGATGACCATTGTCATCACAATGCTCCAAGAACCCTGTCATCACAATGCTCCATGCCGTTGACATCACAATGCTCCATGGCCCTTGTAATTAGAATGCTCCATGCCCTTGTCATCACAATGCTCCAGAACACTTGTGATCATAATACGCCTTTCCTGTGTCATCCCATTGCTCAATGACCCTTGTCATCAAAATATTCCTTGTCCTTTGTCATCACAGTGCTCCATGATACCTTTAATCAAAATTCTACATGACAACTGTCATCACAATGCAAGATGACCAATGTCATCACAAGGCCCCATGACACGTGTCATCACAATTCGCCTTGGCCCTGGACATCTCAATGCTGTATGAACCGTGTCATCACTAGGTTCCAGGACACTTGTCATCACAATGCTCCATGAACTCTGTTATCTCAATGTTCCATGGCCTTTGTATTCACAATGCTCCATTGTCCTGATAATCGCATTGCTCCATGAACACTTTCATCACAATGCTCCTTGACCACTCTCATCCTAATTCCCCATGACGTCTCGCCTCACTGTCTTCCAAGGCCACTCTCATCAAAATGCTCCATGATCTGTGTCAGCACAATATTGCATGACACTTGTCATCACAATGCTCCATGATGCCTGTCATCACAATGCTCCATGAATTTGTTATCACAATGCTCCAGGACCAGTTTCATCACAATACTCCATCCCACTTTTCATCACAGTGCACAATGAAACCTTTCATTACAATGCTCCATGAAACTTGTCATCACAATGCTCAACGGCCTTTATCGTCACAATGCTCCCAGGCACTTTTCATCACGATGTTCCATGAAAACTTACATCACTTTGCTCCACGACCATTGTCATCACAATAGTCCATACCCTTGTCAACACAATGCTGCATAATCCCTGTCATCACAATTCTCCTTGACTGCTGTCATCACGATAATCCAGGACAATTTTCATAACAATGGTTCATTCCCCCAGTCATCTCAGTGCTCCATGATACCTTTCATCACAATTCCTAGATGATCAATGTCATCACAAGGCCCCATGACACCTGTCATCACAATTCGCTATGACCCTTGTCATCACAATACTCGATGAACCGTGTCATCACAGTGTTCCAGGGCACATGTCATCACAATGATCCATGACGACTTTCATCACAATGCTCCAATACACCTGTCATCACAATGCTCCATGGCCCCTGTTATCATATTGCTCCATGATCACTTTCATCACAATGATCCATGACCAATGTCATCACCATTCCTAATGACGCCTGTCATCTCAATGCTCCATGGCACCTTCATCACAATGCTCCATGAACCCATTCATCACAATGTTCCCTGTCCTTTTCATCACAATGTTCCATGGGCCCTGTCATCACAATGCTCCATGCGCTTGTCATCAAAATGCTCCAGAACTCTTGTCATCATAATGCTCCATGCCAGTGTCATCAAAATGCCCCATGACACTTGTCATCACAATGCTCCACGTCATTTGTCATCACAATGCTCCATGACCCTTGTCATAACAATGGTCCATGGCCTTGTCATCACAATGTTCCATGGCCTCTGACATCACTATGCTCTATGGTTTTTCTCATCACAATGCTCTTTGACCCCTGTCATCACAATGCTTGATGACCATTGTCATCACAATGCTCCAAGAACCCTGTCATCACAATGCTCCATGCCGTTGACATCACAATGCTCCATGGCCCTTGTAATTAGAATGCTCCATGCCCTTGTCATCACAATGCTCCAGAACACTTGTGATCATAATACGCCTTTCCTGTGTCATCCCATTGCTCAATGACCCTTGTCATCAAAATATTCCTTGTCCTTTGTCATCACAGTGCTCCATGATACCTTTAATCAAAATTCTACATGACAACTGTCATCACAATGCAAGATGACCAATGTCATCACAAGGCCCCATGACACGTGTCATCACAATTCGCCTTGGCCCTGGACATCTCAATGCTGTATGAACCGTGTCATCACTAGGTTCCAGGACACTTGTCATCACAATGCTCCATGAACTCTGTTATCTCAATGTTCCATGGCCTTTGTATTCACAATGCTCCATTGTCCTGATAATCGCATTGCTCCATGAACACTTTCATCACAATGCTCCTTGACCACTGTCACCCTAATTCCCCATGACGTCTCGCCTCACTGTCTTCCAAGGCCACTCTCATCAAAATGCTCCATGATCTGTGTCAGCACAATATTGCATGACACTTGTCATCACAATGCTCCATGATGCCTGTCATCACAATGCTCCATGAATTTGTTATCACAATGCTCCAGGACCAGTTTCATCACAATACTCCATCCCCCTTTTCATCACAGTGCACAATGAAACCTTTCATTACAATGCTCCATGACACTTGTCATCACAATGCTCAACGGCCTTTATCGTCACAATGCTCCCAGGCACTTTTCATCACGATGTTCCATGAAAACTTACATCACTTTGCTCCACGAGCATTGTCATCACAATAGTCCATACCCTTGTCAACACAATGCTGCATAATCCCTGTCATCACAATTCTCCTTGACTGCTGTCATCACGATAATCCAGGACAATTTTCATAACAATGATTCATTCCCCCAGTCATCTCAGTGCTCCATGATACCTTTCATCACAATTCCTAGATGATCAATGTCATCACAAGGCCCCATGACACCTGTCATCACAATTCGCTATGACCCTTGTCATCACAATACTCGATGAACCGTGTCATCACAGTGTTCCAGGGCACATGTCATCACAATGATCCATGACGACTTTCATCACAATGCTCCAATACACCTGTCATCACAATGCTCCATGGCCCCTGTTATCATATTGCTCCATGATCACTTTCATCACAATGATCCATGACCAATGTCATCACCATTCCTAATGACGCCTGTCATCTCAATGCTCCATGGCACCTTCATCACAATGCTCCATGAACCCATTCATCACAATGTTCCCTGTCCTTTTCATCACAATGTTCCATGGGCCCTGTCATCACAATGCTCCATGCGCTTGTCATCAAAATGCTCCAGAACTCTTGTCATCATAATGCTCCATGCCAGTGTCATCAAAATGCCCCATGACACTTGTCATCACAATGCTCCACGTCATTTGTCATCACAATGCTCCATGACCCTTGTCATAACAATGGTCCATGGCCTTGTCATCACAATGTTCCATGGCCTCTGACATCACTATGCTCTATGGTTTTTCTCATCACAATGCTCTTTGACCCCTGTCATCACAATGCTTGATGACCATTGTCATCACAATGCTCCAAGAACCCTGTCATCACAATGCTCCATGCCGTTGACATCACAATGCTCCATGGCCCTTGTAATTAGAATGCTCCATGCCCTTGTCATCACAATGCTCCAGAACACTTGTGATCATAATACGCCTTTCCTGTGTCATCCCATTGCTCAATGACCCTTGTCATCAAAATATTCCTTGTCCTTTGTCATCACAGTGCTCCATGATACCTTTAATCAAAATTCTACATGACAACTGTCATCACAATGCAAGATGACCAATGTCATCACAAGGCCCCATGACACGTGTCATCACAATTCGCCTTGGCCCTGGACATCTCAATGCTGTATGAACCGTGTCATCACTAGGTTCCAGGACACTTGTCATCACAATGCTCCATGAACTCTGTTATCTCAATGTTCCATGGCCTTTGTATTCACAATGCTCCATTGTCCTGATAATCGCATTGCTCCATGAACACTTTCATCACAATGCTCCTTGACCACTGTCACCCTAATTCCCCATGACGTCTCGCCTCACTGTCTTCCAAGGCCACTCTCATCAAAATGCTCCATGATCTGTGTCAGCACAATATTGCATGACACTTGTCATCACAATGCTCCATGATGCCTGTCATCACAATGCTCCATGAATTTGTTATCACAATGCTCCAGGACCAGTTTCATCACAATACTCCATCCCCCTTTTCATCACAGTGCACAATGAAACCTTTCATTACAATGCTCCATGACACTTGTCATCACAATGCTCAACGGCCTTTATCGTCACAATGCTCCCAGGCACTTTTCATCACGATGTTCCATGAAAACTTACATCACTTTGCTCCACGACCATTGTCATCACAATAGTCCATACCCTTGTCAACACAATGCTGCATAATCCCTGTCATCACAATTCTCCTTGACTGCTGTCATCACGATAATCCAGGACAATTTTCATAACAATGATTCATTCCCCCAGTCATCTCAGTGCTCCATGATACCTTTCATCACAATTCCTAGATGATCAATGTCATCACAAGGCCCCATGACACCTGTCATCACAATTCGCTATGACCCTTGTCATCACAATACTCGATGAACCGTGTCATCACAGTGTTCCAGGGCACATGTCATCACAATGATCCATGACGACTTTCATCACAATGCTCCAATACACCTGTCATCACAATGCTCCATGGCCCCTGTTATCATATTGCTCCATGATCACTTTCATCACAATGATCCATGACCAATGTCATCACCATTCCTAATGACGCCTGTCATCTCAATGCTCCATGGCACCTTCATCACAATGCTCCATGAACCCATTCATCACAATGTTCCCTGTCCTTTTCATCACAATGTTCCATGGGCCCTGTCATCACAATGCTCCATGCGCTTGTCATCAAAATGCTCCAGAACTCTTGTCATCATAATGCTCCATGCCAGTGTCATCAAAATGCCCCATGACACTTGTCATCACAATGCTCCACGTCATTTGTCATCACAATGCTCCATGACCCTTGTCATAACAATGGTCCATGGCCTTGTCATCACAATGTTCCATGGCCTCTGACATCACTATGCTCTATGGTTTTTCTCATCACAATGCTCTTTGACCCCTGTCATCACAATGCTTGATGACCATTGTCATCACAATGCTCCAAGAACCCTGTCATCACAATGCTCCATGCCGTTGACATCACAATGCTCCATGGCCCTTGTAATTAGAATGCTCCATGCCCTTGTCATCACAATGCTCCAGAACACTTGTGATCATAATACGCCTTTCCTGTGTCATCCCATTGCTCAATGACCCTTGTCATCAAAATATTCCTTGTCCTTTGTCATCACAGTGCTCCATGATACCTTTAATCAAAATTCTACATGACAACTGTCATCACAATGCAAGATGACCAATGTCATCACAAGGCCCCATGACACGTGTCATCACAATTCGCCTTGGCCCTGGACATCTCAATGCTGTATGAACCGTGTCATCACTAGGTTCCAGGACACTTGTCATCACAATGCTCCATGAACTCTGTTATCTCAATGTTCCATGGCCTTTGTATTCACAATGCTCCATTGTCCTGATAATCGCATTGCTCCATGAACACTTTCATCACAATGCTCCTTGACCACTGTCACCCTAATTCCCCATGACGTCTCGCCTCACTGTCTTCCAAGGCCACTCTCATCAAAATGCTCCATGATCTGTGTCAGCACAATATTGCATGACACTTGTCATCACAATGCTCCATGATGCCTGTCATCACAATGCTCCATGAATTTGTTATCACAATGCTCCAGGACCAGTTTCATCACAATACTCCATCCCCCTTTTCATCACAGTGCACAATGAAACCTTTCATTACAATGCTCCATGAAACTTGTCATCACAATGCTCAACGGCCTTTATCGTCACAATGCTCCCAGGCACTTTTCATCACGATGTTCCATGAAAACTTACATCACTTTGCTCCACGACCATTGTCATCACAATAGTCCATACCCTTGTCAACACAATGCTGCATAATCCCTGTCATCACAATTCTCCTTGACTGCTGTCATCACGATAATCCAGGACAATTTTCATAACAATGGTTCATTCCCCCAGTCATCTCAGTGCTCCATGATACCTTTCATCACAATTCCTAGATGATCAATGTCATCACAAGGCCCCATGACACCTGTCATCACAATTCGCTATGACCCTTGTCATCACAATACTCGATGAACCGTGTCATCACAGTGTTCCAGGGCACATGTCATCACAATGATCCATGACGACTTTCATCACAATGCTCCAATACACCTGTCATCACAATGCTCCATGGCCCCTGTTATCATATTGCTCCATGATCACTTTCATCACAATGATCCATGACCAATGTCATCACCATTCCTAATGACGCCTGTCATCTCAATGCTCCATGGCACCTTCATCACAATGCTCCATGAACCCATTCATCACAATGTTCCCTGTCCTTTTCATCACAATGTTCCATGGGCCCTGTCATCACAATGCTCCATGCGCTTGTCATCAAAATGCTCCAGAACTCTTGTCATCATAATGCTCCATGCCAGTGTCATCAAAATGCCCCATGACACTTGTCATCACAATGCTCCACGTCATTTGTCATCACAATGCTCCATGACCCTTGTCATAACAATGGTCCATGGCCTTGTCATCACAATGTTCCATGGCCTCTGACATCACTATGCTCTATGGTTTTTCTCATCACAATGCTCTTTGACCCCTGTCATCACAATGCTTGATGACCATTGTCATCACAATGCTCCAAGAACCCTGTCATCACAATGCTCCATGCCGTTGACATCACAATGCTCCATGGCCCTTGTAATTAGAATGCTCCATGCCCTTGTCATCACAATGCTCCAGAACACTTGTGATCATAATACGCCTTTCCTGTGTCATCCCATTGCTCAATGACCCTTGTCATCAAAATATTCCTTGTCCTTTGTCATCACAGTGCTCCATGATACCTTTAATCAAAATTCTACATGACAACTGTCATCACAATGCAAGATGACCAATGTCATCACAAGGCCCCATGACACGTGTCATCACAATTCGCCTTGGCCCTGGACATCTCAATGCTGTATGAACCGTGTCATCACTAGGTTCCAGGACACTTGTCATCACAATGCTCCATGAACTCTGTTATCTCAATGTTCCATGGCCTTTGTATTCACAATGCTCCATTGTCCTGATAATCGCATTGCTCCATGAACACTTTCATCACAATGCTCCTTGACCACTGTCACCCTAATTCCCCATGACGTCTCGCCTCACTGTCTTCCAAGGCCACTCTCATCAAAATGCTCCATGATCTGTGTCAGCACAATATTGCATGACACTTGTCATCACAATGCTCCATGATGCCTGTCATCACAATGCTCCATGAATTTGTTATCACAATGCTCCAGGACCAGTTTCATCACAATACTCCATCCCCCTTTTCATCACAGTGCACAATGAAACCTTTCATTACAATGCTCCATGACACTTGTCATCACAATGCTCAACGGCCTTTATCGTCACAATGCTCCCAGGCACTTTTCATCACGATGTTCCATGAAAACTTACATCACTTTGCTCCACGACCATTGTCATCACAATAGTCCATACCCTTGTCAACACAATGCTGCATAATCCCTGTCATCACAATTCTCCTTGACTGCTGTCATCACGATAATCCAGGACAATTTTCATAACAATGGTTCATTCCCCCAGTCATCTCAGTGCTCCATGATACCTTTCATCACAATTCCTAGATGATCAATGTCATCACAAGGCCCCATGACACCTGTCATCACAATTCGCTATGACCCTTGTCATCACAATACTCGATGAACCGTGTCATCACAGTGTTCCAGGGCACATGTCATCACAATGATCCATGACGACTTTCATCACAATGCTCCAATACACCTGTCATCACAATGCTCCATGGCCCCTGTTATCATATTGCTCCATGATCACTTTCATCACAATGATCCATGACCAATGTCATCACCATTCCTAATGACGCCTGTCATCTCAATGCTCCATGGCACCTTCATCACAATGCTCCATGAACCCATTCATCACAATGTTCCCTGTCCTTTTCATCACAATGTTCCATGGGCCCTGTCATCACAATGCTCCATGCGCTTGTCATCAAAATGCTCCAGAACTCTTGTCATCATAATGCTCCATGCCAGTGTCATCAAAATGCCCCATGACACTTGTCATCACAATGCTCCACGTCATTTGTCATCACAATGCTCCATGACCCTTGTCATAACAATGGTCCATGGCCTTGTCATCACAATGTTCCATGGCCTCTGACATCACTATGCTCTATGGTTTTTCTCATCACAATGCTCTTTGACCCCTGTCATCACAATGCTTGATGACCATTGTCATCACAATGCTCCAAGAACCCTGTCATCACAATGCTCCATGCCGTTGACATCACAATGCTCCATGGCCCTTGTAATTAGAATGCTCCATGCCCTTGTCATCACAATGCTCCAGAACACTTGTGATCATAATACGCCTTTCCTGTGTCATACCATTGCTCAATGACCCTTGTCATCAAAATATTCCTTGTCCTTTGTCATCACAGTGCTCCATGATACCTTTAATCAAAATTCTACATGACAACTGTCATCACAATGCAAGATGACCAATGTCATCACAAGGCCCCATGACACGTGTCATCACAATTCGCCTTGGCCCTGGACATCTCAATGCTGTATGAACCGTGTCATCACTAGGTTCCAGGACACTTGTCATCACAATGCTCCATGAACTCTGTTATCTCAATGTTCCATGGCCTTTGTATTCACAATGCTCCATTGTCCTGATAATCGCATTGCTCCATGAACACTTTCATCACAATGCTCCTTGACCACTGTCACCCTAATTCCCCATGACGTCTCGCCTCACTGTCTTCCAAGGCCACTCTCATCAAAATGCTCCATGATCTGTGTCAGCACAATATTGCATGACACTTGTCATCACAATGCTCCATGATGCCTGTCATCACAATGCTCCATGAATTTGTTATCACAATGCTCCAGGACCAGTTTCATCACAATACTCCATCCCCCTTTTCATCACAGTGCACAATGAAACCTTTCATTACAATGCTCCATGACACTTGTCATCACAATGCTCAACGGCCTTTATCGTCACAATGCTCCCAGGCACTTTTCATCACGATGTTCCATGAAAACTTACATCACTTTGCTCCACGACCATTGTCATCACAATAGTCCATACCCTTGTCAACACAATGCTGCATAATCCCTGTCATCACAATTCTCCTTGACTGCTGTCATCACGATAATCCAGGACAATTTTCATAACAATGATTCATTCCCCCAGTCATCTCAGTGCTCCATGATACCTTTCATCACAATTCCTAGATGATCAATGTCATCACAAGGCCCCATGACACCTGTCATCACAATTCGCTATGACCCTTGTCATCACAATACTCGATGAACCGTGTCATCACTGTGTTCCAGGGCACATGTCATCACAATGATCCATGACGACTTTCATCACAATGCTCCAATACACCTGTCATCACAATGCTCCATGGCCCCTGTTATCATATTGCTCCATGATCACTTTCATCACAATGATCCATGACCAATGTCATCACCATTCCTAATGACGCCTGTCATCTCAATGCTCCATGGCACCTTCATCACAATGCTCCATGAACCCATTCATCACAATGTTCCCTGTCCTTTTCATCACAATGTTCCATGGGCCCTGTCATCACAATGCTCCATGCGCTTGTCATCAAAATGCTCCAGAACTCTTGTCATCATAATGCTCCATGCCAGTGTCATCAAAATGCCCCATGACACTTGTCATCACAATGCTCCACGTCATTTGTCATCACAATGCTCCATGACCCTTGTCATAACAATGGTCCATGGCCTTGTCATCACAATGTTCCATGGCCTCTGACATCACTATGCTCTATGGTTTTTCTCATCACAATGCTCTTTGACCCCTGTCATCACAATGCTTGATGACCATTGTCATCACAATGCTCCAAGAACCCTGTCATCACAATGCTCCATGCCGTTGACATCACAATGCTCCATGGCCCTTGTAATTAGAATGCTCCATGCCCTTGTCATCACAATGCTCCAGAACACTTGTGATCATAATACGCCTTTCCTGTGTCATCCCATTGCTCAATGACCCTTGTCATCAAAATATTCCTTGTCCTTTGTCATCACAGTGCTCCATGATACCTTTAATCAAAATTCTACATGACAACTGTCATCACAATGCAAGATGACCAATGTCATCACAAGGCCCCATGACACGTGTCATCACAATTCGCCTTGGCCCTGGACATCTCAATGCTGTATGAACCGTGTCATCACTAGGTTCCAGGACACTTGTCATCACAATGCTCCATGAACTCTGTTATCTCAATGTTCCATGGCCTTTGTATTCACAATGCTCCATTGTCCTGATAATCGCATTGCTCCATGAACACTTTCATCACAATGCTCCTTGACCACTGTCACCCTAATTCCCCATGACGTCTCGCCTCACTGTCTTCCAAGGCCACTCTCATCAAAATGCTCCATGATCTGTGTCAGCACAATATTGCATGACACTTGTCATCACAATGCTCCATGATGCCTGTCATCACAATGCTCCATGAATTTGTTATCACAATGCTCCAGGACCAGTTTCATCACAATACTCCATCCCCCTTTTCATCACAGTGCACAATGAAACCTTTCATTACAATGCTCCATGAAACTTGTCATCACAATGCTCAACGGCCTTTATCGTCACAATGCTCCCAGGCACTTTTCATCACGATGTTCCATGAAAACTTACATCACTTTGCTCCACGACCATTGTCATCACAATAGTCCATACCCTTGTCAACACAATGCTGCATAATCCCTGTCATCACAATTCTCCTTGACTGCTGTAATCACGATAATCCAGGACAATTTTCATAACAATGGTTCATTCCCCCAGTCATCTCAGTGCTCCATGATACCTTTCATCACAATTCCTAGATGATCAATGTCATCACAAGGCCCCATGACACCTGTCATCACAATTCGCTATGACCCTTGTCATCACAATACTCGATGAACCGTGTCATCACAGTGTTCCAGGGCACATGTCATCACAATGATCCATGACGACTTTCATCACAATGCTCCAATACACCTGTCATCACAATGCTCCATGGCCCCTGTTATCATATTGCTCCATGATCACTTTCATCACAATGATCCATGACCAATGTCATCACCATTCCTAATGACGCCTGTCATCTCAATGCTCCATGGCACCTTCATCACAATGCTCCATGAACCCATTCATCACAATGTTCCCTGTCCTTTTCATCACAATGTTCCATGGGCCCTGTCATCACAATGCTCCATGCGCTTGTCATCAAAATGCTCCAGAACTCTTGTCATCATAATGCTCCATGCCAGTGTCATCAAAATGCCCCATGACACTTGTCATCACAATGCTCCACGTCATTTGTCATCACAATGCTCCATGACCCTTGTCATAACAATGGTCCATGGCCTTGTCATCACAATGTTCCATGGCCTCTGACATCACTATGCTCTATGGTTTTTCTCATCACAATGCTCTTTGACCCCTGTCATCACAATGCTTGATGACCATTGTCATCACAATGCTCCAAGAACCCTGTCATCACAATGCTCCATGCCGTTGACATCACAATGCTCCATGGCCCTTGTAATTAGAATGCTCCATGCCCTTGTCATCACAATGCTCCAGAACACTTGTGATCATAATACGCCTTTCCTGTGTCATCCCATTGCTCAATGACCCTTGTCATCAAAATATTCCTTGTCCTTTGTCATCACAGTGCTCCATGATACCTTTAATCAAAATTCTACATGACAACTGTCATCACAATGCAAGATGACCAATGTCATCACAAGGCCCCATGACACGTGTCATCACAATTCGCCTTGGCCCTGGACATCTCAATGCTGTATGAACCGTGTCATCACTAGGTTCCAGGACACTTGTCATCACAATGCTCCATGAACTCTGTTATCTCAATGTTCCATGGCCTTTGTATTCACAATGCTCCATTGTCCTGATAATCGCATTGCTCCATGAACACTTTCATCACAATGCTCCTTGACCACTCTCACCCTAATTCCCCATGACGTCTCGCCTCACTGTCTTCCAAGGCCACTCTCATCAAAATGCTCCATGATCTGTGTCAGCACAATATTGCATGACACTTGTCATCACAATGCTCCATGATGCCTGTCATCACAATGCTCCATGAATTTGTTATCACAATGCTCCAGGACCAGTTTCATCACAATACTCCATCCCCCTTTTCATCACAGTGCACAATGAAACCTTTCATTACAATGCTCCATGACACTTGTCATCACAATGCTCAACGGCCTTTATCGTCACAATGCTCCCAGGCACTTTTCATCACGATGTTCCATGAAAACTTACATCACTTTGCTCCACGACCATTGTCATCACAATAGTCCATACCCTTGTCAACACAATGCTGCATAATCCCTGTCATCACAATTCTCCTTGACTGCTGTCATCACGATAATCCAGGACAATTTTCATAACAATGGTTCATTCCCCCAGTCATCTCAGTGCTCCATGATACCTTTCATCACAATTCCTAGATGATCAATGTCATCACAAGGCCCCATGACACCTGTCATCACAATTCGCTATGACCCTTGTCATCACAATACTCGATGAACCGTGTCATCACAGTGTTCCAGGGCACATGTCATCACAATGATCCATGACGACTTTCATCACAATGCTCCAATACACCTGTCATCACAATGCTCCATGGCCCCTGTTATCATATTGCTCCATGATCACTTTCATCACAATGATCCATGACCAATGTCATCACCATTCCTAATGACGCCTGTCATCTCAATGCTCCATGGCACCTTCATCACAATGCTCCATGAACCCATTCATCACAATGTTCCCTGTCCTTTTCATCACAATGTTCCATGGGCCCTGTCATCACAATGCTCCATGCGCTTGTCATCAAAATGCTCCAGAACTCTTGTCATCATAATGCTCCATGCCAGTGTCATCAAAATGCCCCATGACACTTGTCATCACAATGCTCCACGTCATTTGTCATCACAATGCTCCATGACCCTTGTCATAACAATGGTCCATGGCCTTGTCATCACAATGTTCCATGGCCTCTGACATCACTATGCTCTATGGTTTTTCTCATCACAATGTTCTTTGACCCCTGTCATCACAATGCTTGATGACCATTGTCATCACAATGCTCCAAGAACCCTGTCATCACAATGCTCCATGCCGTTGACATCACAATGCTCCATGGCCCTTGTAATTAGAATGCTCCATGCCCTTGTCATCACAATGCTCCAGAACACTTGTGATCATAATATACCTTTCCTGTGTCATCCCATTGCTCAATGACCCTTGTCATCAAAATATTCCTTGTCCTTTGTCATCACAGTGCTCCATGATACCTTTATTCAAAATTCTACATGACAACTGTCATCACAATGCAAGATGACCAATGTCATCACAAGGCCCCATGACACGTGTCATCACAATTCGCCTTGGCCCTGGACATCTCAATGCTGTATGAACCGTGTCATCACTAGGTTCCAGGACACTTGTCATCACAATGCTCCATGAACTCTGTTATCTCAATGTTCCATGGCCTTTGTATTCACAATGCTCCATTGTCCTGATAATCGCATTGCTCCATGAACACTTTCATCACAATGCTCCTTGACCACTGTCACCCTAATTCCCCATGACGTCTCGCCTCACTGTCTTCCAAGGCCACTCTCATCAAAATGCTCCATGATCTGTGTCAGCACAATATTGCATGACACTTGTCATCACAATGCTCCATGATGCCTGTCATCACAATGCTCCATGAATTTGTTATCACAATGCTCCAGGACCAGTTTCATCACAATACTCCATCCCCCTTTTCATCACAGTGCACAATGAAACCTTTCATTACAATGCTCCATGACACTTGTCATCACAATGCTCAACGGCCTTTATCGTCACAATGCTCCCAGGCACTTTTCATCACGATGTTCCATGAAAACTTACATCACTTTGCTCCACGACCACTGTCATCACAATAGTCCATACCCTTGTCAACACAATGCTGCATAATCCCTGTCATCACAATTCTCCTTGACTGCTGTCATCACGATAATCCAGGACAATTTTCATAACAATGATTCATTCCCCCAGTCATCTCAGTGCTCCATGATACCTTTCATCACAATTCCTAGATGATCAATGTCATCACAAGGCCCCATGACACCTGTCATCACAATTCGCTATGACCCTTGTCATCACAATACTCGATGAACCGTGTCATCACAGTGTTCCAGGGCACATGTCATCACAATGATCCATGACGACTTTCATCACAATGCTCCAATACACCTGTCATCACAATGCTCCATGGCCCCTGTTATCATATTGCTCCATGATCACTTTCATCACAATGATCCATGACCAATGTCATCACCATTCCTAATGACGCCTGTCATCTCAATGCTCCATGGCACCTTCATCACAATGCTCCATGAACCCATTCATCACAATGTTCCCTGTCCTTTTCATCACAATGTTCCATGGGCCCTGTCATCACAATGCTCCATGCGCTTGTCATCAAAATGCTCCAGAACTCTTGTCATCATAATGCTCCATGCCAGTGTCATCAAAATGCCCCATGACACTTGTCATCACAATGCTCCACGTCATTTGTCATCACAATGCTCCATGACCCTTGTCATAACAATGGTCCATGGCCTTGTCATCACAATGTTCCATGGCCTCTGACATCACTATGCTCTATGGTTTTTCTCATCACAATGCTCTTTGACCCCTGTCATCACAATGCTTGATGACCATTGTCATCACAATGCTCCAAGAACCCTGTCATCACAATGCTCCATGCCGTTGACATCACAATGCTCCATGGCCCTTGTAATTAGAATGCTCCATGCCCTTGTCATCACAATGCTCCAGAACACTTGTGATCATAATACGCCTTTCCTGTGTCATCCCATTGCTCAATGACCCTTGTCATCAAAATATTCCTTGTCCTTTGTCATCACAGTGCTCCATGATACCTTTAATCAAAATTCTACATGACAAGTGTCATCACAATGCAAGATGACCAATGTCATCACAAGGCCCCATGACACGTGTCATCACAATTCGCCTTGGCCCTGGACATCTCAATGCTGTATGAACCGTGTCATCACTAGGTTCCAGGACACTTGTCATCACAATGCTCCATGAACTCTGTTATCTCAATGTTCCATGGCCTTTGTATTCACAATGCTCCATTGTCCTGATAATCGCATTGCTCCATGAACACTTTCATCACAATGCTCCTTGACCACTGTCACCCTAATTCCCCATGACGTCTCGCCTCACTGTCTTCCAAGGCCACTCTCATCAAAATGCTCCATGATCTGTGTCAGCACAATATTGCATGACACTTGTCATCACAATGCTCCATGATGCCTGTCATCACAATGCTCCATGAATTTGTTATCACAATGCTCCAGGACCAGTTTCATCACAATACTCCATCCCCCTTTTCATCACAGTGCACAATGAAACCTTTCATTACAATGCTCCATGACACTTGTCATCACAATGCTCAACGGCCTTTATCGTCACAATGCTCCCAGGCACTTTTCATCACGATGTTCCATGAAAACTTACATCACTTTGCTCCACGACCATTGTCATCACAATAGTCCATACCCTTGTCAACACAATGCTGCATAATCCCTGTCATCACAATTCTCCTTGACTGCTGTCATCACGATAATCCAGGACAATTTTCATAACAATGATTCATTCCCCCAGTCATCTCAGTGCTCCATGATACCTTTCATCACAATTCCTAGATGATCAATGTCATCACAAGGCCCCATGACACCTGTCATCACAATTCGCTATGACCCTTGTCATCACAATACTCGATGAACCGTGTCATCACTGTGTTCCAGGGCACATGTCATCACAATGATCCATGACGACTTTCATCACAATGCTCCAATACACCTGTCATCACAATGCTCCATGGCCCCTGTTATCATATTGCTCCATGATCACTTTCATCACAATGATCCATGACCAATGTCATCACCATTCCTAATGACGCCTGTCATCTCAATGCTCCATGGCACCTTCATCACAATGCTCCATGAACCCATTCATCACAATGTTCCCTGTCCTTTTCATCACAATGTTCCATGGGCCCTGTCATCACAATGCTCCATGCGCTTGTCATCAAAATGCTCCAGAACTCTTGTCATCATAATGCTCCATGCCAGTGTCATCAAAATGCCCCATGACACTTGTCATCACAATGCTCCACGTCATTTGTCATCACAATGCTCCATGACCCTTGTCATAACAATGGTCCATGGCCTTGTCATCACAATGTTCCATGGCCTCTGACATCACTATGCTCTATGGTTTTTCTCATCACAATGCTCTTTGACCCCTGTCATCACAATGCTTGATGACCATTGTCATCACAATGCTCCAAGAACCCTGTCATCACAATGCTCCATGCCGTTGACATCACAATGCTCCATGGCCCTTGTAATTAGAATGCTCCATGCCCTTGTCATCACAATGCTCCAGAACACTTGTGATCATAATACGCCTTTCCTGTGTCATCCCATTGCTCAATGACCCTTGTCATCAAAATATTCCTTGTCCTTTGTCATCACAGTGCTCCATGATACCTTTAATCAAAATTCTACATGACAACTGTCATCACAATGCAAGATGACCAATGTCATCACAAGGCCCCATGACACGTGTCATCACAATTCGCCTTGGCCCTGGACATCTCAATGCTGTATGAACCGTGTCATCACTAGGTTCCAGGACACTTGTCATCACAATGCTCCATGAACTCTGTTATCTCAATGTTCCATGGCCTTTGTATTCACAATGCTCCATTGTCCTGATAATCGCATTGCTCCATGAACACTTTCATCACAATGCTCCTTGACCACTGTCACCCTAATTCCCCATGACGTCTCGCCTCACTGTCTTCCAAGGCCACTCTCATCAAAATGCTCCATGATCTGTGTCAGCACAATATTGCATGACACTTGTCATCACAATGCTCCATGATGCCTGTCATCACAATGCTCCATGAATTTGTTATCACAATGCTCCAGGACCAGTTTCATCACAATACTCCATCCCCCTTTTCATCACAGTGCACAATGAAACCTTTCATTACAATGCTCCATGAAACTTGTCATCACAATGCTCAACGGCCTTTATCGTCACAATGCTCCCAGGCACTTTTCATCACGATGTTCCATGAAAACTTACATCACTTTGCTCCACGACCATTGTCATCACAATAGTCCATACCCTTGTCAACACAATGCTGCATAATCCCTGTCATCACAATTCTCCTTGACTGCTGTAATCACGATAATCCAGGACAATTTTCATAACAATGGTTCATTCCCCCAGTCATCTCAGTGCTCCATGATACCTTTCATCACAATTCCTAGATGATCAATGTCATCACAAGGCCCCATGACACCTGTCATCACAATTCGCTATGACCCTTGTCATCACAATACTCGATGAACCGTGTCATCACAGTGTTCCAGGGCACATGTCATCACAATGATCCATGACGACTTTCATCACAATGCTCCAATACACCTGTCATCACAATGCTCCATGGCCCCTGTTATCATATTGCTCCATGATCACTTTCATCACAATGATCCATGACCAATGTCATCACCATTCCTAATGACGCCTGTCATCTCAATGCTCCATGGCACCTTCATCACAATGCTCCATGAACCCATTCATCACAATGTTCCCTGTCCTTTTCATCACAATGTTCCATGGGCCCTGTCATCACAATGCTCCATGCGCTTGTCATCAAAATGCTCCAGAACTCTTGTCATCATAATGCTCCATGCCAGTGTCATCAAAATGCCCCATGACACTTGTCATCACAATGCTCCACGTCATTTGTCATCACAATGCTCCATGACCCTTGTCATAACAATGGTCCATGGCCTTGTCATCACAATGTTCCATGGCCTCTGACATCACTATGCTCTATGGTTTTTCTCATCACAATGCTCTTTGACCCCTGTCATCACAATGCTTGATGACCATTGTCATCACAATGCTCCAAGAACCCTGTCATCACAATGCTCCATGCCGTTGACATCACAATGCTCCATGGCCCTTGTAATTAGAATGCTCCATGCCCTTGTCATCACAATGCTCCAGAACACTTGTGATCATAATACGCCTTTCCTGTGTCATCCCATTGCTCAATGACCCTTGTCATCAAAATATTCCTTGTCCTTTGTCATCACAGTGCTCCATGATACCTTTAATCAAAATTCTACATGACAACTGTCATCACAATGCAAGATGACCAATGTCATCACAAGGCCCCATGACACGTGTCATCACAATTCGCCTTGGCCCTGGACATCTCAATGCTGTATGAACCGTGTCATCACTAGGTTCCAGGACACTTGTCATCACAATGCTCCATGAACTCTGTTATCTCAATGTTCCATGGCCTTTGTATTCACAATGCTCCATTGTCCTGATAATCGCATTGCTCCATGAACACTTTCATCACAATGCTCCTTGACCACTCTCACCCTAATTCCCCATGACGTCTCGCCTCACTGTCTTCCAAGGCCACTCTCATCAAAATGCTCCATGATCTGTGTCAGCACAATATTGCATGACACTTGTCATCACAATGCTCCATGATGCCTGTCATCACAATGCTCCATGAATTTGTTATCACAATGCTCCAGGACCAGTTTCATCACAATACTCCATCCCCCTTTTCATCACAGTGCACAATGAAACCTTTCATTACAATGCTCCATGACACTTGTCATCACAATGCTCAACGGCCTTTATCGTCACAATGCTCCCAGGCACTTTTCATCACGATGTTCCATGAAAACTTACATCACTTTGCTCCACGACCATTGTCATCACAATAGTCCATACCCTTGTCAACACAATGCTGCATAATCCCTGTCATCACAATTCTCCTTGACTGCTGTCATCACGATAATCCAGGACAATTTTCATAACAATGGTTCATTCCCCCAGTCATCTCAGTGCTCCATGATACCTTTCATCACAATTCCTAGATGATCAATGTCATCACAAGGCCCCATGACACCTGTCATCACAATTCGCTATGACCCTTGTCATCACAATACTCGATGAACCGTGTCATCACAGTGTTCCAGGGCACATGTCATCACAATGATCCATGACGACTTTCATCACAATGCTCCAATACACCTGTCATCACAATGCTCCATGGCCCCTGTTATCATATTGCTCCATGATCACTTTCATCACAATGATCCATGACCAATGTCATCACCATTCCTAATGACGCCTGTCATCTCAATGCTCCATGGCACCTTCATCACAATGCTCCATGAACCCATTCATCACAATGTTCCCTGTCCTTTTCATCACAATGTTCCATGGGCCCTGTCATCACAATGCTCCATGCGCTTGTCATCAAAATGCTCCAGAACTCTTGTCATCATAATGCTCCATGCCAGTGTCATCAAAATGCCCCATGACACTTGTCATCACAATGCTCCACGTCATTTGTCATCACAATGCTCCATGACCCTTGTCATAACAATGGTCCATGGCCTTGTCATCACAATGTTCCATGGCCTCTGACATCACTATGCTCTATGGTTTTTCTCATCACAATGTTCTTTGACCCCTGTCATCACAATGCTTGATGACCATTGTCATCACAATGCTCCAAGAACCCTGTCATCACAATGCTCCATGCCGTTGACATCACAATGCTCCATGGCCCTTGTAATTAGAATGCTCCATGCCCTTGTCATCACAATGCTCCAGAACACTTGTGATCATAATATACCTTTCCTGTGTCATCCCATTGCTCAATGACCCTTGTCATCAAAATATTCCTTGTCCTTTGTCATCACAGTGCTCCATGATACCTTTATTCAAAATTCTACATGACAACTGTCATCACAATGCAAGATGACCAATGTCATCACAAGGCCCCATGACACGTGTCATCACAATTCGCCTTGGCCCTGGACATCTCAATGCTGTATGAACCGTGTCATCACTAGGTTCCAGGACACTTGTCATCACAATGCTCCATGAACTCTGTTATCTCAATGTTCCATGGCCTTTGTATTCACAATGCTCCATTGTCCTGATAATCGCATTGCTCCATGAACACTTTCATCACAATGCTCCTTGACCACTGTCACCCTAATTCCCCATGACGTCTCGCCTCACTGTCTTCCAAGGCCACTCTCATCAAAATGCTCCATGATCTGTGTCAGCACAATATTGCATGACACTTGTCATCACAATGCTCCATGATGCCTGTCATCACAATGCTCCATGAATTTGTTATCACAATGCTCCAGGACCAGTTTCATCACAATACTCCATCCCCCTTTTCATCACAGTGCACAATGAAACCTTTCATTACAATGCTCCATGACACTTGTCATCACAATGCTCAACGGCCTTTATCGTCACAATGCTCCCAGGCACTTTTCATCACGATGTTCCATGAAAACTTACATCACTTTGCTCCACGACCACTGTCATCACAATAGTCCATACCCTTGTCAACACAATGCTGCATAATCCCTGTCATCACAATTCTCCTTGACTGCTGTCATCACGATAATCCAGGACAATTTTCATAACAATGATTCATTCCCCCAGTCATCTCAGTGCTCCATGATACCTTTCATCACAATTCCTAGATGATCAATGTCATCACAAGGCCCCATGACACCTGTCATCACAATTCGCTATGACCCTTGTCATCACAATACTCGATGAACCGTGTCATCACAGTGTTCCAGGGCACATGTCATCACAATGATCCATGACGACTTTCATCACAATGCTCCAATACACCTGTCATCACAATGCTCCATGGCCCCTGTTATCATATTGCTCCATGATCACTTTCATCACAATGATCCATGACCAATGTCATCACCATTCCTAATGACGCCTGTCATCTCAATGCTCCATGGCACCTTCATCACAATGCTCCATGAACCCATTCATCACAATGTTCCCTGTCCTTTTCATCACAATGTTCCATGGGCCCTGTCATCACAATGCTCCATGCGCTTGTCATCAAAATGCTCCAGAACTCTTGTCATCATAATGCTCCATGCCAGTGTCATCAAAATGCCCCATGACACTTGTCATCACAATGCTCCACGTCATTTGTCATCACAATGCTCCATGACCCTTGTCATAACAATGGTCCATGGCCTTGTCATCACAATGTTCCATGGCCTCTGACATCACTATGCTCTATGGTTTTTCTCATCACAATGCTCTTTGACCCCTGTCATCACAATGCTTGATGACCATTGTCATCACAATGCTCCAAGAACCCTGTCATCACAATGCTCCATGCCGTTGACATCACAATGCTCCATGGCCCTTGTAATTAGAATGCTCCATGCCCTTGTCATCACAATGCTCCAGAACACTTGTGATCATAATACGCCTTTCCTGTGTCATCCCATTGCTCAATGACCCTTGTCATCAAAATATTCCTTGTCCTTTGTCATCACAGTGCTCCATGATACCTTTAATCAAAATTCTACATGACAAGTGTCATCACAATGCAAGATGACCAATGTCATCACAAGGCCCCATGACACGTGTCATCACAATTCGCCTTGGCCCTGGACATCTCAATGCTGTATCAACCGTGTCATCACTAGGTTCCAGGACACTTGTCATCACAATGCTCCATGAACTCTGTTATCTCAATGTTCCATGGCCTTTGTATTCACAATGCTCCATTGTCCTGATAATCGCATTGCTCCATGAACACTTTCATCACAATGCTCCTTGACCACTGTCACCCTAATTCCCCATGACGTCTCGCCTCACTGTCTTCCAAGGCCACTCTCATCAAAATGCTCCATGATCTGTGTCAGCACAATATTGCATGACACTTGTCATCACAATGCTCCATGATGCCTGTCATCACAATGCTCCATGAATTTGTTATCACAATGCTCCAGGACCAGTTTCATCACAATACTCCATCCCCCTTTTCATCACAGTGCACAATGAAACCTTTCATTACAATGCTCCATGACACTTGTCATCACAATGCTCAACGGCCTTTATCGTCACAATGCTCCCAGGCACTTTTCATCACGATGTTCCATGAAAACTTACATCACTTTGCTCCACGAGCATTGTCATCACAATAGTCCATACCCTTGTCAACACAATGCTGCATAATCCCTGTCATCACAATTCTCCTTGACTGCTGTCATCACGATAATCCAGGACAATTTTCATAACAATGATTCATTCCCCCAGTCATCTCAGTGCTCCATGATACCTTCCATCACAATTCCTAGATGATCAATGTCATCACAAGGCCCCATGACACCTGCCATCACAATTTGCTATGACCCTTGTCATCACAATACTCGATGAACCGTGTCATCACAGTGTTCCAGGGCACATGTCATCACAATGATCCATGACGACTTTCATCACAATGCTCCAATACACCTGTCATCACAATGCTCCATGGCCCCTGTTATCATATTGCTCCATGATCACTTTCATCACAATGATCCATGACCAATGTCATCACCATTCCTAATGACGCCTGTCATCTCAATGCTCCATGGCACCTTCATCACAATGCTCCATGAACCCATTCATCACAATGTTCCCTGTCCTTTTCATCACAATGTTCCATGGGCCCTGTCATCACAATGCTCCATGCGCTTGTCATCAAAATGCTCCAGAACTCTTGTCATCATAATGCTCAATGCCAATGTCATCAAAATGCCCCATGACACTTGTCATCACAATGCTCCACGTCATTTGTCATCACAATGCTCCATGACCCTTGTCATAACAATGGTCCATGGCCTTGTCATCACAATGTTCCATGGCCTCTGACATCACTATGCTCTATGGTTTTTCTCATCACAATGCTCTTTGACCCCTGTCATCACAATGCTTGATGACCATTGTCATCACAATGCTCCAAGAACCCTGTCATCACAATGCTCCATGCCGTTGACATCACAATGCTCCATGGCCCTTGTAATTAGAATGCTCCATGCCCTTGTCATCACAATGCTCCAGAACACTTGTGATCATAATACGCCTTTCCTGTGTCATCCCATTGCTCAATGACCCTTGTCATCAAAATATTCCTTGTCCTTTGTCATCACAGTGCTCCATGATACCTTTAATCAAAATTCTACATGACAACTGTCATCACAATGCAAGATGACCAATGTCATCACAAGGCCCCATGACATGTGTCATCACAATTCGCCTTGGCCCTTGACATCTCAATGCTGTATGAACCGTGTCATCACTAGGTTCCAGGACACTTGTCATCACAATGCTCCATGAACCCTGTTATCTCAATGTTCCATGGCCTTTGTATTCACAATGCTCCATTGTCCTGATAATCGCATTGCTCCATGAACACTTTCATCACAATGCTCCTTGACCACTGTCACCCTAATTCCCCATGACGTCTCGCCTCACTGTCTTCCAAGGCCACTCTCATCAAAATGCTCCATGATCTGTGTCAGCACAATATTGCATGACACTTGTCATCACAATGCTCCATGATGCCTGTCATCACAATGCTCCATGAATTTGTTATCACAATGCTCCAGGACCAGTTTCATCACAATACTCCATCCCCCTTTTCATCACAGTGTACAAGGAAACCTTTCATTACAATGCTCCATGACACTTGTCATCACAATGCTCAATGGCCTTTATCGTCACAATGCTCCCAGGCACTTTTCATCACGATGTTCCATGAAAACTTACATCACTTTGCTCCACGACCATTGTCATCACAATAGTCCATACCCTTGTCAACACAATGCTGCATAATCCCTGTCATCACAATTCTCCTTGACTGCTGTCATCACGATAATCCAGGACAATTTTCATAACAATGGTTCATTCCCCCAGTCATCTCAGTGCTCCATGATACCTTTCATCACAATTCCTAGATGATCAATGTCATCACAAGGCCCCATGACACCTGTCATCACAATTTGCTATGACCCTTGTCATCACAATACTCGATGAACCGTGTCATCACAGTGTTCCAGGGCACATGTCATCACAATGATCCATGACGACTTTCATCACAATGCTCCAATACACCTGTCATCACAATGCTCCATGGCCCCTGTTATCATATTGCTCCATGATCACTTTCATCACAATGATCCATGACCAATGTCATCACCATTCCTAATGACGCCTGTCATCTCAATGCTCCATGGCACCTTCATCACAATGCTCCATGAACCCATTCATCACAATGTTCCCTGTCCTTTTCATCACAATGTTCCATGGGCCCTGTCATCACAATGCTCCATGCGCTTGTCATCAAAATGCTCCAGAACTCTTGTCATCATAATGCTCCATGCCAATGTCATCAAAATGCCCCATGACACTTGTCATCACAATGCTCCACGTCATTTGTCATCACAATGCTCCATGACCCTTGTCATAACAATGGTCCATGGCCTTGTCATCACAATGTTCCATGGCCTCTGACATCACTATGCTCTATGGTTTTTCTCATCACAATGCTCTTTGACCCCTGTCATCACAATGCTTGATGACCATTGTCATCACAATGCTCCAAGAACCCTGTCATCACAATGCTCCATGCCGTTGACATCACAATGCTCCATGGCCCTTGTAATTAGAATGCTCCATGCCCTTGTCATCACAATGCTCCAGAACACTTGTGATCATAATACGCCTTTCCTGTGTCATCCCATTGCTCAATGACTCTTGTCATCAAAATATTCCTTGTCCTTTGTCATCACAGTGCTCCATGATACCGTAATCAAAATTCTACATGACAACTGTCATCACAATGCAAGATGACCAATGTCATCACAAGGCCCCATGACACGTGTCATCACAATTCGCCTTGGCCCTTGACATCTCAATGCTGTATGAACCGTGTCATCACTAGGTTCCAGGACACTTGTCATCACAATGCTCCATGAACTCTGTTATCTCAATGTTCCATGGCCTTTGCATTCACAATGCTCCATTGTCCTGATAATCGCATTGCTCCATGAACACTTTCATCACAATGCTCCTTGACCACTGTCACCCTAATTCCCCATGACGTCTCGCCTCACTGTCTTCCAAGGCCACTCTCATCAAAATGCTCCATGATCTGTGTCAGCACAATATTGCATGACACTTGTCATCACAATGCTCCATGATGCCTGTCATCACAATGCTCCATGAATTTGTTATCACAATGCTCCAGGACCAGTTTCATCACAATACTCCATCCCCCTTTTCATCACAGTGCACAATGAAACCTTTCATTACAATGCTCCATGACACTTGTCATCACAATGCTCAACGGCCTTTATCGTCACAATGCTCCCAGGCACTTTTCATCACGATGTTCCATGAAAACTTACATCACTTTGCTCCACGACCATTGTCATCACAATAGTCCATACCCTTGTCAACACAATGCTGCATAATCCCTGTCATCACAATTCTCCTTGACTGCTGTCATCACGATAATCCAGGACAATTTTCAGAACAATGGTTCATTCCCCCAGTCATCTCAGTGCTCCATGATACCTTTCATCACAATTCCTAGATGATCAATGTCATCACAAGGCCCCATGACACCTGTCATCACAATTTGCTATGACCCTTGTCATCACAATACTCGATGAACCATGTCATCACAGTGTTCCAGGGCACATGTCATCACAATGATCCATGACGACTTTCATCACAATGCTCCAATACACCTGTCATCACAATGCTCCATGGCCCCTGTTATCATATTGCTCCATGATCACTTTCATCACAATGATCCATGACCAATGTCATCACCATTCCTAATGACGCCTGTCATCTCAATGCTCCATGGCACCTTCATCACAATGCTCCATGAACCCATTCATCACAATGTTCCCTGTCCTTTTCATCACAATGTTCCATGGGCCCTGTCATCACAATGCTCCATGCGCTTGTCATCAAAATGCTCCAGAACTCTTGTCATCATAATGCTCCATGCCAGTGTCATCAAAATGCCCCATGACACTTGTCATCAGAATGCTCCACGTCATTTGTCATCACAATGCTCCATGACCCTTGTCATAGCAATGGTCCATGGCCTTGTCATCACAATGTTCCATGGCCTCTGACATCACTATGCTCTATGGTTTTTCTCATCACAATGCTCTTTGACCCCTGTCATCACAATGCTTGATGACCATTGTCATCACAATGCTCCAAGAACCCTGTCATCACAATGCTCCATGCCGTTGACATCACAATGCTCCATGGCCCTTGTAATTAGAATGCTCCATGCCCTTGTCATCACAATGCTCCAGAACACTTGTGATCATAATACGCCTTTCCTGTGTCATCCCATTGCTCAATGACCCTTGTCATCAAAATATTCCTTGTCCTTTGTCATCACAGTGCTCCATGATACCTTTAATCAAAATTCTACATGACAACTGTCATCACAATGCAAGATGACCAATGTCATCACAAGGCCCCATGACACGTGTCATCACAATTCGCCTTGGCCCTGGACATCTCAATGCTGTATGAACCGTGTCATCACTAGGTTCCAGGACACTTGTCATCACAATGCTCCATGAACTCTGTTATCTCAATGTTCCATGGCCTTTGTATTCACAATGCTCCATTGTCCTGATAATCGCATTGCTCCATGAACACTTTCATCACAATGCTCCTTGACCACTGTCACCCTAATTCCCCATGACGTCTCGCCTCACTGTCTTCCAAGGCCACTCTCATCAAAATGCTCCATGATCTGTGTCAGCACAATATTGCATGACACTTGTCATCACAATGCTCCATGATGCCTGTCATCACAATGCTCCATGAATTTGTTATCACAATGCTCCAGGACCAGTTTCATCACAATACTCCATCCCCCTTTTCATCACAGTGCACAATGAAACCTTTCATTACAATGCTCCATGACACTTGTCATCACAATGCTCAACGGCCTTTATCGTCACAATGCTCCCAGGCACTTTTCATCACGATGTTCCATGAAAACTTACATCACTTTGCTCCACGACCATTGTCATCACAATAGTCCATACCCTTGTCAACACAATGCTGCATAATCCCTGTCATCACAATTCTCCTTGACTGCTGTCATCACGATAATCCAGGACAATTTTCATAACAATGGTTCATTCCCCCAGTCATCTCAGTGCTCCATGATACCTTTCATCACAATTCCTAGATGATCAATGTCATCACAAGGCCCCATGACACCTGTCATCACAATTTGCTATGACCCTTGTCATCACAATACTCGATGAACCGTGTCATCACAGTGTTCCAGGGCACATGTCATCACAATGATCCATGACGACTTTCATCACAATGCTCCAATACACCTGTCATCACAATGCTCCATGGCCCCTGTTATCATATTGCTCCATGATCACTTTCATCACAATGATCCATGACCAATGTCATCACCATTCCTAATGACGCCTGTCATCTCAATGCTCCATGGCACCTTCATCACAATGCTCCATGAACCCATTCATCACAATGTTCCCTGTCCTTTTCATCACAATGTTCCATGGGCCCTGTCATCACAATGCTCCATGCGCTTGTCATCAAAATGCTCCAGAACTCTTGTCATCATAATGCTCCATGCCAGTGTCATCAAAATGCCCCATGACACTTGTCATCACAATGCTCCACGTCATTTGTCATCACAATGCTCCATGACCCTTGTCATAACAATGGTCCATGGCCTTGTCATCACAATGTTCCATGGCCTCTGACATCACTATGCTCTATGGTTTTTCTCATCACAATGCTCTTTGACCCCTGTCATCACAATGCTTGATGACCATTGTCATCACAATGCTCCAAGAACCCTGTCATCACAATGCTCCATGCCGTTGACATCACAATGCTCCATGGCCCTTGTAATTAGAATGCTCCATGCCCTTGTCATCACAATGCTCCAGAACACTTGTGATCATAATACGCCTTTCCTGTGTCATCCCATTGCTCAATGACCCTTGTCATCAAAATATTCCTTGTCCTTTGTCATCACAGTGCTCCATGATACCTTTAATCAAAATTCTACATGACAACTGTCATCACAATGCAAGATGACCAATGTCATCACAAGGCCCCATGACACGTGTCATCACAATTCGCCTTGGCCCTGGACATCTCAATGCTGTATGAACCGTGTCATCACTAGGTTCCAGGACACTTGTCATCACAATGCTCCATGAACTCTGTTATCTCAATGTTCCATGGCCTTTGTATTCACAATGCTCCATTGTCCTGATAATCGCATTGCTCCATGAACACTTTCATCACAATGCTCCTTGACCACTGTCACCCTAATTCCCCATGACGTCTCGCCTCACTGTCTTCCAAGGCCACTCTCATCAAAATGCTCCATGATCTGTGTCAGCACAATATTGCATGACACTTGTCATCACAATGCTCCATGATGCCTGTCATCACAATGCTCCATGAATTTGTTATCACAATGCTCCAGGACCAGTTTCATCACAATACTCCATCCCCCTTTTCATCACAGTGCACAATGAAACCTTTCATTACAATGCTCCATGACACTTGTCATCACAATGCTCAACGGCCTTTATCGTCACAATGCTCCCAGGCACTTTTCATCACGATGTTCCATGAAAACTTACATCACTTTGCTCCACGAGCATTGTCATCACAATAGTCCATACCCTTGTCAACACAATGCTGCATAATCCCTGTCATCACAATTCTCCTTGACTGCTGTCATCACGATAATCCAGGACAATTTTCATAACAATGATTCATTCCCCCAGTCATCTCAGTGCTCCATGATACCTTTCATCACAATTCCTAGATGATCAATGTCATCACAAGGCCCCATGACACCTGTCATCACAATTCGCTATGACCCTTGTCATCACAATACTCGATGAACCGTGTCATCACAGTGTTCCAGGGCACATGTCATCACAATGATCCATGACGACTTTCATCACAATGCTCCAATACACCTGTCATCACAATGCTCCATGGCCCCTGTTATCATATTGCTCCATGATCACTTTCATCACAATGATCCATGACCAATGTCATCACCATTCCTAATGACGCCTGTCATCTCAATGCTCCATGGCACCTTCATCACAATGCTCCATGAACCCATTCATCACAATGTTCCCTGTCCTTTTCATCACAATGTTCCATGGGCCCTGTCATCACAATGCTCCATGCGCTTGTCATCAAAATGCTCCAGAACTCTTGTCATCATAATGCTCCATGCCAGTGTCATCAAAATGCCCCATGACACTTGTCATCACAATGCTCCACGTCATTTGTCATCACAATGCTCCATGACCCTTGTCATAACAATGGTCCATGGCCTTGTCATCACAATGTTCCATGGCCTCTGACATCACTATGCTCTATGGTTTTTCTCATCACAATGCTCTTTGACCCCTGTCATCACAATGCTTGATGACCATTGTCATCACAATGCTCCAAGAACCCTGTCATCACAATGCTCCATGCCGTTGACATCACAATGCTCCATGGCCCTTGTAATTAGAATGCTCCATGCCCTTGTCATCACAATGCTCCAGAACACTTGTGATCATAATACGCCTTTCCTGTGTCATCCCATTGCTCAATGACCCTTGTCATCAAAATATTCCTTGTCCTTTGTCATCACAGTGCTCCATGATACCTTTAATCAAAATTCTACATGACAACTGTCATCACAATGCAAGATGACCAATGTCATCACAAGGCCCCATGACACGTGTCATCACAATTCGCCTTGGCCCTGGACATCTCAATGCTGTATGAACCGTGTCATCACTAGGTTCCAGGACACTTGTCATCACAATGCTCCATGAACTCTGTTATCTCAATGTTCCATGGCCTTTGTATTCACAATGCTCCATTGTCCTGATAATCGCATTGCTCCATGAACACTTTCATCACAATGCTCCTTGACCACTGTCACCCTAATTCCCCATGACGTCTCGCCTCACTGTCTTCCAAGGCCACTCTCATCAAAATGCTCCATGATCTGTGTCAGCACAATATTGCATGACACTTGTCATCACAATGCTCCATGATGCCTGTCATCACAATGCTCCATGAATTTGTTATCACAATGCTCCAGGACCAGTTTCATCACAATACTCCATCCCCCTTTTCATCACAGTGCACAATGAAACCTTTCATTACAATGCTCCATGACACTTGTCATCACAATGCTCAACGGCCTTTATCGTCACAATGCTCCCAGGCACTTTTCATCACGATGTTCCATGAAAACTTACATCACTTTGCTCCACGACCACTGTCATCACAATAGTCCATACCCTTGTCAACACAATGCTGCATAATCCCTGTCATCACAATTCTCCTTGACTGCTGTCATCACGATAATCCAGGACAATTTTCATAACAATGATTCATTCCCCCAGTCATCTCAGTGCTCCATGATACCTTTCATCACAATTCCTAGATGATCAATGTCATCACAAGGCCCCATGACACCTGTCATCACAATTCGCTATGACCCTTGTCATCACAATACTCGATGAACCGTGTCATCACAGTGTTCCAGGGCACATGTCATCACAATGATCCATGACGACTTTCATCACAATGCTCCAATACACCTGTCATCACAATGCTCCATGGCCCCTGTTATCATATTGCTCCATGATCACTTTCATCACAATGATCCATGACCAATGTCATCACCATTCCTAATGACGCCTGTCATCTCAATGCTCCATGGCACCTTCATCACAATGCTCCATGAACCCATTCATCACAATGTTCCCTGTCCTTTTCATCACAATGTTCCATGGGCCCTGTCATCACAATGCTCCATGCGCTTGTCATCAAAATGCTCCAGAACTCTTGTCATCATAATGCTCCATGCCAGTGTCATCAAAATGCCCCATGACACTTGTCATCACAATGCTCCACGTCATTTGTCATCACAATGCTCCATGACCCTTGTCATAACAATGGTCCATGGCCTTGTCATCACAATGTTCCATGGCCTCTGACATCACTATGCTCTATGGTTTTTCTCATCACAATGCTCTTTGACCCCTGTCATCACAATGCTTGATGACCATTGTCATCACAATGCTCCAAGAACCCTGTCATCACAATGCTCCATGCCGTTGACATCACAATGCTCCATGGCCCTTGTAATTAGAATGCTCCATGCCCTTGTCATCACAATGCTCCAGAACACTTGTGATCATAATACGCCTTTCCTGTGTCATCCCATTGCTCAATGACCCTTGTCATCAAAATATTCCTTGTCCTTTGTCATCACAGTGCTCCATGATACCTTTAATCAAAATTCTACATGACAACTGTCATCACAATGCAAGATGACCAATGTCATCACAAGGCCCCATGACACGTGTCATCACAATTCGCCTTGGCCCTGGACATCTCAATGCTGTATGAACCGTGTCATCACTAGGTTCCAGGACACTTGTCATCACAATGCTCCATGAACTCTGTTATCTCAATGTTCCATGGCCTTTGTATTCACAATGCTCCATTGTCCTGATAATCGCATTGCTCCATGAACACTTTCATCACAATGCTCCTTGACCACTGTCACCCTAATTCCCCATGACGTCTCGCCTCACTGTCTTCCAAGGCCACTCTCATCAAAATGCTCCATGATCTGTGTCAGCACAATATTGCATGACACTTGTCATCACAATGCTCCATGATGCCTGTCATCACAATGCTCCATGAATTTGTTATCACAATGCTCCAGGACCAGTTTCATCACAATACTCCATCCCCCTTTTCATCACAGTGCACAATGAAACCTTTCATTACAATGCTCCATGACACTTGTCATCACAATGCTCAACGGCCTTTATCGTCACAATGCTCCCAGGCACTTTTCATCACGATGTTCCATGAAAACTTACATCACTTTGCTCCACGACCACTGTCATCACAATAGTCCATACCCTTGTCAACACAATGCTGCATAATCCCTGTCATCACAATTCTCCTTGACTGCTGTCATCACGATAATCCAGGACAATTTTCATAACAATGATTCATTCCCCCAGTCATCTCAGTGCTCCATGATACCTTTCATCACAATTCCTAGATGATCAATGTCATCACAAGGCCCCATGACACCTGTCATCACAATTCGCTATGACCCTTGTCATCACAATACTCGATGAACCGTGTCATCACAGTGTTCCAGGGCACATGTCATCACAATGATCCATGACGACTTTCATCACAATGCTCCAATACACCTGTCATCACAATGCTCCATGGCCCCTGTTATCATATTGCTCCATGATCACTTTCATCACAATGATCCATGACCAATGTCATCACCATTCCTAATGACGCCTGTCATCTCAATGCTCCATGGCACCTTCATCACAATGCTCCATGAACCCATTCATCACAATGTTCCCTGTCCTTTTCATCACAATGTTCCATGGGCCCTGTCATCACAATGCTCCATGCGCTTGTCATCAAAATGCTCCAGAACTCTTGTCATCATAATGCTCCATGCCAATGTCATCAAAATGCCCCATGACACTTGTCATCACAATGCTCCACGTCATTTGTCATCACAATGCTCCATGACCCTTGTCATAACAATGGTCCATGGCCTTGTCATCACAATGTTCCATGGCCTCTGACATCACTATGCTCTATGGTTTTTCTCATCACAATGCTCTTTGACCCCTGTCATCACAATGCTTGATGACCATTGTCATCACAATGCTCCAAGAACCCTGTCATCACAATGCTCCATGCCGTTGACATCACAATGCTCCATGGCCCTTGTAATTAGAATGCTCCATGCCCTTGTCATCACAATGCTCCAGAACACTTGTGATCATAATACGCCTTTCCTGTGTCATCCCATTGCTCAATGACCCTTGTCATCAAAATATTCCTTGTCCTTTGTCATCACAGTGCTCCATGATACCTTAATCAAAATTCTACATGACAACTGTCATCACAATGCAAGATGACCAATGTCATCACAAGGCCCCATGACACGTGTCATCACAATTCGCCTTGGCCCTTGACATCTTAATGCTGTATGAACCGTGTCATCACTAGGTTCCAGGACACTTGTCATCACAATGCTCCATGAACTCTGTTATCTCAATGTTCCATGGCCTTTGCATTCACAATGCTCCATTGTCCTGATAATCGCATTGCTCCATGAACACTTTCATCACAATGCTCCTTGACCACTGTCACCCTAATTCCCCATGACGTCTCGCCTCACTGTCTTCCAAGGCCACTCTCATCAAAATGCTCCATGATCTGTGTCAGCACAATATTGCATGACACTTGTCATCACAATGCTCCATGATGCCTGTCATCACAATGCTCCATGAATTTGTTATCACAATGCTCCAGGACCAGTTTCATCACAATACTCCATCCCCCTTTTCATCACAGTGCACAATGAAACCTTTCATTACAATGCTCCATGACACTTGTCATCACAATGCTCAACGGCCTTTATCGTCACAATGCTCCCAGGCACTTTTCATCACGATGTTCCCTGAAAACTTACATCACTTTGCTCCACGACCACTGTCATCACAATAGTCCATACCCTTGTCAACACAATGCTGCATAATCCCTGTCATCACAATTCTCCTTGACTGCTGTCATCACAACAATCCAGGACAATTTTCAGAACAATGGTTCATTCCCCCAGTCATCTCAGTGCTCCATGATACCTTTCATCACAATTCCTAGATGATCAATGTCATCACAAGGCCCCATGACACCTGTCATCACAATTTGCTATGACCCTTGTCATCACAATACTCGATGAACCGTGTCCTCACAGTGTTCCAGGGCACATGTCATCACAATGATCCATGACGACTTTCATCACAATGCTCCAATACACCTGTCATCACAATGCTCCATGGCCCCTGTTATCATATTGCTCCATGATCACTTTCATCACAATGATCCATGACCAATGTCATCACCATTCCTAATGACGCCTGTCATCTCAATGCTCCATGGCACCTTCATCACAATGCTCCATGAACCCATTCATCACAATGTTCCCTGTCCTTTTCATCACAATGTTCCATGGGCCCTGTCATCACAATGCTCCATGCGCTTGTCATCAAAATGCTCCAGAACTCTTGTCATCATAATGCTCCATGCCAGTGTCATCAAAATGCCCCATGACACTTGTCATCACAATGCTCCACGTCATTTGTCATCACAATGCTCCATGACCCTTGTCATAACAATGGTCCATGGCCTTTTCATCACAATGTTCCATGGCCTCTGACATCACTATGCTCTATGGTTTTTCTCATCACAATGCTCTTTGACCCCTGTCATCACAATGCTTGATGACCATTGTCATCACAATGCTCCAAGAACCCTGTCATCACAATGCTCCATGCCGTTGACATCACAATGCTCCATGGCCCTTGTAATTAGAATGCTCCATGCCCTTGTCATCACAATGCTCCAGAACACTTGTGATCATAATACGCCTTTCCTGTGTCATCCCATTGCTCAATGACCCTTGTCATCAAAATATTCCTTGTCCTTTGTCATCACAGTGCTCCATGATACCTTTAATCAAAATTCTACATGACAACTGTCATCACAATGCAAGATGACCAATGTCATCACAAGGCCCCATGACACGTGTCATCACAATTCGCCTTGGCCCTGGACATCTCAATGCTGTATGAACCGTGTCATCACTAGGTTCCAGGACACTTGTCATCACAATGCTCCATGAACTCTGTTATCTCAATGTTCCATGGCCTTTGTATTCACAATGCTCCATTGTCCTGATAATCGCATTGCTCCATGAACACTTTCATCACAATGCTCCTTGACCACTGTCACCCTAATTCCCCATGACGTCTCGCCTCACTGTCTTCCAAGGCCACTCTCATCAAAATGCTCCATGATCTGTGTCAGCACAATATTGCATGACACTTGTCATCACAATGCTCCATGATGCCTGTCATCACAATGCTCCATGAATTTGTTATCACAATGCTCCAGGACCAGTTTCATCACAATACTCCATCCCCCTTTTCATCACAGTGCACAATGAAACCTTTCATTACAATGCTCCATGACACTTGTCATCACAATGCTCAACGGCCTTTATCGTCACAATGCTCCCAGGCACTTTTCATCACGATGTTCCATGAAAACTTACATCACTTTGCTCCACGACCACTGTCATCACAATAGTCCATACCCTTGTCAACACAATGCTGCATAATCCCTGTCATCACAATTCTCCTTGACTGCTGTCATCACGATAATCCAGGACAATTTTCATAACAATGATTCATTCCCCCAGTCATCTCAGTGCTCCATGATACCTTTCATCACAATTCCTAGATGATCAATGTCATCACAAGGCCCCATGACACCTGTCATCACAATTCGCTATGACCCTTGTCATCACAATACTCGATGAACCGTGTCATCACAGTGTTCCAGGGCACATGTCATCACAATGATCCATGACGACTTTCATCACAATGCTCCAATACACCTGTCATCACAATGCTCCATGGCCCCTGTTATCATATTGCTCCATGATCACTTTCATCACAATGATCCATGACCAATGTCATCACCATTCCTAATGACGCCTGTCATCTCAATGCTCCATGGCACCTTCATCACAATGCTCCATGAACCCATTCATCACAATGTTCCCTGTCCTTTTCATCACAATGTTCCATGGGCCCTGTCATCACAATGCTCCATGCGCTTGTCATCAAAATGCTCCAGAACTCTTGTCATCATAATGCTCCATGCCAATGTCATCAAAATGCCCCATGACACTTGTCATCACAATGCTCCACGTCATTTGTCATCACAATGCTCCATGACCCTTGTCATAACAATGGTCCATGGCCTTGTCATCACAATGTTCCATGGCCTCTGACATCACTATGCTCTATGGTTTTTCTCATCACAATGCTCTTTGACCCCTGTCATCACAATGCTTGATGACCATTGTCATCACAATGCTCCAAGAACCCTGTCATCACAATGCTCCATGCCGTTGACATCACAATGCTCCATGGCCCTTGTAATTAGAATGCTCCATGCCCTTGTCATCACAATGCTCCAGAACACTTGTGATCATAATACGCCTTTCCTGTGTCATCCCATTGCTCAATGACCCTTGTCATCAAAATATTCCTTGTCCTTTGTCATCACAGTGCTCCATGATACCTTAATCAAAATTCTACATGACAACTGTCATCACAATGCAAGATGACCAATGTCATCACAAGGCCCCATGACACGTGTCATCACAATTCGCCTTGGCCCTTGACATCTTAATGCTGTATGAACCGTGTCATCACTAGGTTCCAGGACACTTGTCATCACAATGCTCCATGAACTCTGTTATCTCAATGTTCCATGGCCTTTGCATTCACAATGCTCCATTGTCCTGATAATCGCATTGCTCCATGAACACTTTCATCACAATGCTCCTTGACCACTGTCACCCTAATTCCCCATGACGTCTCGCCTCACTGTCTTCCAAGGCCACTCTCATCAAAATGCTCCATGATCTGTGTCAGCACAATATTGCATGACACTTGTCATCACAATGCTCCATGATGCCTGTCATCACAATGCTCCATGAATTTGTTATCACAATGCTCCAGGACCAGTTTCATCACAATACTCCATCCCCCTTTTCATCACAGTGCACAATGAAACCTTTCATTACAATGCTCCATGACACTTGTCATCACAATGCTCAACGGCCTTTATCGTCACAATGCTCCCAGGCACTTTTCATCACGATGTTCCCTGAAAACTTACATCACTTTGCTCCACGACCACTGTCATCACAATAGTCCATACCCTTGTCAACACAATGCTGCATAATCCCTGTCATCACAATTCTCCTTGACTGCTGTCATCACAATAATCCAGGACAATTTTCAGAACAATGGTTCATTCCCCCAGTCATCTCAGTGCTCCATGATACCTTTCATCACAATTCCTAGATGATCAATGTCATCACAAGGCCCCATGACACCTGTCATCACAATTTGCTATGACCCTTGTCATCACAATACTCGATGAACCGTGTCCTCACAGTGTTCCAGGGCACATGTCATCACAATGATCCATGACGACTTTCATCACAATGCTCCAATACACCTGTCATCACAATGCTCCATGGCCCCTGTTATCATATTGCTCCATGATCACTTTCATCACAATGATCCATGACCAATGTCATCACCATTCCTAATGACGCCTGTCATCTCAATGCTCCATGGCACCTTCATCACAATGCTCCATGAACCCATTCATCACAATGTTCCCTGTCCTTTTCATCACAATGTTCCATGGGCCCTGTCATCACAATGCTCCATGCGCTTGTCATCAAAATGCTCCAGAACTCTTGTCATCATAATGCTCCATGCCAATGTCATCAAAATGCCCCATAACACTTGTCATCACAATGCTCCACGTCATTTGTCATCACAATGCTCCATGACCCTTGTCATAACAATGGTCCATGGCCTTGTCATCACAATGTTCCATGGCCTCTGACATCACTATGCTCTATGGTTTTTCTCATCACAATGCTCTCTGACCCCTGTCATCACAATGCTTGATGACCATTGTCATCACAATGCTCCAAGAACCCTGTCATCACAATGCTCCATGCCGTTGACATCACAATGCTCCATGGCCCTTGTAATTAGAATGCTCCATGCCCTTGTCATCACAATGCTCCAGAACACTTGTGATCATAATACGCCTTTCCTGTGTCATCCCATTGCTCAATGACCCTTGTCATCAAAATATTCCTTGTCCTTTGTCATCACAGTGCTCCATGATACCTTTAATCAAAATTCTACATGACAACTGTCATCACAATGCAAGATGACCAATGTCATCACAAGGCCCCATGACATGTGTCATCACAATTCGCCTTGGCCCTTGACATCTCAATGCTGTATGAACCGTGTCATCACTAGGTTCCAGGACACTTGTCATCACAATGCTGCATGAACCCTGTTATCTCAATGTTCCATGGCCTTTGTATTCACAATGCTCCATTGTCCTGATAATCGCATTGCTCCATGAACACTTTCATCACAATGCTCCTTGACCACTGTCACCCTAATTCCCCATGACGTCTCGCCTCACTGTCTTCCAAGGCCACTCTCATCAAAATGCTCCATGATCTGTGTCAGCACAATATTGCATGACACTTGTCATCACAATGCTCCATGATGCCTGTCATCACAATGCTCCATGAATTTGTTATCACAATGCTCCAGGACCAGTTTCATCACAATACTCCATCCCCCTTTTCATCACAGTGCACAATGAAACCTTTCATTACAATGCTCCATGACACTTGTCATCACAATGCTCAATGGCCTTTATCGTCACAATGCTCCCAGGCACTTTTCATCACGATGTTCCATGAAAACTTACATCACTTTGCTCCACGACCATTGTCATCACAATAGTCCATACCCTTGTCAACACAATGCTGCATAATCCCTGTCATCACAATTCTCCTTGACTGCTGTCATCACGATAATCCAGGACAATTTTCATAACAATGGTTCATTCCCCCAGTCATCTCAGTGCTCCATGATACCTTTCATCACAATTCCTAGAAGATCAATGTCATCACAAGGCCCCATGACACCTGTCATCACAATTTGCTATGACCCTTGTCATCACAATACTCGATGAACCGTGTCATCACAGTGTTCCAGGGCACATGTCATCACAATGATCCATGACGACTTTCATCACAATGCTCCAATACACCTGTCATCACAATGCTCCATGGCCCCTGTTATCATATTGCTCCATGATCACTTTCATCACAATGATCCATGACCAATGTCATCACCATTCCTAATGACGCCTGTCATCTCAATGCTCCATGGCACCTTCATCACAATGCTCCATGAACCCATTCATCACAATGTTCCCTGTCCTTTTCATCACAATGTTCCATGGGCCCTGTCATCACAATGCTCCATGCGCTTGTCATCAAAATGCTCCAGAACTCTTGTCATCATAATGCTCCATGCCAGTGTCATCAAAATGCCCCATGACACTTGTCATCACAATGCTCCACGCCATTTGTCATCACAAAGCTCCATGACCCTTGTCATAACAATGGTCCATGGCCTTGTCATCACAATGTTCCATGGCCTCTGACATCACTATGCTCTATGGTTTTTCTCATCACAATGCTCTTTGACCCCTGTCATCACAATGCTTGATGACCATTGTCATCACAATGCTCCAAGAACCCTGTCATCACAATGCTCCATGCCGTTGACATCACAATGCTCCATGGCCCTTGTAATTAGAATGCTCCATGCCCTTGTCATCACAATGCTCCAGAACACTTGTGATCATAATATGCCTTTCCTGTGTCATCCCATTGCTCAATGACCCTTGTCATCAAAATATTCCTTGTCCTTTGTCATCACAGTGCTCCATGATACCTTTAATCAAAATTCTACATGACAACTGTCATCACAATGCAAGATGACCAATGTCATCACAAGGCCCCATGACACGTGTCATCACAATTCGCCTTGGCCCTGGACATCTCAATGCTGTATGAACCGTGTCATCACTAGGTTCCAGGACACTTGTCATCACAATGCTCCATGAACTCTGTTATCTCAATGTTCCATGGCCTTTGTATTCACAATGCTCCGTTGTCCTGATAATCGCATTGCTCCATGAACACTTTCATCACAATGCTCCTTGACCACTGTCACCCTAATTCCCCATGACGTCTCGCCTCACTGTCTTCCAAGGCCACTCTCATCAAAATGCTCCATGATCTGTGTCAGCACAATATTGCATGACACTTGTCATCACAATGCTCCATGATGCCTGTCATCACAATGCTCCATGAATTTGTTATCACAATGCTCCAGGACCAGTTTCATCACAATACTCCATCCCCCTTTTCATCACAGTGCACAATGAAACCTTTCATTACAATGCTCCATGACACTTGTCATCACAATGCTCAACGGCCTTTATCGTCACAATGCTCCCAGGCACTTTTCATCACGATGTTCCATGAAAACTTACATCACTTTGCTCCACGACCATTGTCATCACAATAGTCCATACCCTTGTCAACACAATGCTGCATAATCCCTGTCATCACAATTCTCCTTGACTGCTGTCATCACGATAATCCAGGACAATTTTCATAACAATGATTCATTCCCCCAGTCATCTCAGTGCTCCATGATACCTTTCATCACAATTCCTAGAAGATCAATGTCATCACAAGGCCCCATGACACCTGTCATCACAATTCGCTATGACCCTTGTCATCACAATACTCGATGAACCGTGTCATCACAGTGTTCCAGGGCACATGTCATCACAATGATCCATGACGACTTTCATCACAATGCTCCAATACACCTGTCATCACAATGCTCCATGGCCCCTGTTATCATATTGCTCCATGATCACTTTCATCGCAATGATCCATGACCAATGTCATCACCATTCCTAATGACGCCTGTCATCTCAATGCTCCATGGCACCTTCATCACAATGCTCCATGAACCCATTCATCACAATGTTCCCTGTCCTTTTCATCACAATGTTCCATGGGCCCTGTCATCACAATGCTCCATGCGCTTGTCATCAAAATGCTCCAGAACTCTTGTCATCATAATGCTCCATGCCAGTGTCATCAAAATGCCCCATGACACTTGTCATCACAATGCTCCACGTCATTTGTCATCACAATGCTCCATGACCCTTGTCATAACAATGGTCCATGGCCTTGTCATCACAATGTTCCATGGCCTCTGACATCACTATGCTCTATGGTTTTTCTCATCACAATGCTCTTTGACCCCTGTCATCACAATGCTTGATGACCATTGTCATCACAATGCTCCAAGAACCCTGTCATCACAATGCTCCATGCCGTTGACATCACAATGCTCCATGGCCCTTGTAATTAGAATGCTCCATGCCCTTGTCATCACAATGCTCCAGAACACTTGTGATCATAATACGCCTTTCCTGTGTCATCCCATTGCTCAATGACCCTTGTCATCAAAATATTCCTTGTCCTTTGTCATCACAGTGCTCCATGATACCTTTAATCAAAATTCTACATGACAACTGTCATCACAATGCAAGATGACCAATGTCATCACAAGGCCCCATGACACGTGTCATCACAATTCGCCTTGGCCCTTGACATCTCAATGCTGTATGAACGGTGTCATCACTAGGTTCCAGGACACTTGTCATCACAATGCTCCATGAACTCTGTTATCTCAATGTTCCATGGCCTTTGTATTCACAATGCTCCATTGTCCTGATAATCGCATTGCTCCATGAACACTTTCATCACAATGCTCCTTGACCACTGTCACCCTAATTCCCCATGACGTCTCGCCTCACTGTCTTCCAAGGCCACTCTCATCAAAATGCTCCATGATCTGTGTCAGCACAATATTGCATGACACTTGTCATCACAATGCTCCATGATGCCTGTCATCACAATGCTCCATGAATTTGTTATCACAATGCTCCAGGACCAGTTTCATCACAATACTCCATCCCCCTTTTCATCACAGTGCACAATGAAACCTTTCATTACAATGCTCCATGACACTTGTCATCACAATGCTCAACGGCCTTTATCGTCACAATGCTCCCAGGCACTTTTCATCACGATGTTCCATGAAAACTTACATCACTTTGCTCCACGACCATTGTCATCACAATAGTCCATACCCTTGTCAACACAATGCTGCATAATCCCTGTCATCACAATTCTCCTTGACTGCTGTCATCACGATAATCCAGGACAATTTTCATAACAATGGTTCATTCCCCCAGTCATCTCAGTGCTCCATGATACCTTTCATCACAATTCCTAGATGATCAATGTCATCACAAGGCCCCATGACACCTGTCATCACAATTCGCTATGACCCTTGTCATCACAATACTCGATGAACCGTGTCATCACAGTGTTCCAGGGCACATGTCATCACAATGATCCATGACGACTTTCATCACAATGCTCCAATACACCTGTCATCACAATGCTCCATGGCCCCTGTTATCATATTGCTCCATGATCACTTTCATCACAATGATCCATGACCAATGTCATCACCATTCCTAATGACGCCTGTCATCTCAATGCTCCATGGCACCTTCATCACAATGCTCCATGAACCCATTCATCACAATGTTCCCTGTCCTTTTCATCACAATGTTCCATGGGCCCTGTCATCACAATGCTCCATGCGCTTGTCATCAAAATGCTCCAGAACTCTTGTCATCATAATGCTCCATGCCAGTGTCATCAAAATGCCCCATGACACTTGTCATCACAATGCTCCACGCCATTTGTCATCACAAAGCTCCATGACCCTTGTCATAACAATGGTCCATGGCCTTGTCATCACAATGTTCCATGGCCTCTGACATCACTATGCTCTATGGTTTTTCTCATCACAATGCTCTTTGACCCCTGTCATCACAATGCTTGATGACCATTGTCATCACAATGCTCCAAGAACCCTGTCATCACAATGCTCCATGCCGTTGACATCACAATGCTCCATGGCCCTTGTAATTAGAATGCTCCATGCCCTTGTCATCACAATGCTCCAGAACACTTGTGATCATAATATGCCTTTCCTGTGTCATCCCATTGCTCAATGACCCTTGTCATCAAAATATTCCTTGTCCTTTGTCATCACAGTGCTCCATGATACCTTTAATCAAAATTCTACATGACAACTGTCATCACAATGCAAGATGACCAATGTCATCACAAGGCCCCATGACACGTGTCATCACAATTCGCCTTGGCCCTGGACATCTCAATGCTGTATGAACCGTGTCATCACTAGGTTCCAGGACACTTGTCATCACAATGCTCCATGAACTCTGTTATCTCAATGTTCCATGGCCTTTGTATTCACAATGCTCCGTTGTCCTGATAATCGCATTGCTCCATGAACACTTTCATCACAATGCTCCTTGACCACTGTCACCCTAATTCCCCATGACGTCTCGCCTCACTGTCTTCCAAGGCCACTCTCATCAAAATGCTCCATGATCTGTGTCAGCACAATATTGCATGACACTTGTCATCACAATGCTCCATGATGCCTGTCATCACAATGCTCCATGAATTTGTTATCACAATGCTCCAGGACCAGTTTCATCACAATACTCCATCCCCCTTTTCATCACAGTGCACAATGAAACCTTTCATTACAATGCTCCATGACACTTGTCATCACAATGCTCAACGGCCTTTATCGTCACAATGCTCCCAGGCACTTTTCATCACGATGTTCCATGAAAACTTACATCACTTTGCTCCACGACCATTGTCATCACAATAGTCCATACCCTTGTCAACACAATGCTGCATAATCCCTGTCATCACAATTCTCCTTGACTGCTGTCATCACGATAATCCAGGACAATTTTCATAACAATGATTCATTCCCCCAGTCATCTCAGTGCTCCATGATACCTTTCATCACAATTCCTAGAAGATCAATGTCATCACAAGGCCCCATGACACCTGTCATCACAATTCGCTATGACCCTTGTCATCACAATACTCGATGAACCGTGTCATCACAGTGTTCCAGGGCACATGTCATCACAATGATCCATGACGACTTTCATCACAATGCTCCAATACACCTGTCATCACAATGCTCCATGGCCCCTGTTATCATATTGCTCCATGATCACTTTCATCGCAATGATCCATGACCAATGTCATCACCATTCCTAATGACGCCTGTCATCTCAATGCTCCATGGCACCTTCATCACAATGCTCCATGAACCCATTCATCACAATGTTCCCTGTCCTTTTCATCACAATGTTCCATGGGCCCTGTCATCACAATGCTCCATGCGCTTGTCATCAAAATGCTCCAGAACTCTTGTCATCATAATGCTCCATGCCAGTGTCATCAAAATGCCCCATGACACTTGTCATCACAATGCTCCACGTCATTTGTCATCACAATGCTCCATGACCCTTGTCATAACAATGGTCCATGGCCTTGTCATCACAATGTTCCATGGCCTCTGACATCACTATGCTCTATGGTTTTTCTCATCACAATGCTCTTTGACCCCTGTCATCACAATGCTTGATGACCATTGTCATCACAATGCTCCAAGAACCCTGTCATCACAATGCTCCATGCCGTTGACATCACAATGCTCCATGGCCCTTGTAATTAGAATGCTCCATGCCCTTGTCATCACAATGCTCCAGAACACTTGTGATCATAATACGCCTTTCCTGTGTCATCCCATTGCTCAATGACCCTTGTCATCAAAATATTCCTTGTCCTTTGTCATCACAGTGCTCCATGATACCTTTAATCAAAATTCTACATGACAACTGTCATCACAATGCAAGATGACCAATGTCATCACAAGGCCCCATGACACGTGTCATCACAATTCGCCTTGGCCCTTGACATCTCAATGCTGTATGAACGGTGTCATCACTAGGTTCCAGGACACTTGTCATCACAATGCTCCATGAACTCTGTTATCTCAATGTTCCATGGCCTTTGTATTCACAATGCTCCATTGTCCTGATAATCGCATTGCTCCATGAACACTTTCATCACAATGCTCCTTGACCACTGTCACCCTAATTCCCCATGACGTCTCGCCTCACTGTCTTCCAAGGCCACTCTCATCAAAATGCTCCATGATCTGTGTCAGCACAATATTGCATGACACTTGTCATCACAATGCTCCATGATGCCTGTCATCACAATGCTCCATGAATTTGTTATCACAATGCTCCAGGACCAGTTTCATCACAATACTCCATCCCCCTTTTCATCACAGTGCACAATGAAACCTTTCATTACAATGCTCCATGACACTTGTCATCACAATGCTCAACGGCCTTTATCGTCACAATGCTCCCAGGCACTTTTCATCACGATGTTCCATGAAAACTTACATCACTTTGCTCCACGACCATTGTCATCACAATAGTCCATACCCTTGTCAACACAATGCTGCATAATCCCTGTCATCACAATTCTCCTTGACTGCTGTCATCACGATAATCCAGGACAATTTTCATAACAATGGTTCATTCCCCCAGTCATCTCAGTGCTCCATGATACCTTTCATCACAATTCCTAGATGATCAATGTCATCACAAGGCCCCATGACACCTGTCATCACAATTCGCTATGACCCTTGTCATCACAATACTCGATGAACCGTGTCATCACAGTGTTCCAGGGCACATGTCATCACAATGATCCATGACGACTTTCATCACAATGCTCCAATACACCTGTCATCACAATGCTCCATGGCCCCTGTTATCATATTGCTCCATGATCACTTTCATCACAATGATCCATGACCAATGTCATCACCATTCCTAATGACGCCTGTCATCTCAATGCTCCATGGCACCTTCATCACAATGCTCCATGAACCCATTCATCACAATGTTCCCTGTCCTTTTCATCACAATGTTCCATGGGCCCTGTCATCACAATGCTCCATGCGCTTGTCATCAAAATGCTCCAGAACTCTTGTCATCATAATGCTCCATGCCAGTGTCATCAAAATGCCCCATGACACTTGTCATCACAATGCTCCACGTCATTTGTCATCACAATGCTCCATGACCCTTGTCATAACAATGGTCCATGGCCTTGTCATCACAATGTTCCATGGCCTCTGACATCACTATGCTCTATGGTTTTTCTCATCACAATGCTCTTTGACCCCTGTCATCACAATGCTTGATGACCATTGTCATCACAATGCTCCAAGAACCCTGTCATCACAATGCTCCATGCCGTTGACATCACAATGCTCCATGGCCCTTGTAATTAGAATGCTCCATGCCCTTGTCATCACAATGCTCCAGAACACTTGTGATCATAATACGCCTTTCCTGTGTCATCCCATTGCTCAATGACCCTTGTCATCAAAATATTCCTTGTCCTTTGTCATCACAGTGCTCCATGATACCTTTAATCAAAATTCTACATGACAACTGTCATCACAATGCAAGATGACCAATGTCATCACAAGGCCCCATGACACGTGTCATCACAATTCGCCTTGGCCCTGGACATCTCAATGCTGTATGAACCGTGTCATCACTAGGTTCCAGGACACTTGTCATCACAATGCTCCATGAACTCTGTTATCTCAATGTTCCATGGCCTTTGTATTCACAATGCTCCATTGTCCTGATAATCGCATTGCTCCATGAACACTTTCATCACAATGCTCCTTGACCACTGTCACCCTAATTCCCCATGACGTCTCGCCTCACTGTCTTCCAAGGCCACTCTCATCAGAATGCTCCATGATCTGTGTCAGCACAATATTGCATAACACTTGTCATCACAATGCTCCATGATGCCTGTCATCACAATGCTCCATGAATTTGTTATCACAATGCTCCAGGACCAGTTTCATCACAATACTCCATCCCCCTTTTCATCACAGTGCACAATGAAACCTTTCATTACAATGCTCCATGACACTTGTCATCACAATGCTCAATGGCCTTTATCGTCACAATGCTCCCAGGCACTTTTCATCACGATGTTCCATGAAAACTTACATCACTTTGCTCCACGAGCATTGTCATCACAATAGTCCATACCCTTGTCAACACAATGCTGCATAATCCCTGTCATCACAATTCTCCTTGACTGCTGTCATCACGATAATCCAGGACAATTTTCATAACAATGGTTCATTCCCCCAGTCATCTCAGTGCTCCATGATAATTTCATCACAATTCCTAGATGATCAATGTCATCACAAGGCCCCATGACACCTGTCATCACAATTCGCTATGACCCTTGTCATCACAATACTCGATGAACCGTGTCATCACAGTGTTCCAGGGCACATGTCATCACAATGATCCATGACGACTTTCATCACAATGCTCCAATACACCTGTCATCACAATGCTCCATGGCCCCTGTTATCATATTGCTCCATGATCACTTTCATCACAATGATCCATGACCAATGTCATCACCATTCCTAATGACGCCTGTCATCTCAATGCTCCATGGCACCTTCATCACAATGCTCCATGAACCCATTCATCACAATGTTCCCTGTCCTTTTCATCACAATGTTCCATGGGCCCTGTCATCACAATGCTCCATGCGCTTGTCATCAAAATGCTCCAGAACTCTTGTCATCATAATGCTCCATGCCAGTGTCATCAAAATGCCCCATGACACTTGTCATCACAATGCTCCACGTCATTTGTCATCACAATGCTCCATGACCCTTGTCATAACAATGGTCCATGGCCTTGTCATCACAATGTTCCATGGCCTCTGACATCACTATGCTCTATGGTTTTTCTCATCACAATGCTCTTTGACCCCTGTCATCACAATGCTTGATGACCATTGTCATCACAATGCTCCAAGAACCCTGTCATCACAATGCTCCATGCCGTTGACATCACAATGCTCCATGGCCCTTGTAATTAGAATGCTCCATGCCCTTGTCATCACAATGCTCCAGAACACTTGTGATCATAATACGCCTTTCCTGTGTCATCCCATTGCTCAATGACCCTTGTCATCAAAATATTCCTTGTCCTTTGTCATCACAGTGCTCCATGATACCTTTAATCAAAATTCTACATGACAACTGTCATCACAATGCAAGATGACCAATGTCATCACAAGGCCCCATGACACGTGTCATCACAATTCGCCTTGGCCCTGGACATCTCAATGCTGTATGAACCGTGTCATCACTAGGTTCCAGGACACTTGTCATCACAATGCTCCATGAACTCTGTTATCTCAATGTTCCATGGCCTTTGTATTCACAATGCTCCATTGTCCTGATAATCGCATTGCTCCATGAACACTTTCATCACAATGCTCCTTGACCACTGTCACCCTAATTCCCCATGACGTCTCGCCTCACTGTCTTCCAAGGCCACTCTCATCAAAATGCTCCATGATCTGTGTCAGCACAATATTGCATGACACTTGTCATCACAATGCTCCATGATGCCTGTCATCACAATGCTCCATGAATTTGTTATCACAATGCTCCAGGACCAGTTTCATCACAATACTCCATCCCCCTTTTCATCACAGTGCACAATGAAACCTTTCATTACAATGCTCCATGACACTTGTCATCACAATGCTCAACGGCCTTTATCGTCACAATGCTCCCAGGCACTTTTCATCACGATGTTCCATGAAAACTTACATCACTTTGCTCCACGACCATTGTCATCACAATAGTCCATACCCTTGTCAACACAATGCTGCATAATCCCTGTCATCACAATTCTCCTTGACTGCTGTCATCACGATAATCCAGGACAATTTTCATAACAATGATTCATTCCCCCAGTCATCTCAGTGCTCCATGATACCTTTCATCACAATTCCTAGATGATCAATGTCATCACAAGGCCCCATGACACCTGTCATCACAATTCGCTATGACCCTTGTCATCACAATACTCGATGAACCGTGTCATCACAGTGTTCCAGGGCACATGTCATCACAATGATCCATGACGACTTTCATCACAATGCTCCAATACACCTGTCATCACAATGCTCCATGGCCCCTGTTATCATATTGCTCCATGATCACTTTCATCACAATGATCCATGACCAATGTCATCACCATTCCTAATGACGCCTGTCATCTCAATGCTCCATGGCACCTTCATCACAATGCTCCATGAACCCATTCATCACAATGTTCCCTGTCCTTTTCATCACAATGTTCCATGGGCCCTGTCATCACAATGCTCCATGCGCTTGTCATCAAAATGCTCCAGAACTCTTGTCATCATAATGCTCCATGCCAGTGTCATCAAAATGCCCCATGACACTTGTCATCACAATGCTCCACGTCATTTGTCATCACAATGCTCCATGACCCTTGTCATAACAATGGTCCATGGCCTTGTCATCACAATGTTCCATGGCCTCTGACATCACTATGCTCTATGGTTTTTCTCATCACAATGCTCTTTGACCCCTGTCATCACAATGCTTGATGACCATTGTCATCACAATGCTCCAAGAACCCTGTCATCACAATGCTCCATGCCGTTGACATCACAATGCTCCATGGCCCTTGTAATTAGAATGCTCCATGCCCTTGTCATCACAATGCTCCAGAACACTTGTGATCATAATACGCCTTTCCTGTGTCATCCCATTGCTCAATGACCCTTGTCATCAAAATATTCCTTGTCCTTTGTCATCACAGTGCTCCATGATACCTTTAATCAAAATTCTACATGACAACTGTCATCACAATGCAAGATGACCAATGTCATCACAAGGCCCCATGACACGTGTCATCACAATTCGCCTTGGCCCTGGACATCTCAATGCTGTATGAACCGTGTCATCACTAGGTTCCAGGACACTTGTCATCACAATGCTCCATGAACTCTGTTATCTCAATGTTCCATGACCTTTGTATTCACAATGCTCCATTGTCCTGATAATCGCATTGCTCCATGAACACTTTCATTACAATGCTCCTTGACCACTGTCACCCTAATTCCCCATGACGTCTCGCCTCACTGTCTTCCAAGGCCACTCTCATCAAAATGCTCCATGATCTGTGTCAGCACAATATTGCATGACACTTGTCATCACAATGCTCCATGATGCCTGTCATCACAATGCTCCATGAATTTGTTATCACAATGCTCCAGGACCAGTTTCATCACAATACTCCATCCCCCTTTTCATCACAGTGCACAATGAAACCTTTCATTACAATGCTCCATGAAACTTGTCATCACAATGCTCAACGGCCTTTATCGTCACAATGCTCCCAGGCACTTTTCATCACGATGTTCCATGAAAACTTACATCACTTTGCTCCACGACCATTGTCATCACAATAGTCCATACCCTTGTCAACACAATGCTGCATAATCCCTGTCATCACAATTCTCCTTGACTGCTGTCATCACGATAATCCAGGACAATTTTCATAACAATGGTTCATTCCCACAGTCATCTCAGTGCTCCATGATACCTTTCATCACAATTCCTAGATGATCAATGTCATCACAAGGCCCCATGACACCTGTCATCACAATTCGCTATGACCCTTGTCATCACAATACTCGATGAACCGTGTCATCACAGTGTTCCAGGGCACATGTCATCACAATGATCCATGACGACTTTCATCACAATGCTCCAATACACCTGTCATCACAATGCTCCATGGCCCCTGTTATCATATTGCTCCATGATCACTTTCATCACAATGATCCATGACCAATGTCATCACCATTCCTAATGACGCCTGTCATCTCAATGCTCCATGGCACCTTCATCACAATGCTCCATGAACCCATTCATCACAATGTTCCCTGTCCTTTTCATCACAATGTTCCATGGGCCCTGTCATCACAATGCTCCATGCGCTTGTCATCAAAATGCTCCAGAACTCTTGTCATCATAATGCTCCATGCCAGTGTCATCAAAATGCCCCATGACACTTGTCATCACAATGCTCCACGTCATTTGTCATCACAATGCTCCATGACCCTTGTCATAACAATGGTCCATGGCCTTGTCATCACAATGTTCCATGGCCTCTGACATCACTATGCTCTATGGTTTTTCTCATCACAATGCTCTTTGACCCCTGTCATCACAATGCTTGATGACCATTGTCATCACAATGCTCCAAGAACCCTGTCATCACAATGCTCCATGCCGTTGACATCACAATGCTCCATGGCCCTTGTAATTAGAATGCTCCATGCCCTTGTCATCACAATGCTCCAGAACACTTGTGATCATAATATGCCTTTCCTGTTTCATCCCATTGCTCAATGACCCTTGTCATCAAAATATTCCTTGTCCTTTGTCATCACAGTGCTCCATGATACCTTTAATCAAAATTCTACATGACAACTGTCATCACAATGCAAGATGACCAATGTCATCACAAGGCCCCATGACACGTGTCATCACAATTCGCCTTGGCCCTGGACATCTCAATGCTGTATGAACCGTGTCATCACTAGGTTCCAGGACACTTGTCATCACAATGCTCCATGAACTCTGTTATCTCAATGTTCCATGGCCTATGTATTCACAATGCTCCATTGTCCTGATAATCGCATTGCTCCATGAACACTTTCATCACAATGCTCCTTGACCACTGTCACCCTAATTCCCCATGACGTCTCGCCTCACTGTCTTCCAAGGCCACTCTCATCAAAATGCTCCATGATCTGTGTCAGCACAATATTGCATGACACTTGTCATCACAATGCTCCATGATGCCTGTCATCACAATGCCCCATGAATTTGTTATCACAATGCTCCAGGACCAGTTTCATCACAATACTCCATCCCCCTTTTCATCACAGTGCACAATGAAACCTTTCATTACAATGCTCCATGACACTTGTCATCACAATGCTCAATGGCCTTTACCGTCACAATGCTCCCAGGCACTTTTCATCACGATGTTCCATGAAAACTTACATCACTTTGTTCCACGAGCATTGTCATCACAATAGTCCATACCCTTGTCAACACAATGCTGCATAATCCCTGTCATCACAATTCTCCTTGACTGCTGTCATCACGATAATCCAGGACAATTTTCATAACAATGATTCATTCCCCCAGTCATCTCAGTGCTCCATGATACCTTTCATCACAATTCCTAGATGATCAATGTCATCACAAGGCCCCATGACACCTGTCATCACAATTCGCTATGACCCTTGTCATCACAATACTCGATGAACCGTGTCATCACAGTGTTCCAGGGCACATGTCATCACAATGATCCATGACGACTTTCATCACAATGCTCCAATACACCTGTCATCACAATGCTCCATGGCCCCTGTTATCATATTGCTCCATGATCACTTTCATCACAATGATCCATGACCAATGTCATCACCATTCCTAATGACGCCTGTCATCTCAATGCTCCATGGCACCTTCATCACAATGCTCCATGAACCCATTCATCACAATGTTCCCTGTCCTTTTCATCACAATGTTCCATGGGCCCTGTCATCACAATGCTCCATGCGCTTGTCATCAAAATGCTCCAGAACTCTTGTCATCATAATGCTCCATGCCAGTGTCATCAAAATGCCCCATGACACTTGTCATCACAATGCTCCACGTCATTTGTCATCACAATGCTCCATGACCCTTGTCATAACAATGGTCCATGGCCTTGTCATCACAATGTTCCATGGCCTCTGACATCACTATGCTCTATGGTTTTTCTCATCACAATGCTCTTTGACCCCTGTCATCACAATGCTTGATGACCATTGTCATCACAATGCTCCAAGAACCCTGTCATCACAATGCTCCATGCCGTTGACATCACAATGCTCCATGGCCCTTGTAATTAGAATGCTCCATGCCCTTGTCATCACAATGCTCCAGAACACTTGTGATCATAATACGCCTTTCCTGTGTCATCCCATTGCTCAATGACCCTTGTCATCAAAATATTCCTTGTCCTTTGTCATCACAGTGCTCCATGATACCTTTAATCAAAATTCTACATGACAACTGTCATCACAATGCAAGATGACCAATGTCATCACAAGGCCCCATGACACGTGTCATCACAATTCGCCTTGGCCCTGGACATCTCAATGCTGTATGAACCGTGTCATCACTAGGTTCCAGGACACTTGTCATCACAATGCTCCATGAACTCTGTTATCTCAATGTTCCATGGCCTTTGTATTCACAATGCTCCATTGTCCTGATAATCGCATTGCTCCATGAACACTTTCATCACAATGCTCCTTGACCACTGTCACCCTAATTCCCCATGACGTCTCGCCTCACTGTCTTCCAAGGCCACTCTCATCAAAATGCTCCATGATCTGTGTCAGCACAATATTGCATGACACTTGTCATCACAATGCTCCATGATGCCTGTCATCACAATGCTCCATGAATTTGTTATCACAATGCTCCAGGACCAGTTTCATCACAATACTCCATCCCCCTTTTCATCACAGTGCACAATGAAACCTTTCATTACAATGCTCCATGACACTTGTCATCACAATGCTCAACGGCCTTTATCGTCACAATGCTCCCAGGCACTTTTCATCACGATGTTCCATGAAAACTTACATCACTTTGCTCCACGACCATTGTCATCACAATAGTCCATACCCTTGTCAACACAATGCTGCATAATCCCTGTCATCACAATTCTCCTTGACTGCTGTCATCACGATAATCCAGGACAATTTTCATAACAATGGTTCATTCCCCCAGTCATCTCAGTGCTCCATGATACCTTTCATCACAATTCCTAGATGATCAATGTCATCACAAGGCCCCATGACACCTGTCATCACAATTCGCTATGACCCTTGTCATCACAATACTCGATGAACCGTGTCATCACAGTGTTCCAGGGCACATGTCATCACAATGATCCATGACGACTTTCATCACAATGCTCCAATACACCTGTCATCACAATGCTCCATGGCCCCTGTTATCATATTGCTCCATGATCACTTTCATCACAATGATCCATGACCAATGTCATCACCATTCCTAATGACGCCTGTCATCTCAATGCTCCATGGCACCTTCATCACAATGCTCCATGAACCCATTCATCACAATGTTCCCTGTCCTTTTCATCACAATGTTCCATGGGCCCTGTCATCACAATGCTCCATGCGCTTGTCATCAAAATGCTCCAGAACTCTTGTCATCATAATGCTCCATGCCAGTGTCATCAAAATGCCCCATGACAGTTGTCATCACAATGCTCCACGTCATTTGTCATCACAATGCTCCATGACCCTTGTCATAACAATGGTCCATGGCCTTGTCATCACAATGTTCCATGGCCTCTGACATCACTATGCTCTATGGTTTTTCTCATCACAATGCTCTTTGACCCCTGTCATCACAATGCTTGATGACCATTGTCATCACAATGCTCCAAGAACCCTGTCATCACAATGCTCCATGCCGTTGACATCACAATGCTCCATGGCCCTTGTAATTAGAATGCTCCATGCCCTTGTCATCACAATGATCCAGAACACTTGTGATCATAATACGCCTTTCCTGTGTCATCCCATTGCTCAATGACCCTTGTCATCAAAATATTCCTTGTCCTTTGTCATCACAGTGCTCCATGATACCTTTAATCAAAATTCTACATGACAACTGTCATCACAATGCAAGATGACCAATGTCATCACAAGGCCCCATGACACGTGTCATCACAATTCGCCTTGGCCCTGGACATCTCAATGCTGTATGAACCGTGTCATCACTAGGTTCCAGGACACTTGTCATCACAATGCTCCATGAACTCTGTTATCTCAATGTTCCATGGCCTTTGTATTCACAATGCTCCATTGTCCTGATAATCGCATTGCTCCATGAACACTTTCATCACAATGCTCCTTGACCACTGTCACCCTAATTCCCCATGACGTCTCGCCTCACTGTCTTCCAAGGCCACTCTCATCAAAATGCTCCATGATCTGTGTCAGCACAATATTGCCTGACACTTGTCATCACAATGCTCCATGATGCCTGTCATCACAATGCTCCATGAATTTGTTATCACAATGCTCCAGGACCAGTTTCATCACAATACTCCATCCCCCTTTTCATCACAGTGCACAATGAAACCTTTCATTACAATGCTCCATGACACTTGTCATCACAATGCTCAACGGCCTTTATCGTCACAATGCTCCCAGGCACTTTTCATCACGATGTTCCATGAAAACTTACATCACTTTGCTCCACGACCATTGTCATCACAATAGTCCATACCCTTGTCAACACAATGCTGCATAATCCCTGTCATCACAATTCTCCTTGACTGCTGTCATCACGATAATCCAGGACAATTTTCATAACAATGGTTCATTCCCCCAGTCATCTCAGTGCTCCATGATACCTTTCATCACAATTCCTAGAAGATCAATGTCATCACAAGGCCCCATGACACCTGTCATCACAATTCGCTATGACCCTTGTCATCACAATACTCGATGAACCGTGTCATCACAGTGTTCCAGGGCACATGTCATCACAATGATCCATGACGACTTTCATCACAATGCTCCAATACACCTGTCATCACAATGCTCCATGGCCCCTGTTATCATATTGCTCCATGATCACTTTCATCACAATGATCCATGACCAATGTCATCACCATTCCTAATGACGCCTGTCATCTCAATGCTCCATGGCACCTTCATCACAATGCTCCATGAACCCATTCATCACAATGTTCCCTGTCCTTTTCATCACAATGTTCCATGGGCCCTGTCATCACAATGCTCCATGCGCTTGTCATCAAAATGCTCCAGAACTCTTGTCATCATAATGCTCCATGCCAGTGTCATCAAAATGCCCCATGACACTTGTCATCACAATGCTCCACGTCATTTGTCATCACAATGCTCCATGACCCTTGTCATAACAATGGTCCATGGCCTTGTCATCACAATGTTCCATGGCCTCTGACATCACTATGCTCTATGGTTTTTCTCATCACAATGCTCTTTGACCCCTGTCATCACAATGCTTGATGACCATTGTCATCACAATGCTCCAAGAACCCTGTCATCACAATGCTCCATGCCGTTGACATCACAATGCTCCATGGCCCTTGTAATTAGAATGCTCCATGCCCTTGTCATCACAATGCTCCAGAACACTTGTGATCATAATACGCCTTTCCTGTGTCATCCCATTGCTCAATGACCCTTGTCATCAAAATATTCCTTGTCCTTTGTCATCACAGTGCTCCATGATACCTTTAATCAAAATTCTACATGACAACTGTCATCACAATGCAAGATGACCAATGTCATCACAAGGCCCCATGACACGTGTCATCACAATTCGCCTTGGCCCTGGACATCTCAATGCTGTATGAACCGTGTCATCACTAGGTTCCAGGACACTTGTCATCACAATGCTCCATGAACTCTGTTATCTCAATGTTCCATGGCCTTTGTATTCACAATGCTCCATTGTCCTGATAATCGCATTGCTCCATGAACACTTTCATCACAATGCTCCTTGACCACTGTCACCCTAATTCCCCATGACGTCTCGCCTCACTGTCTTCCAAGGCCACTCTCATCAAAATGCTCCATGATCTGTGTCAGCACAATATTGCCTGACACTTGTCATCACAATGCTCCATGATGCCTGTCATCACAATGCTCCATGAATTTGTTATCACAATGCTCCAGGACCAGTTTCATCACAATACTCCATCCCCCTTTTCATCACAGTGCACAATGAAACCTTTCATTACAATGCTCCATGACACTTGTCATCACAATGCTCAACGGCCTTTATCGTCACAATGCTCCCAGGCACTTTTCATCACGATGTTCCATGAAAACTTACATCACTTTGCTCCACGACCATTGTCATCACAATAGTCCATACCCTTGTCAACACAATGCTGCATAATCCCTGTCATCACAATTCTCCTTGACTGCTGTCATCACGATAATCCAGGACAATTTTCATAACAATGGTTCATTCCCCCAGTCATCTCAGTGCTCCATGATACCTTTCATCACAATTCCTAGATGATCAATGTCATCACAAGGCCCCATGACACCTGTCATCACAATTCGCTATGACCCTTGTCATCACAATACTCGATGAACCGTGTCATCACAGTGTTCCAGGGCACATGTCATCACAATGATCCATGACGACTTTCATCACAATGCTCCAATACACCTGTCATCACAATGCTCCATGGCCCCTGTTATCATATTGCTCCATGATCACTTTCATCACAATGATCCATGACCAATGTCATCACCATTCCTAATGACGCCTGTCATCTCAATGCTCCATGGCACCTTCATCACAATGCTCCATGAACCCATTCATCACAATGTTCCCTGTCCTTTTCATCACAATGTTCCATGGGCCCTGTCATCACAATGCTCCATGCGCTTGTCATCAAAATGCTCCAGAACTCTTGTCATCATAATGCTCCATGCCAGTGTCATCAAAATGCCCCATGACAGTTGTCATCACAATGCTCCACGTCATTTGTCATCACAATGCTCCATGACCCTTGTCATAACAATGGTCCATGGCCTTGTCATCACAATGTTCCATGGCCTCTGACATCACTATGCTCTATGGTTTTTCTCATCACAATGCTCTTTGACCCCTGTCATCACAATGCTTGATGACCATTGTCATCACAATGCTCCAAGAACCCTGTCATCACAATGCTCCATGCCGTTGACATCACAATGCTCCATGGCCCTTGTAATTAGAATGCTCCATGCCCTTGTCATCACAATGATCCAGAACACTTGTGATCATAATACGCCTTTCCTGTGTCATCCCATTGCTCAATGACCCTTGTCATCAAAATATTCCTTGTCCTTTGTCATCACAGTGCTCCATGATACCTTTAATCAAAATTCTACATGACAACTGTCATCACAATGCAAGATGACCAATGTCATCACAAGGCCCCATGACACGTGTCATCACAATTCGCCTTGGCCCTGGACATCTCAATGCTGTATGAACCGTGTCATCACTAGGTTCCAGGACACTTGTCATCACAATGCTCCATGAACTCTGTTATCTCAATGTTCCATGGCCTTTGTATTCACAATGCTCCATTGTCCTGATAATCGCATTGCTCCATGAACACTTTCATCACAATGCTCCTTGACCACTGTCACCCTAATTCCCCATGACGTCTCGCCTCACTGTCTTCCAAGGCCACTCTCATCAAAATGCTCCATGATCTGTGTCAGCACAATATTGCCTGACACTTGTCATCACAATGCTCCATGATGCCTGTCATCACAATGCTCCATGAATTTGTTATCACAATGCTCCAGGACCAGTTTCATCACAATACTCCATCCCCCTTTTCATCACAGTGCACAATGAAACCTTTCATTACAATGCTCCATGACACTTGTCATCACAATGCTCAACGGCCTTTATCGTCACAATGCTCCCAGGCACTTTTCATCACGATGTTCCATGAAAACTTACATCACTTTGCTCCACGACCATTGTCATCACAATAGTCCATACCCTTGTCAACACAATGCTGCATAATCCCTGTCATCACAATTCTCCTTGACTGCTGTCATCACGATAATCCAGGACAATTTTCATAACAATGGTTCATTCCCCCAGTCATCTCAGTGCTCCATGATACCTTTCATCACAATTCCTAGAAGATCAATGTCATCACAAGGCCCCATGACACCTGTCATCACAATTCGCTATGACCCTTGTCATCACAATACTCGATGAACCGTGTCATCACAGTGTTCCAGGGCACATGTCATCACAATGATCCATGACGACTTTCATCACAATGCTCCAATACACCTGTCATCACAATGCTCCATGGCCCCTGTTATCATATTGCTCCATGATCACTTTCATCACAATGATCCATGACCAATGTCATCACCATTCCTAATGACGCCTGTCATCTCAATGCTCCATGGCACCTTCATCACAATGCTCCATGAACCCATTCATCACAATGTTCCCTGTCCTTTTCATCACAATGTTCCATGGGCCCTGTCATCACAATGCTCCATGCGCTTGTCATCAAAATGCTCCAGAACTCTTGTCATCATAATGCTCCATGCCAGTGTCATCAAAATGCCCCATGACACTTGTCATCACAATGCTCCACGTCATTTGTCATCACAATGCTCCATGACCCTTGTCATAACAATGGTCCATGGCCTTGTCATCACAATGTTCCATGGCCTCTGACATCACTATGCTCTATGGTTTTTCTCATCACAATGCTCTTTGACCCCTGTCATCACAATGCTTGATGACCATTGTCATCACAATGCTCCAAGAACCCTGTCATCACAATGCTCCATGCCGTTGACATCACAATGCTCCATGGCCCTTGTAATTAGAATGCTCCATGCCCTTGTCATCACAATGCTCCAGAACACTTGTGATCATAATACGCCTTTCCTGTGTCATCCCATTGCTCAATGACCCTTGTCATCAAAATATTCCTTGTCCTTTGTCATCACAGTGCTCCATGATACCTTTAATCAAAATTCTACATGACAACTGTCATCACAATGCAAGATGACCAATGTCATCACAAGGCCCCATGACACGTGTCATCACAATTCGCCTTGGCCCTGGACATCTCAATGCTGTATGAACCGTGTCATCACTAGGTTCCAGGACACTTGTCATCACAATGCTCCATGAACTCTGTTATCTCAATGTTCCATGGCCTTTGTATTCACAATGCTCCATTGTCCTGATAATCGCATTGCTCCATGAACACTTTCATCACAATGCTCCTTGACCACTGTCACCCTAATTCCCCATGACGTCTCGCCTCACTGTCTTCCAAGGCCACTCTCATCAAAATGCTCCATGATCTGTGTCAGCACAATATTGCATGACACTTGTCATCACAATGCTCCATGATGCCTGTCATCACAATGCTCCATGAATTTGTTATCACAATGCTCCAGGACCAGTTTCATCACAATACTCCATCCCCCTTTTCATCACAGTGCACAATGAAACCTTTCATTACAATGCTCCATGACACTTGTCATCACAATGCTCAACGGCCTTTATCGTCACAATGCTCCCAGGCACTTTTCATCACGATGTTCCATGAAAACTTACATCACTTTGCTCCACGACCATTGTCATCACAATAGTCCATACCCTTGTCAACACAATGCTGCATAATCCCTGTCATCACAATTCTCCTTGACTGCTGTCATCACGATAATCCAGGACAATTTTCATAACAATGGTTCATTCCCCCAGTCATCTCAGTGCTCCATGATACCTTTCATCACAATTCCTAGATGATCAATGTCATCACAAGGCCCCATGACACCTGTCATCACAATTCGCTATGACCCTTGTCATCACAATACTCGATGAACCGTGTCATCACAGTGTTCCAGGGCACATGTCATCACAATGATCCATGACGACTTTCATCACAATGCTCCAATACACCTGTCATCACAATGCTCCATGGCCCCTGTTATCATATTGCTCCATGATCACTTTCATCACAATGATCCATGACCAATGTCATCACCATTCCTAATGACGCCTGTCATCTCAATGCTCCATGGCACCTTCATCACAATGCTCCATGAACCCATTCATCACAATGTTCCCTGTCCTTTTCATCACAATGTTCCATGGGCCCTGTCATCACAATGCTCCATGCGCTTGTCATCAAAATGCTCCAGAACTCTTGTCATCATAATGCTCCATGCCAGTGTCATCAAAATGCCCCATGACACTTGTCATCACAATGCTCCACGTCATTTGTCATCACAATGCTCCATGACCCTTGTCATAACAATGGTCCATGGCCTTGTCATCACAATGTTCCATGGCCTCTGACATCACTATGCTCTATGGTTTTTCTCATCACAATGCTCTTTGACCCCTGTCATCACAATGCTTGATGACCATTGTCATCACAATGCTCCAAGAACCCTGTCATCACAATGCTCCATGCCGTTGACATCACAATGCTCCATGGCCCTTGTAATTAGAATGCTCCATGCCCTTGTCATCACAATGCTCCAGAACACTTGTGATCATAATACGCCTTTCCTGTGTCATCCCATTGCTCAATGACCCTTGTCATCAAAATATTCCTTGTCCTTTGTCATCACAGTGCTCCATGATACCTTTAATCAAAATTCTACATGACAACTGTCATCACAATGCAAGATGACCAATGTCATCACAAGGCCCCATGACACGTGTCATCACAATTCGCCTTGGCCCTGGACATCTCAATGCTGTATGAACCGTGTCATCACTAGGTTCCAGGACACTTGTCATCACAATGCTCCATGAACTCTGTTATCTCAATGTTCCATGGCCTTTGTATTCACAATGCTCCATTGTCCTGATAATCGCATTGCTCCATGAACACTTTCATCACAATGCTCCTTGACCACTGTCACCCTAATTCCCCATGACGTCTCGCCTCACTGTCTTCCAAGGCCACTCTCATCAAAATGCTCCATGATCTGTGTCAGCACAATATTGCATGACACTTGTCATCACAATGCTCCATGATGCCTGTCATCACAATGCTCCATGAATTTGTTATCACAATGCTCCAGGACCAGTTTCATCACAATACTCCATCCCCCTTTTCATCACAGTGCACAATGAAACCTTTCATTACAATGCTCCATGACACTTGTCATCACAATGCTCAACGGCCTTTATCGTCACAATGCTCCCAGGCACTTTTCATCACGATGTTCCATGAAAACTTACATCACTTTGCTCCACGACCATTGTCATCACAATAGTCCATACCCTTGTCAACACAATGCTGCATAATCCCTGTCATCACAATTCTCCTTGACTGCTGTCATCACGATAATCCAGGACAATTTTCATAACAATGGTTCATTCCCCCAGTCATCTCAGTGCTCCATGATACCTTTCATCACAATTCCTAGATGATCAATGTCATCACAAGGCCCCATGACACCTGTCATCACAATTCGCTATGACCCTTGTCATCACAATACTCGATGAACCGTGTCATCACAGTGTTCCAGGGCACATGTCATCACAATGATCCATGACGACTTTCATCACAATGCTCCAATACACCTGTCATCACAATGCTCCATGGCCCCTGTTATCATATTGCTCCATGATCACTTTCATCACAATGATCCATGACCAATGTCATCACCATTCCTAATGACGCCTGTCATCTCAATGCTCCATGGCACCTTCATCACAATGCTCCATGAACCCATTCATCACAATGTTCCCTGTCCTTTTCATCACAATGTTCCATGGGCCCTGTCATCACAATGCTCCATGCGCTTGTCATCAAAATGCTCCAGAACTCTTGTCATCATAATGCTCCATGCCAGTGTCATCAAAATGCCCCATGACACTTGTCATCACAATGCTCCACGTCATTTGTCATCACAATGCTCCATGACCCTTGTCATAACAATGGTCCATGGCCTTGTCATCACAATGTTCCATGGCCTCTGACATCACTATGCTCTATGGTTTTTCTCATCACAATGCTCTTTGACCCCTGTCATCACAATGCTTGATGACCATTGTCATCACAATGCTCCAAGAACCCTGTCATCACAATGCTCCATGCCGTTGACATCACAATGCTCCATGGCCCTTGTAATTAGAATGCTCCATGCCCTTGTCATCACAATGCTCCAGAACACTTGTGATCATAATACGCCTTTCCTGTGTCATCCCATTGCTCAATGACCCTTGTCATCAAAATATTCCTTGTCCTTTGTCATCACAGTGCTCCATGATACCTTTAATCAAAATTCTACATAACTGTCATCACAATGCAAGATGACCAATGTCATCACAAGGCCCCATGACACGTGTCATCACAATTCGCCTTGGCCCTGGACATCTCAATGCTGTATGAACCGTGTCATCACTAGGTTCCAGGACACTTGTCATCACAATGCTCCATGAACTCTGTTATCTCAATGTTCCATGGCCTTTGTATTCACAATGCTCCATTGTCCTGATAATCGCATTGCTCCATGAACACTTTCATCACAATGCTCCTTGACCACTCTCACCCTAATTCCCCATGACGTCTCGCCTCACTGTCTTCCAAGGCCACTCTCATCAAAATGCTCCATGATCTGTGTCAGCACAATATTGCATGACACTTGTCATCACAATGCTCCATGATGCCTGTCATCACAATGCTCCATGAATTTGTTATCACAATGCTCCAGGACCAGTTTCATCACAATACTCCATCCCCCTTTTCATCACAGTGCACAATGAAACCTTTCATTACAATGCTCCATGACACTTGTCATCACAATGCTCAACGGCCTTTATCGTCACAATGCTCCCAGGCACTTTTCATCACGATGTTCCATGAAAACTTACATCACTTTGCTCCACGACCATTGTCATCACAATAGTCCATACCCTTGTCAACACAATGCTGCATAATCCCTGTCATCACAATTCTCCTTGACTGCTGTCATCACGATAATCCAGGACAATTTTCATAACAATGGTTCATTCCCCCAGTCATCTCAGTGCTCCATGATACCTTTCATCACAATTCCTAGATGATCAATGTCATCACAAGGCCCCATGACACCTGTCATCACAATTCGCTATGACCCTTGTCATCACAATACTCGATGAACCGTGTCATCACAGTGTTCCAGGGCACATGTCATCACAATGATCCATGACGACTTTCATCACAATGCTCCAATACACCTGTCATCACAATGCTCCATGGCCCCTGTTATCATATTGCTCCATGATCACTTTCATCACAATGATCCATGACCAATGTCATCACCATTCCTAATGACGCCTGTCATCTCAATGCTCCATGGCACCTTCATCACAATGCTCCATGAACCCATTCATCACAATGTTCCCTGTCCTTTTCATCACAATGTTCCATGGGCCCTGTCATCACAATGCTCCATGCGCTTGTCATCAAAATGCTCCAGAACTCTTGTCATCATAATGCTCCATGCCAGTGTCATCAAAATGCCCCATGACACTTGTCATCACAATGCTCCACGTCATTTGTCATCACAATGCTCCATGACCCTTGTCATAACAATGGTCCATGGCCTTGTCATCACAATGTTCCATGGCCTCTGACATCACTATGCTCTATGGTTTTTCTCATCACAATGCTCTTTGACCCCTGTCATCACAATGCTTGATGACCATTGTCATCACAATGCTCCAAGAACCCTGTCATCACAATGCTCCATGCCGTTGACATCACAATGCTCCATGGCCCTTGTAATTAGAATGCTCCATGCCCTTGTCATCACAATGCTCCAGAACACTTGTGATCATAATACGCCTTTCCTGTGTCATCCCATTGCTCAATGACCCTTGTCATCAAAATATTCCTTGTCCTTTGTCATCACAGTGCTCCATGATACCTTTAATCAAAATTCTACATGACAACTGTCATCACAATGCAAGATGACCAATGTCATCACAAGGCCCCATGACACGTGTCATCACAATTCGCCTTGGCCCTGGACATCTCAATGCTGTATGAACCGTGTCATCACTAGGTTCCAGGACACTTGTCATCACAATGCTCCATGAACTCTGTTATCTCAATGTTCCATGGCCTTTGTATTCACAATGCTCCATTGTCCTGATAATCGCATTGCTCCATGAACACTTTCATCACAATGCTCCTTGACCACTGTCACCCTAATTCCCCATGACGTCTCGCCTCACTGTCTTCCAAGGCCACTCTCATCAAAATGCTCCATGATCTGTGTCAGCACAATATTGCATGACACTTGTCATCACAATGCTCCATGATGCCTGTCATCACAATGCTCCATGAATTTGTTATCACAATGCTCCAGGACCAGTTTCATCACAATACTCCATCCCCCTTTTCATCACAGTGCACAATGAAACCTTTCATTACAATGCTCCATGACACTTGTCATCACAATGCTCAACGGCCTTTATCGTCACAATGCTCCCAGGCACTTTTCATCACGATGTTCCATGAAAACTTACATCACTTTGCTCCACGACCATTGTCATCACAATAGTCCATACCCTTGTCAACACAATGCTGCATAATCCCTGTCATCACAATTCTCCTTGACTGCTGTCATCACGATAATCCAGGACAATTTTCATAACAATGGTTCATTCCCCCAGTCATCTCAGTGCTCCATGATACCTTTCATCACAATTCCTAGATGATCAATGTCATCACAAGGCCCCATGACACCTGTCATCACAATTCGCTATGACCCTTGTCATCACAATACTCGATGAACCGTGTCATCACAGTGTTCCAGGGCACATGTCATCACAATGATCCATGACGACTTTCATCACAATGCTCCAATACACCTGTCATCACAATGCTCCATGGCCCCTGTTATCATATTGCTCCATGATCACTTTCATCACAATGATCCATGACCAATGTCATCACCATTCCTAATGACGCCTGTCATCTCAATGCTCCATGGCACCTTCATCACAATGCTCCATGAACCCATTCATCACAATGTTCCCTGTCCTTTTCATCACAATGTTCCATGGGCCCTGTCATCACAATGCTCCATGCGCTTGTCATCAAAATGCTCCAGAACTCTTGTCATCATAATGCTCCATGCCAGTGTCATCAAAATGCCCCATGACACTTGTCATCACAATGCTCCACGTCATTTGTCATCACAATGCTCCATGACCCTTGTCATAACAATGGTCCATGGCCTTGTCATCACAATGTTCCATGGCCTCTGACATCACTATGCTCTATGGTTTTTCTCATCACAATGCTCTTTGACCCCTGTCATCACAATGCTTGATGACCATTGTCATCACAATGCTCCAAGAACCCTGTCATCACAATGCTCCATGCCGTTGACATCACAATGCTCCATGGCCCTTGTAATTAGAATGCTCCATGCCCTTGTCATCACAATGCTCCAGAACACTTGTGATCATAATACGCCTTTCCTGTGTCATCCCATTGCTCAATGACCCTTGTCATCAAAATATTCCTTGTCCTTTGTCATCACAGTGCTCCATGATACCTTTAATCAAAATTCTACATGACAACTGTCATCACAATGCAAGATGACCAATGTCATCACAAGGCCCCATGACACGTGTCATCACAATTCGCCTTGGCCCTGGACATCTCAATGCTGTATGAACCGTGTCATCACTAGGTTCCAGGACACTTGTCATCACAATGCTCCATGAACTCTGTTATCTCAATGTTCCATGGCCTTTGTATTCACAATGCTCCATTGTCCTGATAATCGCATTGCTCCATGAACACTTTCATCACAATGCTCCTTGACCACTGTCACCCTAATTCCCCATGACGTCTCGCCTCACTGTCTTCCAAGGCCACTCTCATCAAAATGCTCCATGATCTGTGTCAGCACAATATTGCATGACACTTGTCATCACAATGCTCCATGATGCCTGTCATCACAATGCTCCATGAATTTGTTATCACAATGCTCCAGGACCAGTTTCATCACAATACTCCATCCCCCTTTTCATCACAGTGCACAATGAAACCTTTCATTACAATGCTCCATGACACTTGTCATCACAATGCTCAACGGCCTTTATCGTCACAATGCTCCCAGGCACTTTTCATCACGATGTTCCATGAAAACTTACATCACTTTGCTCCACGACCATTGTCATCACAATAGTCCATACCCTTGTCAACACAATGCTGCATAATCCCTGTCATCACAATTCTCCTTGACTGCTGTCATCACGATAATCCAGGACAATTTTCATAACAATGGTTCATTCCCCCAGTCATCTCAGTGCTCCATGATACCTTTCATCACAATTCCTAGATGATCAATGTCATCACAAGGCCCCATGACACCTGTCATCACAATTCGCTATGACCCTTGTCATCACAATACTCGATGAACCGTGTCATCACAGTGTTCCAGGGCACATGTCATCACAATGATCCATGACGACTTTCATCACAATGCTCCAATACACCTGTCATCACAATGCTCCATGGCCCCTGTTATCATATTGCTCCATGATCACTTTCATCACAATGATCCATGACCAATGTCATCACCATTCCTAATGACGCCTGTCATCTCAATGCTCCATGGCACCTTCATCACAATGCTCCATGAACCCATTCATCACAATGTTCCCTGTCCTTTTCATCACAATGTTCCATGGGCCCTGTCATCACAATGCTCCATGCGCTTGTCATCAAAATGCTCCAGAACTCTTGTCATCATAATGCTCCATGCCAGTGTCATCAAAATGCCCCATGACACTTGTCATCACAATGCTCCACGTCATTTGTCATCACAATGCTCCATGACCCTTGTCATAACAATGGTCCATGGCCTTGTCATCACAATGTTCCATGGCCTCTGACATCACTATGCTCTATGGTTTTTCTCATCACAATGCTCTTTGACCCCTGTCATCACAATGCTTGATGACCATTGTCATCACAATGCTCCAAGAACCCTGTCATCACAATGCTCCATGCCGTTGACATCACAATGCTCCATGGCCCTTGTAATTAGAATGCTCCATGCCCTTGTCATCACAATGCTCCAGAACACTTGTGATCATAATACGCCTTTCCTGTGTCATCCCATTGCTCAATGACCCTTGTCATCAAAATATTCCTTGTCCTTTGTCATCACAGTGCTCCATGATACCTTTAATCAAAATTCTACATGACAACTGTCATCACAATGCAAGATGACCAATGTCATCACAAGGCCCCATGACACGTGTCATCACAATTCGCCTTGGCCCTGGACATCTCAATGCTGTATGAACCGTGTCATCACTAGGTTCCAGGACACTTGTCATCACAATGCTCCATGAACTCTGTTATCTCAATGTTCCATGGCCTTTGTATTCACAATGCTCCATTGTCCTGATAATCGCATTGCTCCATGAACACTTTCATCACAATGCTCCTTGACCACTGTCACCCTAATTCCCCATGACGTCTCGCCTCACTGTCTTCCAAGGCCACTCTCATCAAAATGCTCCATGATCTGTGTCAGCACAATATTGCATGACACTTGTCATCACAATGCTCCATGATGCCTGTCATCACAATGCTCCATGAATTTGTTATCACAATGCTCCAGGACCAGTTTCATCACAATACTCCATCCCCCTTTTCATCACAGTGCACAATGAAACCTTTCATTACAATGCTCCATGACACTTGTCATCACAATGCTCAACGGCCTTTATCGTCACAATGCTCCCAGGCACTTTTCATCACGATGTTCCATGAAAACTTACATCACTTTGCTCCACGACCATTGTCATCACAATAGTCCATACCCTTGTCAACACAATGCTGCATAATCCCTGTCATCACAATTCTCCTTGACTGCTGTCATCACGATAATCCAGGACAATTTTCATAACAATGGTTCATTCCCCCAGTCATCTCAGTGCTCCATGATACCTTTCATCACAATTCCTAGATGATCAATGTCATCACAAGGCCCCATGACACCTGTCATCACAATTCGCTATGACCCTTGTCATCACAATACTCGATGAACCGTGTCATCACAGTGTTCCAGGGCACATGTCATCACAATGATCCATGACGACTTTCATCACAATGCTCCAATACACCTGTCATCACAATGCTCCATGGCCCCTGTTATCATATTGCTCCATGATCACTTTCATCACAATGATCCATGACCAATGTCATCACCATTCCTAATGACGCCTGTCATCTCAATGCTCCATGGCACCTTCATCACAATGCTCCATGAACCCATTCATCACAATGTTCCCTGTCCTTTTCATCACAATGTTCCATGGGCCCTGTCATCACAATGCTCCATGCGCTTGTCATCAAAATGCTCCAGAACTCTTGTCATCATAATGCTCCATGCCAGTGTCATCAAAATGCCCCATGACACTTGTCATCACAATGCTCCACGTCATTTGTCATCACAATGCTCCATGACCCTTGTCATAACAATGGTCCATGGCCTTGTCATCACAATGTTCCATGGCCTCTGACATCACTATGCTCTATGGTTTTTCTCATCACAATGCTCTTTGACCCCTGTCATCACAATGCTTGATGACCATTGTCATCACAATGCTCCAAGAACCCTGTCATCACAATGCTCCATGCCGTTGACATCACAATGCTCCATGGCCCTTGTAATTAGAATGCTCCATGCCCTTGTCATCACAATGCTCCAGAACACTTGTGATCATAATACGCCTTTCCTGTGTCATCCCATTGCTCAATGACCCTTGTCATCAAAATATTCCTTGTCCTTTGTCATCACAGTGCTCCATGATACCTTTAATCAAAATTCTACATAACTGTCATCACAATGCAAGATGACCAATGTCATCACAAGGCCCCATGACACGTGTCATCACAATTCGCCTTGGCCCTGGACATCTCAATGCTGTATGAACCGTGTCATCACTAGGTTCCAGGACACTTGTCATCACAATGCTCCATGAACTCTGTTATCTCAATGTTCCATGGCCTTTGTATTCACAATGCTCCATTGTCCTGATAATCGCATTGCTCCATGAACACTTTCATCACAATGCTCCTTGACCACTCTCACCCTAATTCCCCATGACGTCTCGCCTCACTGTCTTCCAAGGCCACTCTCATCAAAATGCTCCATGATCTGTGTCAGCACAATATTGCATGACACTTGTCATCACAATGCTCCATGATGCCTGTCATCACAATGCTCCATGAATTTGTTATCACAATGCTCCAGGACCAGTTTCATCACAATACTCCATCCCCCTTTTCATCACAGTGCACAATGAAACCTTTCATTACAATGCTCCATGACACTTGTCATCACAATGCTCAACGGCCTTTATCGTCACAATGCTCCCAGGCACTTTTCATCACGATGTTCCATGAAAACTTACATCACTTTGCTCCACGACCATTGTCATCACAATAGTCCATACCCTTGTCAACACAATGCTGCATAATCCCTGTCATCACAATTCTCCTTGACTGCTGTCATCACGATAATCCAGGACAATTTTCATAACAATGGTTCATTCCCCCAGTCATCTCAGTGCTCCATGATACCTTTCATCACAATTCCTAGATGATCAATGTCATCACAAGGCCCCATGACACCTGTCATCACAATTCGCTATGACCCTTGTCATCACAATACTCGATGAACCGTGTCATCACAGTGTTCCAGGGCACATGTCATCACAATGATCCATGACGACTTTCATCACAATGCTCCAATACACCTGTCATCACAATGCTCCATGGCCCCTGTTATCATATTGCTCCATGATCACTTTCATCACAATGATCCATGACCAATGTCATCACCATTCCTAATGACGCCTGTCATCTCAATGCTCCATGGCACCTTCATCACAATGCTCCATGAACCCATTCATCACAATGTTCCCTGTCCTTTTCATCACAATGTTCCATGGGCCCTGTCATCACAATGCTCCATGCGCTTGTCATCAAAATGCTCCAGAACTCTTGTCATCATAATGCTCCATGCCAGTGTCATCAAAATGCCCCATGACACTTGTCATCACAATGCTCCACGTCATTTGTCATCACAATGCTCCATGACCCTTGTCATAACAATGGTCCATGGCCTTGTCATCACAATGTTCAATGGCCTCTGACATCACTATGCTCTATGGTTTTTCTCATCACAATGCTCTTTGACCCCTGTCATCACAATGCTTGATGACCATTGTCATCACAATGCTCCAAGAACCATGTCATCACAATGCTCCATGCCGTTGACATCACAATGCTCCATGGCCCTTGTAATTAGAATGCTCCATGCCCTTGTCATCACAATGCTCCAGAACACTTGTGATCATAATATGCCTTTCCTGTGTCATCCCATTGCTCAATGACCCTTGTCATCAAAATATTCCTTGTCCTTTGTCATCACAGTGCTCCATGATACCTTTAATCAAAATTCTACATGACAACTGTCATCACAATGCAAGATGACCAATGTCATCACAAGGCCCCATGACACGTGTCATCACAATTCGCCTTGGCCCTGGACATCTCAATGTTGTATGAACCGTGTCATCACTAGGTTCCAGGACACTTGTCATCACAATGCTCCATGAACTCTGTTATCTCAATGTTCCATGGCCTTTGTATTCACAATGCTCCATTGTCCTTATAATCGCATTGCTCTATGAACACTTTCATCACAATGCTCCTTGACCACTGTCACCCTAATTCCCCATGACGTCTCGCCTCACTGTCTTCCAAGGCCACTCTCATCAAAATGCTCCATGATCTGTGTCAGCACAATATTGCATGACACTTGTCATCACAATGCTCCATGATGCCTGTCATCACAATGCCCCATGAATTTGTTATCACAATGCTCCAGGACCAGTTTCATCACAATACTCCATCTCCCTTTTCATCACAGTGCACAATGAAACCTTTCATTACAATGCTCCATGACACTTGTCATCACAATGCTCAATGGCCTTTATCGTCACAATGCTCCCAGGCACTTTTCATCACGATGTTCCATGAAAACTTACATCACTTTGCTCCACGAGCATTGTCATCACAATAGTCCATACCCTTGTCAACACAATGCTGCATAATCCCTGTCATCACAATTCTCCTTGACTGCTGTCATCACAATAATCCAGGACAATTTTCATAACAATGATTCATTCCCCCAGTCATCTCAGTGCTCCATGATACCTTTCATCACAATTCCTAGATGATCAATGTCATCACAAGGCCCCATGACACCTGTCATCACAATTCGCTATGACCCTTGTCATCACAATACTCGATGAACCGTGTCATCACAGTGTTCCAGGGCACATGTCATCACAATGATCCATGACGACTTTCATCACAATGCTCCAATACACCTGTCATCACAATGCTCCATGGCCCCTGTTATCATATTGCTCCATGATCACTTTCATCACAATGATCCATGACCAATGTCATCACCATTCCTAATGACGCCTGTCATCTCAATGCTCCATGGCACCTTCATCACAATGCTCCATGAACCCATTCATCACAATGTTCCCTGTCCTTTTCATCACAATGTTCCATGGGCCCTGTCATCACAATGCTCCATGCGCTTGTCATCAAAATGCTCCAGAACTCTTGTCATCATAATGCTCCATGCCAGTGTCATCAAAATGCCCCATGACACTTGTCATCACAATGCTCCACGTCATTTGTCATCACAATGCTCCATGACCCTTGTCATAACAATGCTCCATGGCCTTGTCATCACAATGTTCCATGGCCTCTGACATCACTATGCTCTATGGTTTTTCTCATCACAATGCTCTTTGACCCCTGTCATCACAATGCTTGATGACCATTGTCATCACAATGCTCCAAGAACCCTGTCATCACAATGCTCCATGCCGTTGACATCACAATGCTCCATGGCCCTTGTAATTAGAATGCTCCATGCCCTTGTCATCACAATGCTCCAGAACACTTGTGATCATAATACGCCTTTCCTGTGTCATCCCATTGCTCAATGACCCTTGTCATCAAAATATTCCTTGTCCTTTGTCATCACAGTGCTCCATGATACCTTTAATCAAAATTCTACATGACAACTGTCATCACAATGCAAGATGACCAATGTCATCACAAGGCCCCATGACACGTGTCATCACAATTCGCCTTGGCCCTGGACATCTCAATGCTGTATGAACCGTGTCATCACTAGGTTCCAGGACACTTGTCATCACAATGCTCCATGAACTCTGTTATCTCAATGTTCCATGGCCTTTGTATTCACAATGCTCCATTGTCCTGATAATCGCATTGCTCCATGAACACTTTCATCACAATGCTCCTTGACCACTCTCACCCTAATTCCCCATGACGTCTCGCCTCACTGTCTTCCAAGGCCACTCTCATCAAAATGCTCCATGATCTGTGTCAGCACAATATTGCATGACACTTGTCATCACAATGCTCCATGATGCCTGTCATCACAATGCTCCATGAATTTGTTATCACAATGCTCCAGGACCAGTTTCATCACAATACTCCATCCCCCTTTTCATCACAGTGCACAATGAAACCTTTCATTACAATGCTCCATGACACTTGTCATCACAATGCTCAACGGCCTTTATCGTCACAATGCTCCCAGGCACTTTTCATCACGATGTTCCATGAAAACTTACATCACTTTGCTCCACGACCATTGTCATCACAATAGTCCATACCCTTGTCAACACAATGCTGCATAATCCCTGTCATCACAATTCTCCTTGACTGCTGTCATCACGATAATCCAGGACAATTTTCATAACAATGATTCATTCCCCCAGTCATCTCAGTGCTCCATGATACCTTTCATCACAATTCCTAGAAGATCAATGTCATCACAAGGCCCCATGACACCTGTCATCACAATTCGCTATGACCCTTGTCATCACAATACTCGATGAACCGTGTCATCACAGTGTTCCAGGGCACATGTCATCACAATGATCCATGACGACTTTCATCACAATGCTCCAATACACCTGTCATCACAATGCTCCATGGCCCCTGTTATCATATTGCTCCATGATCACTTTCATCACAATGATCCATGACCAATGTCATCACCATTCCTAATGACGCCTGTCATCTCAATGCTCCATGGCACCTTCATCACAATGCTCCATGAACCCATTCATCACAATGTTCCCTGTCCTTTTCATCACAATGTTCCATGGGCCCTGTCATCACAATGCTCCATGCGCTTGTCATCAAAATGCTCCAGAACTCTTGTCATCATAATGCTCCATGCCAGTGTCATCAAAATGCCCCATGACACTTGTCATCACAATGCTCCACGTCATTTGTCATCACAATGCTCCATGACCCTTGTCATAACAATGGTCCATGGCCTTGTCATCACAATGTTCCATGGCCTCTGACATCACTATGCTCTATGGTTTTTCTCATCACAATGCTCTTTGACCCCTGTCATCACAATGCTTGATGACCATTGTCATCACAATGCTCCAAGAACCCTGTCATCACAATGCTCCATGCCGTTGACATCACAATGCTCCATGGCCCTTGTAATTAGAATGCTCCATGCCCTTGTCATCACAATGCTCCAGAACACTTGTGATCATAATACGCCTTTCCTGTGTCATCCCATTGCTCAATGACCCTTGTCATCAAAATATTCCTTGTCCTTTGTCATCACAGTGCTCCATGATACCTTTAATCAAAATTCTACATGACAACTGTCATCACAATGCAAGATGACCAATGTCATCACAAGGCCCCATGACACGTGTCATCACAATTCGCCTTGGCCCTGGACATCTCAATGCTGTATGAACCGTGTCATCACTAGGTTCCAGGACACTTGTCATCACAATGCTCCATGAACTCTGTTATCTCAATGTTCCATGGCCTTTGTATTCACAATGCTCCATTGTCCTGATAATCGCATTGCTCCATGAACACTTTCATCACAATGCTCCTTGACCACTGTCACCCTAATTCCCCATGACGTCTCGCCTCACTGTCTTCCAAGGCCACTCTCATCAAAATGCTCCATGATCTGTGTCAGCACAATATTGCATGACACTTGTCATCACAATGCTCCATGATGCCTGTCATCACAATGCTCCATGAATTTGTTATCACAATGCTCCAGGACCAGTTTCATCACAATACTCCATCCCCCTTTTCATCACAGTGCACAATGAAACCTTTCATTACAATGCTCCATGACACTTGTCATCACAATGCTCAACGGCCTTTATCGTCACAATGCTCCCAGGCACTTTTCATCACGATGTTCCATGAAAACTTACATCACTTTGCTCCACGACCATTGTCATCACAATAGTCCATACCCTTGTCAACACAATGCTGCATAATCCCTGTCATCACAATTCTCCTTGACTGCTGTCATCACGATAATCCAGGACAATTTTCATAACAATGGTTCATTCCCCCAGTCATCTCAGTGCTCCATGATACCTTTCATCACAATTCCTAGATGATCAATGTCATCACAAGGCCCCATGACACCTGTCATCACAATTTGCTATGACCCTTGTCATCACAATACTCGATGAACCGTGTCATCACAGTGTTCCAGGGCACATGTCATCACAATGATCCATGACGACTTTCATCACAATGCTCCAATACACCTGTCATCACAATGCTCCATGGCCCCTGTTATCATATTGCTCCATGATCACTTTCATCACAATGATCCATGACCAATGTCATCACCATTCCTAATGACGCCTGTCATCTCAATGCTCCATGGCACCTTCATCACAATGCTCCATGAACCCATTCATCATAATGTTCCCTGTCCTTTTCATCACAATGTTCCATGGGCCCTGTCATCACAATGTTCCATGCGCTTGTCATCAAAATGCTCCAGAACTCTTGTCATCATAATGCTCCATGCCAATGTCATCAAAATGCCCCATGACACTTGTCATCACAATGCTCCACGTCATTTGTCATCACAATGCTCCATGACCCTTGTCATAACAATGGTCCATGGCCTTGTCATCACAATGTTCCATGGCCTCTGACATCACTATGCTCTATGGTTTTTCTCATCACAATGCTCTTTGACCCCTGTCATCACAATGCTTGATGACCATTGTCATCACAATGCTCCAAGAACCCTGTCATCACAATGCTCCATGCCGTTGACATCACAATGCTCCATGGCCCTTGTAATTAGAATGCTCCATGCCCTTGTCATCACAATGCTCCAGAACACTTGTGATCATAATACGCCTTTCCTGTGTCATCCCATTGCTCAATGACCCTTGTCATCAAAATATTCCTTGTCCTTTGTCATCACAGTGCTCCATGATGCCTTTAATCAAAATTCTACATGACAACTGTCATCACAATGCAAGATGACCAATGTCATCACAAGGCCCCATGACACGTGACATCACAATTCGCCTTGGCCCTTGACATCTCAATGCTGTATGAACCGTGTCATCACTAGGTTCCAGGACACTTGTCATCACAATGCTCCATGAACTCTGTTATCTCAATGTTCCATGGCCTTTGTATTCACAATGCTCCATTGTCCTGATAATCGCATTGCTCCATGAACACTTTCATCACAATGCTCCTTGACCACTCTCACCCTAATTCCCCATGACGTCTCGCCTCACTGTCTTCCAAGGCCACTCTCATCAAAATGCTCCATGATCTGTGTCAGCACAATATTGCATGACACTTGTCATCACAATGCTCCATGATGCCTGTCATCACAATGCTCCATGAATTTGTTATCACAATGCTCCAGGACCAGTTTCATCACAATACTCCATCCCCCTTTTCATCACAGTGCACAATGAAACCTTTCATTACAATGCTCCATGACACTTGTCATCACAATGCTCAACGGCCTTTATCGTCACAATGCTCCCAGGCACTTTTCATCACGATGTTCCATGAAAACTTACATCACTTTGCTCCACGACCATTGTCATCACAATAGTCCATACCCTTGTCAACACAATGCTGCATAATCCCTGTCATCACAATTCTCCTTGACTGCTGTCATCACGATAATCCAGGACAATTTTCATAACAATGGTTCATTCCCCCAGTCATCTCAGTGCTCCATGATACCTTTCATCACAATTCCTAGATGATCAATGTCATCACAAGGCCCCATGACACCTGTCATCACAATTCGCTATGACCCTTGTCATCACAATACTCGATGAACCGTGTCATCACAGTGTTCCAGGGCACATGTCATCACAATGATCCATGACGACTTTCATCACAATGCTCCAATACACCTGTCATCACAATGCTCCATGGCCCCTGTTATCATATTGCTCCATGATCACTTTCATCACAATGATCCATGACCAATGTCATCACCATTCCTAATGACGCCTGTCATCTCAATGCTCCATGGCACCTTCATCACAATGCTCCATGAACCCATTCATCACAATGTTCCCTGTCCTTTTCATCACAATGTTCCATGGGCCCTGTCATCACAATGCTCCATGCGCTTGTCATCAAAATGCTCCAGAACTCTTGTCATCATAATGCTCCATGCCAGTGTCATCAAAATGCCCCATGACACTTGTCATCACAATGCTCCACGTCATTTGTCATCACAATGCTCCATGACCCTTGTCATAACAATGGTCCATGGCCTTGTCATCACAATGTTCCATGGCCTCTGACATCACTATGCTCTATGGTTTTTCTCATCACAATGCTCTTTGACCCCTGTCATCACAATGCTTGATGACCATTGTCATCACAATGCTCCAAGAACCCTGTCATCACAATGCTCCATGCCGTTGACATCACAATGCTCCATGGCCCTTGTAATTAGAATGCTCCATGCCCTGGTCATCACAATGCTCCAGAACACTTGTGATCATAATATGCCTTTCCTGTGTCATCCCATTGCTCAATGACCCTTGTCATCAAAATATTCCTTGTCCTTTGTCATCACAGTGCTCCATGATACCTTTAATCAAAATTCTACATGACAACTGTCATCACAATGCAAGATGACCAATGTCATCACAAGGCCCCATGACACGTGTCATCACAATTCGCCTTGGCCCTGGACATCTCAATGCTGTATGAACCGTGTCATCACTAGGTTCCAGGACACTTGTCATCACAATGCTCCATGAACTCTGTTATCTCAATGTTCCATGGCCTTTGTATTCACAATGCTCCATTGTCCTTATAATCGCATTGCTCTATGAACACTTTCATCACAATGCTCCTTGACCACTGTCACCCTAATTCCCCATGACGTCTCGCCTCACTGTCTTCCAAGGCCACTCTCATCAAAATGCTCCATGATCTGTGTCAGCACAATATTGCATGACACTTGTCATCACAATGCTCCATGATGCCTGTCATCACAATGCCCCATGAATTTGTTATCACAATGCTCCAGGACCAGTTTCATCACAATACTCCATCCCCCTTTTCATCACAGTGCACAATGAAACCTTTCATTACAATGCTCCATGACACTTGTCATCACAATGCTCAATGGCCTTTATCGTCACAATGCTCCCAGGCACTTTTCATCACGATGTTCCATGAAAACTTACATCACTTTGCTCCACGAGCATTGTCATCACAATAGTCCATACCCTTGTCAACACAATGCTGCATAATCCCTGTCATCACAATTCTCCTTGACTGCTGTCATCACGATAATCCAGGACAATTTTCATAACAATGATTCATTCCCCCAGTCATCTCAGTGCTCCATGATACCTTTCATCACAATTCCTAGATGATCAATGTCATCACAAGGCCCCATGACACCTGTCATCACAATTCTCTATGACCCTTGTCATCACAATACTCGATGAACCGTGTCATCACAGTGTTCCAGGGCACATGTCATCACAATGATCCATGAAGACTTTCATCACAATGCTCCAATACACCTGTCATCACAATGCTCCATGGCCCCTGTTATCATATTGCTCCATGATCACTTTCATCACAATGATCCATGACCAATGTCATCACCATTCCTAATGACGCCTGTCATCTCAATGCTCCATGGCACCTTCATCACAATGCTCCATGAACCCATTCATCACAATGTTCCCTGTCCTTTTCATCACAATGTTCCATGGGCCCTGTCATCACAATGCTCCATGCGCTTGTCATCAAAATGCTCCAGAACTCTTGTCATCATAATGCTCCATGCCAGTGTCATCAAAATGCCCCATGACACTTGTCATCACAATGCTCCACGTCATTTGTCATCACAATGCTCCATGACCCTTGTCATAACAATGGTCCATGGCCTTGTCATCACAATGTTCCATGGCCTCTGACATCACTATGCTCTATGGTTTTTCTCATCACAATGCTCTTTGACCCCTGTCATCACAATGCTTGATGACCATTGTCATCACAATGCTCCAAGAACCCTGTCATCACAATGCTCCATGCCGTTGACATCACAATGCTCCATGGCCCTTGTAATTAGAATGCTCCATGCCCTTGTCATCACAATGCTCCAGAACACTTGTGATCATAATACGCCTTTCCTGTGTCATCCCATTGCTCAATGACCCTTGTCATCAAAATATTCCTTGTCCTTTGTCATCACAGTGCTCCATGATACCTTTAATCAAAATTCTACATGACAACTGTCATCACAATGCAAGATGACCAATGTCATCACAAGGCCCCATGACACGTGTCATCACAATTCGCCTTGGCCCTGGACATCTCAATGCTGTATGAACCGTGTCATCACTAGGTTCCAGGACACTTGTCATCACAATGCTCCATGAACTCTGTTATCTCAATGTTCCATGGCCTTTGTATTCACAATGATCCATTGTCCTGATAATCGCATTGCTCCATGAACACTTTCATCACAATGCTCCTTGACCACTCTCACCCTAATTCCCCATGACGTCTCGCCTCACTGTCTTCCAAGGCCACTCTCATCAAAATGCTCCATGATCTGTGTCAGCACAATATTGCATGACACTTGTCATCACAATGCTCCATGATGCCTGTCATCACAATGCTCCATGAATTTGTTATCACAATGCTCCAGGACCAGTTTCATCACAATACTCCATCCCCCTTTTCATCACAGTGCACAATGAAACCTTTCATTACAATGCTCCATGACACTTGTCATCACAATGCTCAACGGCCTTTATCGTCACAATGCTCCCAGGCACTTTTCATCACGATGTTCCATGAAAACTTACATCACTTTGCTCCACGACCATTGTCATCACAATAGTCCATACCCTTGTCAACACAATGCTGCATAATCCCTGTCATCACAATTCTCCTTGACTGCTGTCATCACGATAATCCAGGACAATTTTCAGAACAATGGTTCATTCCCCCAGTCATCTCAGTGCTCCATGATACCTTTCATCACAATTCCTAGATGATCAATGTCATCACAAGGCCCCATGACACCTGTCATCACAATTCGCTATGACCCTTGTCATCACAATACTCGATGAACCGTGTCATCACAGTGTTCCAGGGCACATGTCATCACAATGATCCATGACGACTTTCATCACAATGCTCCAATACACCTGTCATCACAATGCTCCATGGCCCCTGTTATCATATTGCTCCATGATCACTTTCATCACAATGATCCATGACCAATGTCATCACCATTCCTAATGACGCCTGTCATCTCAATGCTCCATGGCACCTTCATCACAATGCTCCATGAACCCATTCATCACAATGTTCCCTGTCCTTTTCATCACAATGTTCCATGGGCCCTGTCATCACAATGCTCCATGCGCTTGTCATCAAAATGCTCCAGAACTCTTGTCATCATAATGCTCCATGCCAGTGTCATCAAAATGCCCCATGACACTTGTCATCACAATGCTCCACGTCATTTGTCATCACAATGCTCCATGACCCTTGTCATAACAATGGTCCATGGCCTTGTCATCACAATGTTCCATGGCCTCTGACATCACTATGCTCTATGGTTTTTCTCATCACAATGCTCTTTGACCCCTGTCATCACAATGCTTGATGACCATTGTCATCACAATGCTCCAAGAACCCTGTCATCACAATGCTCCATGCCGTTGACATCACAATGCTCCATGGCCCTTGTAATTAGAATGCTCCATGCCCTTGTCATCACAATGCTCCAGAACACTTGTGATCATAATACGCCTTTCCTGTGTCATCCCATTGCTCAATGACCCTTGTCATCAAAATATTCCTTGTCCTTTGTCATCACAGTGCTCCATGATACCTTTAATCAAAATTCTACATGACAACTGTCATCACAATGCAAGATGACCAATGTCATCACAAGGCCCCATGACACGTGTCATCACAATTCGCCTTGGCCCTGGACATCTCAATGCTGTATGAACCGTGTCATCACTAGGTTCCAGGACACTTGTCATCACAATGCTCCATGAACTCTGTTATCTCAATGTTCCATGACCTTTGTATTCACAATGCTCCATTGTCCTGATAATCGCATTGCTCCATGAACACTTTCATCACAATGCTCCTTGACCACTCTCACCCTAATTCCCCATGACGTCTCGCCTCACTGTCTTCCAAGGCCACTCTCATCAAAATGCTCCATGATCTGTGTCAGCACAATATTGCATGACACTTGTCATCACAATGCTCCATGATGCCTGTCATCACAATGCTCCATGAATTTGTTATCACAATGCTCCAGGACCAGTTTCATCACAATACTCCATCCCCCTTTTCATCACAGTGCACAATGAAACCTTTCATTACAATGCTCCATGACACTTGTCATCACAATGCTCAACGGCCTTTATCGTCACAATGCTCCCAGGCACTTTTCATCACGATGTTCCATGAAAACTTACATCACTTTGCTCCACGACCATTGTCATCACAATAGTCCATACCCTTGTCAACACAATGCTGCATAATCCCTGTCATCACAATTCTCCTTGACTGCTGTCATCACGATAATCCAGGACAATTTTCATAACAATGGTTCATTCCCCCAGTCATCTCAGTGCTCCATGATACCTTTCATCACAATTCCTAGATGATCAATGTCATCACAAGGCCCCATGACACCTGTCATCACAATTCGCTATGACCCTTGTCATCACAATACTCGATGAACCGTGTCATCACAGTGTTCCAGGGCACATGTCATCACAATGATCCATGACGACTTTCATCACAATGCTCCAATACACCTGTCATCACAATGCTCCATGGCCCCTGTTATCATATTGCTCCATGATCACTTTCATCACAATGATCCATGACCAATGTCATCACCATTCCTAATGACGCCTGTCATCTCAATGCTCCATGGCACCTTCATCACAATGCTCCATGAACCCATTCATCACAATGTTCCCTGTCCTTTTCATCACAATGTTCCATGGGCCCTGTCATCACAATGCTCCATGCGCTTGTCATCAAAATGCTCCAGAACTCTTGTCATCATAATGCTCCATGCCAGTGTCATCAAAATGCCCCATGACACTTGTCATCACAATGCTCCACGTCATTTGTCATCACAATGCTCCATGACCCTTGTCATAACAATGCTCCATGGCCTTGTCATCACAATGTTCCATGGCCTCTGACATCACTATGCTCTATGGTTTTTCTCATCACAATGCTCTTTGACCCCTGTCATCACAATGCTTGATGACCATTGTCATCACAATGCTCCAAGAACCCTGTCATCACAATGCTCCATGCCGTTGACATCACAATGCTCCATGGCCCTTGTAATTAGAATGCTCCATGCCCTTGTCATCACAATGCTCCAGAACACTTGTGATCATAATACGCCTTTCCTGTGTCATCCCATTGCTCAATGACCCTTGTCATCAAAATATTCCTTGTCCTTTGTCATCACAGTGCTCCATGATACCTTTAATCAAAATTCTACATGACAACTGTCATCACAATGCAAGATGACCAATGTCATCACAAGGCCCCATGACACGTGTCATCACAATTCGCCTTGGCCCTGGACATCTCAATGCTGTATGAACCGTGTCATCACTAGGTTCCAGGACACTTGTCATCACAATGCTCCATGAACTCTGTTATCTCAATGTTCCATGGCCTTTGTATTCACAATGCTCCATTGTCCTGATAATCGCATTGCTCCATGAACACTTTCATCACAATGCTCCTTGACCACTGTCACCCTAATTCCCCATGACGTCTCGCCTCACTGTCTTCCAAGGCCACTCTCATCAAAATGCTCCATGATCTGTGTCAGCACAATATTGCATGACACTTGTCATCACAATGCTCCATGATGCCTGTCATCACAATGCTCCATGAATTTGTTATCACAATGCTCCAGGACCAGTTTCATCACAATACTCCATCCCCCTTTTCATCACAGTGCACAATGAAACCTTTCATTACAATGCTCCATGACACTTGTCATCACAATGCTCAACGGCCTTTATCGTCACAATGCTCCCAGGCACTTTTCATCACGATGTTCCATGAAAACTTACATCACTTTGCTCCACGACCATTGTCATCACAATAGTCCATACCCTTGTCAACACAATGCTGCATAATCCCTGTCATCACAATTCTCCTTGACTGCTGTCATCACGATAATCCAGGACAATTTTCATAACAATGGTTCATTCCCCCAGTCATCTCAGTGCTCCATGATACCTTTCATCACAATTCCTAGATGATCAATGTCATCACAAGGCCCCATGACACCTGTCATCACAATTTGCTATGACCCTTGTCATCACAATACTCGATGAACCGTGTCATCACAGTGTTCCAGGGCACATGTCATCACAATGATCCATGACGACTTTCATCACAATGCTCCAATACACCTGTCATCACAATGCTCCATGGCCCCTGTTATCATATTGCTCCATGATCACTTTCATCACAATGATCCATGACCAATGTCATCACCATTCCTAATGACGCCTGTCATCTCAATGCTCCATGGCACCTTCATCACAATGCTCCATGAACCCATTCATCACAATGTTCCCTGTCCTTTTCATCACAATGTTCCATGGGCCCTGTCATCACAATGCTCCATGCGCTTGTCATCAAAATGCTCCAGAACTCTTGTCATCATAATGCTCCATGCCAGTGTCATCAAAATGCCCCATGACACTTGTCATCACAATGCTCCACGTCATTTGTCATCACAATGCTCCATGACCCTTGTCATAACAATGGTCCATGGCCTTGTCATCACAATGTTCCATGGCCTCTGACATCACTATGCTCTATGGTTTTTCTCATCACAATGCTCTTTGACCCCTGTCATCACAATGCTTGATGACCATTGTCATCACAATGCTCCAAGAACCCTGTCATCACAATGCTCCATGCCGTTGACATCACAATGCTCCATGGCCCTTGTAATTAGAATGCTCCATGCCCTTGTCATCACAATGCTCCAGAACACTTGTGATCATAATATGCCTTTCCTGTGTCATCCCATTGCTCAATGACCCTTGTCATCAAAATATTCCTTGTCCTTTGTCATCACAGTGCTCCATGATACCTTTAATCAAAATTCTACATGACAACTGTCATCACAATGCAAGATGACCAATGTCATCACAAGGCCCCATGACACGTGTCATCACAATTCGCCTTGGCCCTGGACATCTCAATGCTGTATGAACCGTGTCATCACTAGGTTCCAGGACACTTGTCATCACAATGCTCCATGAACTCTGTTATCTCAATGTTCCATGGCCTTTGTATTCACAATGCTCCATTGTCCTGATAATCGCATTGCTCCATGAACACTTTCATCACAATGCTCCTTGACCACTCTCACCCTAATTCCCCATGACGTCTCGCCTCACTGTCTTCCAAGGCCACTCTCATCAAAATGCTCCATGATCTGTGTCAGCACAATATTGCATGACACTTGTCATCACAATGCTCCATGATGCCTGTCATCACAATGCTCCATGAATTTGTTATCACAATGCTCCAGGACCAGTTTCATCACAATACTCCATCCCCCTTTTCATCACAGTGCACAATGAAACCTTTCATTACAATGCTCCATGACACTTGTCATCACAATGCTCAACGGCCTTTATCGTCACAATGCTCCCAGGCACTTTTCATCACGATGTTCCATGAAAACTTACATCACTTTGCTCCACGACCATTGTCATCACAATAGTCCATACCCTTGTCAACACAATGCTGCATAATCCCTGTCATCACAATTCTCCTTGACTGCTGTCATCACGATAATCCAGGACAATTTTCATAACAATGGTTCATTCCCCCAGTCATCTCAGTGCTCCATGATACCTTTCATCACAATTCCTAGATGATCAATGTCATCACAAGGCCCCATGACACCTGTCATCACAATTCGCTATGACCCTTGTCATCACAATACTCGATGAACCGTGTCATCACAGTGTTCCAGGGCACATGTCATCACAATGATCCATGACGACTTTCATCACAATGCTCCAATACACCTGTCATCACAATGCTCCATGGCCCCTGTTATCATATTGCTCCATGATCACTTTCATCACAATGATCCATGACCAATGTCATCACCATTCCTAATGACGCCTGTCATCTCAATGCTCCATGGCACCTTCATCACAATGCTCCATGAACCCATTCATCACAATGTTCCCTGTCCTTTTCATCACAATGTTCCATGGGCCCTGTCATCACAATGCTCCATGCGCTTGTCATCAAAATGCTCCAGAACTCTTGTCATCATAATGCTCCATGCCAGTGTCATCAAAATGCCCCATGACACTTGTCATCACAATGCTCCACGTCATTTGTCATCACAATGCTCCATGACCCTTGTCATAACAATGGTCCATGGCCTTGTCATCACAATGTTCCATGGCCTCTGACATCACTATGCTCTATGGTTTTTCTCATCACAATGCTCTTTGACCCCTGTCATCACAATGCTTGATGACCATTGTCATCACAATGCTCCAAGAACCCTGTCATCACAATGCTCCATGCCGTTGACATCACAATGCTCCATGGCCCTTGTAATTAGAATGCTCCATGCCCTTGTCATCACAATGCTCCAGAACACTTGTGATCATAATACGCCTTTCCTGTGTCATCCCATTGCTCAATGACCCTTGTCATCAAAATATTCCTTGTCCTTTGTCATCACAGTGCTCCATGATACCTTTAATCAAAATTCTACATGACAACTGTCATCACAATGCAAGATGACCAATGTCATCACAAGGCCCCATGACACGTGTCATCACAATTCGCCTTGGCCCTGGACATCTCAATGCTGTATGAACCGTGTCATCACTAGGTTCCAGGACACTTGTCATCACAATGCTCCATGAACTCTGTTATCTCAATGTTCCATGGCCTTTGTATTCACATTGCTCCATTGTCCTGATAATCGCATTGCTCCATGAACACTTTCATCACAATGCTCCTTGACCACTGTCACCCTAATTCCCCATGACGTCTCGCCTCACTGTCTTCCAAGGCCACTCTCATCAAAATGCTCCATGATCTGTGTCAGCACAATATTGCATGACACTTGTCATCACAATGCTCCATGATGCCTGTCATCACAATGCTCCATGAATTTGTTATCACAATGCTCCAGGACCAGTTTCATCACAATACTCCATCCCCCTTTTCATCACAGTGCACAATGAAACCTTTCATTACAATGCTCCATGACACTTGTCATCACAATGCTCAACGGCCTTTATCGTCACAATGCTCCCAGGCACTTTTCATCACGATGTTCCATGAAAACTTACATCACTTTGCTCCACGACCATTGTCATCACAATAGTCCATACCCTTGTCAACACAATGCTGCATAATCCCTGTCATCACAATTCTCCTTGACTGCTGTCATCACGATAATCCAGGACAATTTTCATAACAATGGTTCATTCCCCCAGTCATCTCAGTGCTCCATGATACCTTTCATCACAATTCCTAGATGATCAATGTCATCACAAGGCCCCATGACACCTGTCATCACAATTCGTTATGACCCTTGTCATCACAATACTCGATGAACCGTGTCATCACAGTGTTCCAGGGCACATGTCATCACAATGATCCATGACGACTTTCATCACAATGCTCCAATACACCTGTCATCACAATGCTCCATGGCCCCTGTTATCATATTGCTCCATGATCACTTTCATCACAATGATCCATGACCAATGTCATCACCATTCCTAATGACGCCTGTCATCTCAATGCTCCATGGCACCTTCATCACAATGCTCCATGAACCCATTCATCACAATGTTCCCTGTCCTTTTCATCACAATGTTCCATGGGCCCTGTCATCACAATGCTCCATGCGCTTGTCATCAAAATGCTCCAGAACTCTTGTCATCATAATGCTCCATGCCAGTGTCATCAAAATGCCCCATGACACTTGTCATCACAATGCTCCACGTCATTTGTCATCACAATGCTCCATGACCCTTGTCATAACAATGGTCCATGGCCTTGTCATCACAATGTTCCATGGCCTCTGACATCACTATGCTCTATGGTTTTTCTCATCACAATGCTCTTTGACCCCTGTCATCACAATGCTTGATGACCATTGTCATCACAATGCTCCAAGAACCCTGTCATCACAATGCTCCATGCCGTTGACATCACAATGCTCCATGGCCCTTGTAATTAGAATGCTCCATGCCCTTGTCATCACAATGCTCCAGAACACTTGTGATCATAATACGCCTTTCCTGTGTCATCCCATTGCTCAATGACCCTTGTCATCAAAATATTCCTTGTCCTTTGTCATCACAGTGCTCCATGATACCTTTAATCAAAATTCTACATGACAACTGTCATCACAATGCAAGATGACCAATGTCATCACAAGGCCCCATGACACGTGTCATCACAATTCGCCTTGGCCCTGGACATCTCAATGCTGTATGAACCGTGTCATCACTAGGTTCCAGGACACTTGTCATCACAATGCTCCATGAACTCTGTTATCTCAATGTTCCATGGCCTTTGTATTCACAATGCTCCATTGTCCTGATAATCGCATTGCTCCATGAACACTTTCATCACAATGCTCCTTGACCACTGTCACCCTAATTCCCCATGACGTCTCGCCTCACTGTCTTCCAAGGCCACTCTCATCAAAATGCTCCATGATCTGTGTCAGCACAATATTGCATGACACTTGTCATCACAATGCTCCATGATGCCTGTCATCACAATGCTCCATGAATTTGTTATCACAATGCTCCAGGACCAGTTTCATCACAATACTCCATCCCCCTTTTCATCACAGTGCACAATGAAACCTTTCATTACAATGCTCCATGACACTTGTCATCACAATGCTCAACGGCCTTTATCGTCACAATGCTCCCAGGCACTTTTCATCACGATGTTCCATGAAAACTTACATCACTTTGCTCCACGACCATTGTCATCACAATAGTCCATACCCTTGTCAACACAATGCTGCATAATCCCTGTCATCACAATTCTCCTTGACTGCTGTCATCACGATAATCCAGGACAATTTTCATAACAATGGTTCATTCCCCCAGTCATCTCAGTGCTCCATGATACCTTTCATCACAATTCCTAGATGATCAATGTCATCACAAGGCCCCATGACACCTGTCATCACAATTCGCTATGACCCTTGTCATCACAATACTCGATGAACCGTGTCATCACAGTGTTCCAGGGCACATGTCATCACAATGATCCATGACGACTTTCATCACAATGCTCCAATACACCTGTCATCACAATGCTCCATGGCCCCTGTTATCATATTGCTCCATGATCACTTTCATCACAATGATCCATGACCAATGTCATCACCATTCCTAATGACGCCTGTCATCTCAATGCTCCATGGCACCTTCATCACAATGCTCCATGAACCCATTCATCACAATGTTCCCTGTCCTTTTCATCACAATGTTCCATGGGCCCTGTCATCACAATGCTCCATGCGCTTGTCATCAAAATGCTCCAGAACTCTTGTCATCATAATGCTCCATGCCAGTGTCATCAAAATGCCCCATGACACTTGTCATCACAATGCTCCACGTCATTTGTCATCACAATGCTCCATGACCCTTGTCATAACAATGGTCCATGGCCTTGTCATCACAATGTTCCATGGCCTCTGACATCACTATGCTCTATGGTTTTTCTCATCACAATGCTCTTTGACCCCTGTCATCACAATGCTTGATGACCATTGTCATCACAATGCTCCAAGAACCCTGTCATCACAATGCTCCATGCCGTTGACATCACAATGCTCCATGGCCCTTGTAATTAGAATGCTCCATGCCCTTGTCATCACAATGCTCCAGAACACTTGTGATCATAATACGCCTTTCCTGTGTCATCCCATTGCTCAATGACCCTTGTCATCAAAATATTCCTTGTCCTTTGTCATCACAGTGCTCCATGATACCTTTAATCAAAATTCTACATGACAACTGTCATCACAATGCAAGATGACCAATGTCATCACAAGGCCCCATGACACGTGTCATCACAATTCGCCTTGGCCCTGGACATCTCAATGCTGTATGAACCGTGTCATCACTAGGTTCCAGGACACTTGTCATCACAATGCTCCATGAACTCTGTTATCTCAATGTTCCATGGCCTTTGTATTCACAATGCTCCATTGTCCTGATAATCGCATTGCTCCATGAACACTTTCATCACAATGCTCCTTGACCACTGTCACCCTAATTCCCCATGACGTCTCGCCTCACTGTCTTCCAAGGCCACTCTCATCAAAATGCTCCATGATCTGTGTCAGCACAATATTGCATGACACTTGTCATCACAATGCTCCATGATGCCTGTCATCACAATGCTCCATGAATTTGTTATCACAATGCTCCAGGACCAGTTTCATCACAATACTCCATCCCCCTTTTCATCACAGTGCACAATGAAACCTTTCATTACAATGCTCCATGACACTTGTCATCACAATGCTCAACGGCCTTTATCGTCACAATGCTCCCAGGCACTTTTCATCACGATGTTCCATGAAAACTTACATCACTTTGCTCCACGACCATTGTCATCACAATAGTCCATACCCTTGTCAACACAATGCTGCATAATCCCTGTCATCACAATTCTCCTTGACTGCTGTCATCACGATAATCCAGGACAATTTTCATAACAATGGTTCATTCCCCCAGTCATCTCAGTGCTCCATGATACCTTTCATCACAATTCCTAGATGATCAATGTCATCACAAGGCCCCATGACACCTGTCATCACAATTCGCTATGAACCTTGTCATCACAATACTCGATGAACCGTGTCATCACAGTGTTCCAGGGCACATGTCATCACAATGATCCATGACGACTTTCATCACAATGCTCCAATACACCTGTCATCACAATGCTCCATGGCCCCTGTTATCATATTGCTCCATGATCACTTTCATCACAATGATCCATGACCAATGTCATCACCATTCCTAATGACGCCTGTCATCTCAATGCTCCATGGCACCTTCATCACAATGCTCCATGAACCCATTCATCACAATGTTCCCTGTCCTTTTCATCACAATGTTCCATGGGCCCTGTCATCACAATGCTCCATGCGCTTGTCATCAAAATGCTCCAGAACTCTTGTCATCATAATGCTCCATGCCAGTGTCATCAAAATGCCCCATGACACTTGTCATCACAATGCTCCACGTCATTTGTCATCACAATGCTCCATGACCCTTGTCATAACAATGGTCCATGGCCTTGTCATCACAATGTTCCATGGCCTCTGACATCACTATGCTCTATGGTTTTTCTCATCACAATGCTCTTTGACCCCTGTCATCACAATGCTTGATGACCATTGTCATCACAATGCTCCAAGAACCCTGTCATCACAATGCTCCATGCCGTTGACATCACAATGCTCCATGGCCCTTGTAATTAGAATGCTCCATGCCCTTGTCATCACAATGCTCCAGAACACTTGTGATCATAATACGCCTTTCCTGTGTCATCCCATTGCTCAATGACCCTTGTCATCAAAATATTCCTTGTCCTTTGTCATCACAGTGCTCCATGATACCTTTAATCAAAATTCTACATGACAACTGTCATCACAATGCAAGATGACCAATGTCATCACAAGGCCCCATGACACGTGTCATCACAATTCGCCTTGGCCCTGGACATCTCAATGCTGTATGAACCGTGTCATCACTAGGTTCCAGGACACTTGTCATCACAATGCTCCATGAACTCTGTTATCTCAATGTTCCATGGCCTTTGTATTCACAATGCTCCATTGTCCTGATAATCGCATTGCTCCATGAACACTTTCATCACAATGCTCCTTGACCACTCTCACCCTAATTCCCCATGACGTCTCGCCTCACTGTCTTCCAAGGCCACTCTCATCAAAATGCTCCATGATCTGTGTCAGCACAATATTGCATGACACTTGTCATCACAATGCTCCATGATGCCTGTCATCACAATGCTCCATGAATTTGTTATCACAATGCTCCAGGACCAGTTTCATCACAATACTCCATCCCCCTTTTCATCACAGTGCACAATGAAACCTTTCATTACAATGCTCCATGACACTTGTCATCACAATGCTCAACGGCCTTTATCGTCACAATGCTCCCAGGCACTTTTCATCACGATGTTCCATGAAAACTTACATCACTTTGCTCCACGACCATTGTCATCACAATAGTCCATACCCTTGTCAACACAATGCTGCATAATCCCTGTCATCACAATTCTCCTTGACTGCTGTCATCACGATAATCCAGGACAATTTTCATAACAATGGTTCATTCCCCCAGTCATCTCAGTGCTCCATGATACCTTTCATCACAATTCCTAGATGATCAATGTCATCACAAGGCCCCATGACACCTGTCATCACAATTCGCTATGACCCTTGTCATCACAATACTCGATGAACCGTGTCATCACAGTGTTCCAGGGCACATGTCATCACAATGATCCATGACGACTTTCATCACAATGCTCCAATACACCTGTCATCACAATGCTCCATGGCCCCTGTTATCATATTGCTCCATGATCACTTTCATCACAATGATCCATGACCAATGTCATCACCATTCCTAATGACGCCTGTCATCTCAATGCTCCATGGCACCTTCATCACAATGCTCCATGAACCCATTCATCACAATGTTCCCTGTCCTTTTCATCACAATGTTCCATGGGCCCTGTCATCACAATGCTCCATGCGCTTGTCATCAAAATGCTCCAGAACTCTTGTCATCATAATGCTCCATGCCAGTGTCATCAAAATGCCCCATGACACTTGTCATCACAATGCTCCACGTCATTTGTCATCACAATGCTCCATGACCCTTGTCATAACAATGGTCCATGGCCTTGTCATCACAATGTTCCATGGCCTCTGACATCACTATGCTCTATGGTTTTTCTCATCACAATGCTCTTTGACCCCTGTCATCACAATGCTTGATGACCATTGTCATCACAATGCTCCAAGAACCCTGTCATCACAATGCTCCATGCCGTTGACATCACAATGCTCCATGGCCCTTGTAATTAGAATGCTCCATGCCCTTGTCATCACAATGCTCCAGAACACTTGTGATCATAATACGCCTTTCCTGTGTCATCCCATTGCTCAATGACCCTTGTCATCAAAATATTCCTTGTCCTTTGTCATCACAGTGCTCCATGATACCTTTATTCAAAATTCTACATGACAACTGTCATCACAATGCAAGATGACCAATGTCATCACAAGGCCCCATGACACGTGTCATCACAATTCGCCTTGGCCCTGGACATCTCAATGCTGTATGAACCGTGTCATCACTAGGTTCCAGGACACTTGTCATCACAATGCTCCATGAACTCTGTTATCTCAATGTTCCATGGCCTTTGTATTCACAATGCTCCATTGTCCTGATAATCGCATTGCTCCATGAACACTTTCATCACAATGCTCCTTGACCACTCTCACCCTAATTCCCCATGACGTCTCGCCTCACTGTCTTCCAAGGCCACTCTCATCAAAATGCTCCATGATCTGTGTCAGCACAATATTGCATGACACTTGTCATCACAATGCTCCATGATGCCTGTCATCACAATGCTCCATGAATTTGTTATCACAATGCTCCAGGACCAGTTTCATCACAATACTCCATCCCCCTTTTCATCACAGTGCACAATGAAACCTTTCATTACAATGCTCCATGACACTTGTCATCACAATGCTCAACGGCCTTTATCGTCACAATGCTCCCAGGCACTTTTCATCACGATGTTCCATGAAAACTTACATCACTTTGCTCCACGACCATTGTCATCACAATAGTCCATACCCTTGTCAACACAATGCTGCATAATCCCTGTCATCACAATTCTCCTTGACTGCTGTCATCACGATAATCCAGGACAATTTTCATAACAATGGTTCATTCCCCCAGTCATCTCAGTGCTCCATGATACCTTTCATCACAATTCCTAGATGATCAATGTCATCACAAGGCCCCATGACACCTGTCATCACAATTCGCTATGACCCTTGTCATCACAATACTCGATGAACCGTGTCATCACAGTGTTCCAGGGCACATGTCATCACAATGATCCATGACGACTTTCATCACAATGCTCCAATACACCTGTCATCACAATGCTCCATGGCCCCTGTTATCATATTGCTCCATGATCACTTTCATCACAATGATCCATGACCAATGTCATCACCATTCCTAATGACGCCTGTCATCTCAATGCTCCATGGCACCTTCATCACAATGCTCCATGAACCCATTCATCACAATGTTCCCTGTCCTTTTCATCACAATGTTCCATGGGCCCTGTCATCACAATGCTCCATGCGCTTGTCATCAAAATGCTCCAGAACTCTTGTCATCATAATGCTCCATGCCAGTGTCATCAAAATGCCCCATGACACTTGTCATCACAATGCTCCACGTCATTTGTCATCACAATGCTCCATGACCCTTGTCATAACAATGGTCCATGGCCTTGTCATCACAATGTTCCATGGCCTCTGACATCACTATGCTCTATGGTTTTTCTCATCACAATGCTCTTTGACCCCTGTCATCACAATGCTTGATGACCATTGTCATCACAATGCTCCAAGAACCCTGTCATCACAATGCTCCATGCCGTTGACATCACAATGCTCCATGGCCCTTGTAATTAGAATGCTCCATGCCCTTGTCATCACAATGCTCCAGAACACTTGTGATCATAATACGCCTTTCCTGTGTCATCCCATTGCTCAATGACCCTTGTCATCAAAATATTCCTTGTCCTTTGTCATCACAGTGCTCCATGATACCTTTAATCAAAATTCTACATGACAACTGTCATCACAATGCAAGATGACCAATGTCATCACAAGGCCCCATGACACGTGTCATCACAATTCGCCTTGGCCCTGGACATCTCAATGCTGTATGAACCGTGTCATCACTAGGTTCCAGGACACTTGTCATCACAATGCTCCATGAACTCTGTTATCTCAATGTTCCATGACCTTTGTATTCACAATGCTCCATTGTCCTGATAATCGCATTGCTCCATGAACACTTTCATCACAATGCTCCTTGACCACTCTCACCCTAATTCCCCATGACGTCTCGCCTCACTGTCTTCCAAGGCCACTCTCATCAAAATGCTCCATGATCTGTGTCAGCACAATATTGCATGACACTTGTCATCACAATGCTCCATGATGCCTGTCATCACAATGCTCCATGAATTTGTTATCACAATGCTCCAGGACCAGTTTCATCACAATACTCCATCCCCCTTTTCATCACAGTGCACAATGAAACCTTTCATTACAATGCTCCATGACACTTGTCATCACAATGCTCAACGGCCTTTATCGTCACAATGCTCCCAGGCACTTTTCATCACGATGTTCCATGAAAACTTACATCACTTTGCTCCACGACCATTGTCATCACAATAGTCCATACCCTTGTCAACACAATGCTGCATAATCCCTGTCATCACAATTCTCCTTGACTGCTGTCATCACGATAATCCAGGACAATTTTCATAACAATGGTTCATTCCCCCAGTCATCTCAGTGCTCCATGATACCTTTCATCACAATTCCTAGATGATCAATGTCATCACAAGGCCCCATGACACCTGTCATCACAATTCGCTATGACCCTTGTCATCACAATACTCGATGAACCGTGTCATCACAGTGTTCCAGGGCACATGTCATCACAATGATCCATGACGACTTTCATCACAATGCTCCAATACACCTGTCATCACAATGCTCCATGGCCCCTGTTATCATATTGCTCCATGATCACTTTCATCACAATGATCCATGACCAATGTCATCACCATTCCTAATGACGCCTGTCATCTCAATGCTCCATGGCACCTTCATCACAATGCTCCATGAACCCATTCATCACAATGTTCCCTGTCCTTTTCATCACAATGTTCCATGGGCCCTGTCATCACAATGCTCCATGCGCTTGTCATCAAAATGCTCCAGAACTCTTGTCATCATAATGCTCCATGCCAGTGTCATCAAAATGCCCCATGACACTTGTCATCACAATGCTCCACGTCATTTGTCATCACAATGCTCCATGACCCTTGTCATAACAATGCTCCATGGCCTTGTCATCACAATGTTCCATGGCCTCTGACATCACTATGCTCTATGGTTTTTCTCATCACAATGCTCTTTGACCCCTGTCATCACAATGCTTGATGACCATTGTCATCACAATGCTCCAAGAACCCTGTCATCACAATGCTCCATGCCGTTGACATCACAATGCTCCATGGCCCTTGTAATTAGAATGCTCCATGCCCTTGTCATCACAATGCTCCAGAACACTTGTGATCATAATACGCCTTTCCTGTGTCATCCCATTGCTCAATGACCCTTGTCATCAAAATATTCCTTGTCCTTTGTCATCACAGTGCTCCATGATACCTTTAATCAAAATTCTACATGACAACTGTCATCACAATGCAAGATGACCAATGTCATCACAAGGCCCCATGACACGTGTCATCACAATTCGCCTTGGCCCTGGACATCTCAATGCTGTATGAACCGTGTCATCACTAGGTTCCAGGACACTTGTCATCACAATGCTCCATGAACTCTGTTATCTCAATGTTCCATGGCCTTTGTATTCACAATGCTCCATTGTCCTGATAATCGCATTGCTCCATGAACACTTTCATCACAATGCTCCTTGACCACTGTCACCCTAATTCCCCATGACGTCTCGCCTCACTGTCTTCCAAGGCCACTCTCATCAAAATGCTCCATGATCTGTGTCAGCACAATATTGCATGACACTTGTCATCACAATGCTCCATGATGCCTGTCATCACAATGCTCCATGAATTTGTTATCACAATGCTCCAGGACCAGTTTCATCACAATACTCCATCCCCCTTTTCATCACAGTGCACAATGAAACCTTTCATTACAATGCTCCATGACACTTGTCATCACAATGCTCAACGGCCTTTATCGTCACAATGCTCCCAGGCACTTTTCATCACGATGTTCCATGAAAACTTACATCACTTTGCTCCACGACCATTGTCATCACAATAGTCCATACCCTTGTCAACACAATGCTGCATAATCCCTGTCATCACAATTCTCCTTGACTGCTGTCATCACGATAATCCAGGACAATTTTCATAACAATGGTTCATTCCCCCAGTCATCTCAGTGCTCCATGATACCTTTCATCACAATTCCTAGATGATCAATGTCATCACAAGGCCCCATGACACCTGTCATCACAATTTGCTATGACCCTTGTCATCACAATACTCGATGAACCGTGTCATCACAGTGTTCCAGGGCACATGTCATCACAATGATCCATGACGACTTTCATCACAATGCTCCAATACACCTGTCATCACAATGCTCCATGGCCCCTGTTATCATATTGCTCCATGATCACTTTCATCACAATGATCCATGACCAATGTCATCACCATTCCTAATGACGCCTGTCATCTCAATGCTCCATGGCACCTTCATCACAATGCTCCATGAACCCATTCATCACAATGTTCCCTGTCCTTTTCATCACAATGTTCCATGGGCCCTGTCATCACAATGCTCCATGCGCTTGTCATCAAAATGCTCCAGAACTCTTGTCATCATAATGCTCCATGCCAGTGTCATCAAAATGCCCCATGACACTTGTCATCACAATGCTCCACGTCATTTGTCATCACAATGCTCCATGACCCTTGTCATAACAATGGTCCATGGCCTTGTCATCACAATGTTCCATGGCCTCTGACATCACTATGCTCTATGGTTTTTCTCATCACAATGCTCTTTGACCCCTGTCATCACAATGCTTGATGACCATTGTCATCACAATGCTCCAAGAACCCTGTCATCACAATGCTCCATGCCGTTGACATCACAATGCTCCATGCCCTTGTCATCACAATGCTCCAGAACACTTGTGATCATAATACGCCTTTCCTGTGTCATCCCATTGCTCAATGACCCTTGTCATCAAAATATTCCTTGTCCTTTGTCATCACAGTGCTCCATGATACCTTTAATCAAAATTCTACATGACAACTGTCATCACAATGCAAGATGACCAATGTCATCACAAGGCCCCATGACACGTGTCATCACAATTCGCCTTGGCCCTGGACATCTCAATGCTGTATGAACCATGTCATCACTAGGTTCCAGGACACTTGTCATCACAATGCTCCATGAACTCTGTTATCTCAATGTTCCATGGCCTTTGTATTCACAATGCTCCATTGTCCTGATAATCGCATTGCTCCATGAACACTTTCATCACAATGCTCCTTGACCACTGTCACCCTAATTCCCCATGACGTCTCGCCTCAATGTCTTCCAAGGCCACTCTCATCAAAATGCTCCATGATCTGTGTCAGCACAATATTGCATGACACTTGTCATCACAATGCTCCATGATGCCTGTCATCACAATGCTCCATGAATTTGTTATCACAATGCTCCAGGACCAGTTTCATCACAATACTCCATCCCCCTTTTCATCACAGTGCACAATGAAACCTTTCATTACAATGCTCCATGACACTTGTCATCACAATGCTCAACGGCCTTTATCGTCACAATGCTCCCAGGCACTTTTCATCACGATGTTCCATGAAAACTTACATCACTTTGCTCCACGACCATTGTCATCACAATAGTCCATACCCTTGTCAACACAATGCTGCATAATCCCTGTCATCACAATTCTCCTTGACTGCTGTCATCACGATAATCCAGGACAATTTTCATAACAATGGTTCATTCCCCCAGTCATCTCAGTGCTCCATGATACCTTTCATCACAATTCCTAGATGATCAATGTCATCACAAGGCCCCATGACACCTGTCATCACAATTCGCTATGACCCTTGTCATCACAATACTCGATGAACCGTGTCATCACAGTGTTCCAGGGCACATGTCATCACAATGATCCATGACGACTTTCATCACAATGCTCCAATACACCTGTCATCACAATGCTCCATGGCCCCTGTTATCATATTGCTCCATGATCACTTTCATCACAATGATCCATGACCAATGTCATCACCATTCCTAATGACGCCTGTCATCTCAATGCTCCATGGCACCTTCATCACAATGCTCCATGAACCCATTCATCACAATGTTCCCTGTCCTTTTCATCACAATGTTCCATGGGCCCTGTCATCACAATGCTCCATGCGCTTGTCATCAAAATGCTCCAGAACTCTTGTCATCATAATGCTCCATGCCAGTGTCATCAAAATGCCCCATGACACTTGTCATCACAATGCTCCACGTCATTTGTCATCACAATGCTCCATGACCCTTGTCATAACAATGGTCCATGGCCTTGTCATCACAATGTTCCATGGCCTCTGACATCACTATGCTCTATGGTTTTTCTCATCACAGTGCTCTTTGACCCCTGTCATCACAATGCTTGATGACCATTGTCATCACAATGCTCCAAGAACCCTGTCATCACAATGCTCCATGCCGTTGACATCACAATGCTCCATGGCCCTTGTAATTAGAATGCTCCATGCCCTTGTCATCACAATGCTCCAGAACACTTGTGATCATAATACGCCTTTCCTGTGTCATCCCATTGCTCAATGACCCTTGTCATCAAAATATTCCTTGTCCTTTGTCATCACAGTGCTCCATGATACCTTTAATCAAAATTCTACATGACAACTGTCATCACAATGCAAGATGACCAATGTCATCACAAGGCCCCATGACACGTGTCATCACAATTCGCCTTGGCCCTGGACATCTCAATGCTGTATGAACCGTGTCATCACTAGGTTCCAGGACACTTGTCATCACAATGCTCCATGAACTCTGTTATCTCAATGTTCCATGACCTTTGTATTCACAATGCTCCATTGTCCTGATAATCGCATTGCTCCATGAACACTTTCATCACAATGCTCCTTGACCACTCTCACCCTAATTCCCCATGACGTCTCGCCTCACTGTCTTCCAAGGCCACTCTCATCAAAATGCTCCATGATCTGTGTCAGCACAATATTGCATGACACTTGTCATCACAATGCTCCATGATGCCTGTCATCACAATGCTCCATGAATTTGTTATCACAATGCTCCAGGACCAGTTTCATCACAATACTCCATCCCCCTTTTCATCACAGTGCACAATGAAACCTTTCATTACAATGCTCCATGACACTTGTCATCACAATGCTCAACGGCCTTTATCGTCACAATGCTCCCAGGCACTTTTCATCACGATGTTCCATGAAAACTTACATCACTTTGCTCCACGACCATTGTCATCACAATAGTCCATACCCTTGTCAACACAATGCTGCATAATCCCTGTCATCACAATTCTCCTTGACTGCTGTCATCACGATAATCCAGGACAATTTTCATAACAATGGTTCATTCCCCCAGTCATCTCAGTGCTCCATGATACCTTTCATCACAATTCCTAGATGATCAATGTCATCACAAGGCCCCATGACACCTGTCATCACAATTCGCTATGACCCTTGTCATCACAATACTCGATGAACCGTGTCATCACAGTGTTCCAGGGCACATGTCATCACAATGATCCATGACGACTTTCATCACAATGCTCCAATACACCTGTCATCACAATGCTCCATGGCCCCTGTTATCATATTGCTCCATGATCACTTTCATCACAATGATCCATGACCAATGTCATCACCATTCCTAATGACGCCTGTCATCTCAATGCTCCATGGCACCTTCATCACAATGCTCCATGAACCCATTCATCACAATGTTCCCTGTCCTTTTCATCACAATGTTCCATGGGCCCTGTCATCACAATGCTCCATGCGCTTGTCATCAAAATGCTCCAGAACTCTTGTCATCATAATGCTCCATGCCAGTGTCATCAAAATGCCCCATGACACTTGTCATCACAATGCTCCACGTCATTTGTCATCACAATGCTCCATGACCCTTGTCATAACAATGCTCCATGGCCTTGTCATCACAATGTTCCATGGCCTCTGACATCACTATGCTCTATGGTTTTTCTCATCACAATGCTCTTTGACCCCTGTCATCACAATGCTTGATGACCATTGTCATCACAATGCTCCAAGAACCCTGTCATCACAATGCTCCATGCCGTTGACATCACAATGCTCCATGGCCCTTGTAATTAGAATGCTCCATGCCCTTGTCATCACAATGCTCCAGAACACTTGTGATCATAATACGCCTTTCCTGTGTCATCCCATTGCTCAATGACCCTTGTCATCAAAATATTCCTTGTCCTTTGTCATCACAGTGCTCCATGATACCTTTAATCAAAATTCTACATGACAACTGTCATCACAATGCAAGATGACCAATGTCATCACAAGGCCCCATGACACGTGTCATCACAATTCGCCTTGGCCCTGGACATCTCAATGCTGTATGAACCGTGTCATCACTAGGTTCCAGGACACTTGTCATCACAATGCTCCATGAACTCTGTTATCTCAATGTTCCATGGCCTTTGTATTCACAATGCTCCATTGTCCTGATAATCGCATTGCTCCATGAACACTTTCATCACAATGCTCCTTGACCACTGTCACCCTAATTCCCCATGACGTCTCGCCTCACTGTCTTCCAAGGCCACTCTCATCAAAATGCTCCATGATCTGTGTCAGCACAATATTGCATGACACTTGTCATCACAATGCTCCATGATGCCTGTCATCACAATGCTCCATGAATTTGTTATCACAATGCTCCAGGACCAGTTTCATCACAATACTCCATCCCCCTTTTCATCACAGTGCACAATGAAACCTTTCATTACAATGCTCCATGACACTTGTCATCACAATGCTCAACGGCCTTTATCGTCACAATGCTCCCAGGCACTTTTCATCACGATGTTCCATGAAAACTTACATCACTTTGCTCCACGACCATTGTCATCACAATAGTCCATACCCTTGTCAACACAATGCTGCATAATCCCTGTCATCACAATTCTCCTTGACTGCTGTCATCACGATAATCCAGGACAATTTTCATAACAATGGTTCATTCCCCCAGTCATCTCAGTGCTCCATGATACCTTTCATCACAATTCCTAGATGATCAATGTCATCACAAGGCCCCATGACACCTGTCATCACAATTTGCTATGACCCTTGTCATCACAATACTCGATGAACCGTGTCATCACAGTGTTCCAGGGCACATGTCATCACAATGATCCATGACGACTTTCATCACAATGCTCCAATACACCTGTCATCACAATGCTCCATGGCCCCTGTTATCATATTGCTCCATGATCACTTTCATCACAATGATCCATGACCAATGTCATCACCATTCCTAATGACGCCTGTCATCTCAATGCTCCATGGCACCTTCATCACAATGCTCCATGAACCCATTCATCACAATGTTCCCTGTCCTTTTCATCACAATGTTCCATGGGCCCTGTCATCACAATGCTCCATGCGCTTGTCATCAAAATGCTCCAGAACTCTTGTCATCATAATGCTCCATGCCAGTGTCATCAAAATGCCCCATGACACTTGTCATCACAATGCTCCACGTCATTTGTCATCACAATGCTCCATGACCCTTGTCATAACAATGGTCCATGGCCTTGTCATCACAATGTTCCATGGCCTCTGACATCACTATGCTCTATGGTTTTTCTCATCACAATGCTCTTTGACCCCTGTCATCACAATGCTTGATGACCATTGTCATCACAATGCTCCAAGAACCCTGTCATCACAATGCTCCATGCCGTTGACATCACAATGCTCCATGGCCCTTGTAATTAGAATGCTCCATGCCCTTGTCATCACAATGCTCCAGAACACTTGTGATCATAATATGCCTTTCCTGTGTCATCCCATTGCTCAATGACCCTTGTCATCAAAATATTCCTTGTCCTTTGTCATCACAGTGCTCCATGATACCTTTAATCAAAATTCTACATGACAACTGTCATCACAATGCAAGATGACCAATGTCATCACAAGGCCCCATGACACGTGTCATCACAATTCGCCTTGGCCCTGGACATCTCAATGCTGTATGAACCGTGTCATCACTAGGTTCCAGGACACTTGTCATCACAATGCTCCATGAACTCTGTTATCTCAATGTTCCATGGCCTTTGTATTCACAATGCTCCATTGTCCTGATAATCGCATTGCTCCATGAACACTTTCATCACAATGCTCCTTGACCACTCTCACCCTAATTCCCCATGACGTCTCGCCTCACTGTCTTCCAAGGCCACTCTCATCAAAATGCTCCATGATCTGTGTCAGCACAATATTGCATGACACTTGTCATCACAATGCTCCATGATGCCTGTCATCACAATGCTCCATGAATTTGTTATCACAATGCTCCAGGACCAGTTTCATCACAATACTCCATCCCCCTTTTCATCACAGTGCACAATGAAACCTTTCATTACAATGCTCCATGACACTTGTCATCACAATGCTCAACGGCCTTTATCGTCACAATGCTCCCAGGCACTTTTCATCACGATGTTCCATGAAAACTTACATCACTTTGCTCCACGACCATTGTCATCACAATAGTCCATACCCTTGTCAACACAATGCTGCATAATCCCTGTCATCACAATTCTCCTTGACTGCTGTCATCACGATAATCCAGGACAATTTTCATAACAATGGTTCATTCCCCCAGTCATCTCAGTGCTCCATGATACCTTTCATCACAATTCCTAGATGATCAATGTCATCACAAGGCCCCATGACACCTGTCATCACAATTCGCTATGACCCTTGTCATCACAATACTCGATGAACCGTGTCATCACAGTGTTCCAGGGCACATGTCATCACAATGATCCATGACGACTTTCATCACAATGCTCCAATACACCTGTCATCACAATGCTCCATGGCCCCTGTTATCATATTGCTCCATGATCACTTTCATCACAATGATCCATGACCAATGTCATCACCATTCCTAATGACGCCTGTCATCTCAATGCTCCATGGCACCTTCATCACAATGCTCCATGAACCCATTCATCACAATGTTCCCTGTCCTTTTCATCACAATGTTCCATGGGCCCTGTCATCACAATGCTCCATGCGCTTGTCATCAAAATGCTCCAGAACTCTTGTCATCATAATGCTCCATGCCAGTGTCATCAAAATGCCCCATGACACTTGTCATCACAATGCTCCACGTCATTTGTCATCACAATGCTCCATGACCCTTGTCATAACAATGGTCCATGGCCTTGTCATCACAATGTTCCATGGCCTCTGACATCACTATGCTCGATGGTTTTTCTCATCACAATGCTCTTTGACCCCTGTCATCACAATGCTTGATGACCATTGTCATCACAATGCTCCAAGAACCCTGTCATCACAATGCTCCATGCCGTTGACATCACAATGCTCCATGGCCCTTGTAATTAGAATGCTCCATGCCCTTGTCATCACAATGCTCCAGAACACTTGTGATCATAATACGCCTTTCCTGTGTCATCCCATTGCTCAATGACCCTTGTCATCAAAATATTCCTTGTCCTTTGTCATCACAGTGCTCCATGATACCTTTAATCAAAATTCTACATGACAACTGTCATCACAATGCAAGATGACCAATGTCATCACAAGGCCCCATGACACGTGTCATCACAATTCGCCTTGGCCCTGGACATCTCAATGCTGTATGAACCGTGTCATCACTAGGTTCCAGGACACTTGTCATCACAATGCTCCATGAACTCTGTTATCTCAATGTTCCATGGCCTTTGTATTCACATTGCTCCATTGTCCTCATAATCGCATTGCTCCATGAACACTTTCATCACAATGCTCCTTGACCACTCTCACCCTAATTCCCCATGACGTCTCGCCTCACTGTCTTCCAAGGCCACTCTCATCAAAATGCTCCATGATCTGTGTCAGCACAATATTGCATGACACTTGTCATCACAATGCTCCATGATGCCTGTCATCACAATGCTCCATGAATTTGTTATCACAATGCTCCAGGACCAGTTTCATCACAATACTCCATCCCCCTTTTCATCACAGTGCACAATGAAACCTTTCATTACAATGCTCCATGACACTTGTCATCACAATGCTCAACGGCCTTTATCGTCACAATGCTCCCAGGCACTTTTCATCACGATGTTCCATGAAAACTTACATCACTTTGCTCCACGACCATTGTCATCACAATAGTCCATACCCTTGTCAACACAATGCTGCATAATCCCTGTCATCACAATTCTCCTTGACTGCTGTCATCACGATAATCCAGGACAATTTTCATAACAATGGTTCATTCCCCCAGTCATCTCAGTGCTCCATGATACCTTTCATCACAATTCCTAGATGATCAATGTCATCACAAGGCCCCATGACACCTGTCATCACAATTCGCTATGACCCTTGTCATCACAATACTCGATGAACCGTGTCATCACAGTGTTCCAGGGCACATGTCATCACAATGATCCATGACGACTTTCATCACAATGCTCCAATACACCTGTCATCACAATGCTCCATGGCCCCTGTTATCATATTGCTCCATGATCACTTTCATCACAATGATCCATGACCAATGTCATCACCATTCCTAATGACGCCTGTCATCTCAATGCTCCATGGCACCTTCATCACAATGCTCCATGAACCCATTCATCACAATGTTCCCTGTCCTTTTCATCACAATGTTCCATGGGCCCTGTCATCACAATGCTCCATGCGCTTGTCATCAAAATGCTCCAGAACTCTTGTCATCATAATGCTCCATGCCAGTGTCATCAGAATGCCCCATGACACTTGTCATCACAATGCTCCACGTCATCTGTCATCACAATGCTCCATGACCCTTGTCATAACAATGGTCCATGGCCTTGTCATCACAATGTTCCATGGCCTCTGACATCACTATGCTCTATGGTTTTTCTCATCACAATGCTCTTTGACCCCTGTCATCACAATGCTTGATGACCATTGTCATCACAATGCTCCAAGAACCCTGTCATCACAATGCTCCATGCCGTTGACATCACAATGCTCCATGGCCCTTGTAATTAGAATGCTCCATGCCCTTGTCATCACAATGCTCCAGAACACTTGTGATCATAATACGCCTTTCCTGTGTCATCCCATTGCTCAATGACCCTTGTCATCAAAATATTCCTTGTCCTTTGTCATCACAGTGCTCCATGATACCTTTAATCAAAATTCTACATGACAACTGTCATCACAATGCAAGATGACCAATGTCATCACAAGGCCCCATGACACGTGTCATCACAATTCGCCTTGGCCCTGGACATCTCAATGCTGTATGAACCGTGTCATCACTAGGTTCCAGGACACTTGTCATCACAATGCTCCATGAACTCTGTTATCTCAATGTTCCATGGCCTTTGTATTCACAATGCTCCATTGTCCTGATAATCGCATTGCTCCATGAACACTTTCATCACAATGCTCCTTGACCACTGTCACCCTAATTCCCCATGACGTCTCGCCTCACTGTCTTCCAAGGCCACTCTCATCAAAATGCTCCATGATCTGTGTCAGCACAATATTGCATGACACTTGTCATCACAATGCTCCATGATGCCTGTCATCACAATGCTCCATGAATTTGTTATCACAATGCTCCAGGACCAGTTTCATCACAATACTCCATCCCCCTTTTCATCACAGTGCACAATGAAACCTTTCATTACAATGCTCCATGACACTTGTCATCACAATGCTCAACGGCCTTTATCGTCACAATGCTCCCAGGCACTTTTCATCACGATGTTCCATGAAAACTTACATCACTTTGCTCCACGACCATTGTCATCACAATAGTCCATACCCTTGTCAACACAATGCTGCATAATCCCTGTCATCACAATTCTCCTTGACTGCTGTCATCACGATAATCCAGGACAATTTTCATAACAATGGTTCATTCCCCCAGTCATCTCAGTGCTCCATGATACCTTTCATCACAATTCCTAGATGATCAATGTCATCACAAGGCCCCATGACACCTGTCATCACAATTCGCTATGACCCTTGTCATCACAATACTCGATGAACCGTGTCATCACAGTGTTCCAGGGCACATGTCATCACAATGATCCATGACGACTTTCATCACAATGCTCCAATACACCTGTCATCACAATGCTCCATGGCCCCTGTTATCATATTGCTCCATGATCACTTTCATCACAATGATCCATGACCAATGTCATCACCATTCCTAATGACGCCTGTCATCTCAATGCTCCATGGCACCTTCATCACAATGCTCCATGAACCCATTCATCACAATGTTCCCTGTCCTTTTCATCACAATGTTCCATGGGCCCTGTCATCACAATGCTCCATGCGCTTGTCATCAAAATGCTCCAGAACTCTTGTCATCATAATGCTCCATGCCAGTGTCATCAAAATGCCCCATGACACTTGTCATCACAATGCTCCACGTCATCTGTCATCACAATGCTCCATGACCCTTGTCATAACAATGGTCCATGGCCTTGTCATCACAATGTTCCATGGCCTCTGACATCACTATGCTCTATGGTTTTTCTCATCACAATGCTCTTTGACCCCTGTCATCACAATGCTTGATGACCATTGTCATCACAATGCTCCAAGAACCCTGTCATCACAATGCTCCATGCCGTTGACATCACAATGCTCCATGGCCCTTGTAATTAGAATGCTCCATGCCCTTGTCATCACAATGCTCCAGAACACTTGTGATCATAATACGCCTTTCCTGTGTCATCCCATTGCTCAATGACCCTTGTCATCAAAATATTCCTTGTCCTTTGTCATCACAGTGCTCCATGATACCTTTAATCAAAATTCTACATGACAACTGTCATCACAATGCAAGATGACCAATGTCATCACAAGGCCCCATGACACGTGTCATCACAATTCGCCTTGGCCCTGGACATCTCAATGCTGTATGAACCGTGTCATCACTAGGTTCCAGGACACTTGTCATCACAATGCTCCATGAACTCTGTTATCTCAATGTTCCATGGCCTTTGTATTCACAATGCTCCATTGTCCTGATAATCGCATTGCTCCATGAACACTTTCATCACAATGCTCCTTGACCACTGTCACCCTAATTCCCCATGACGTCTCGCCTCACTGTCTTCCAAGGCCACTCTCATCAAAATGCTCCATGATCTGTGTCAGCACAATATTGCATGACACTTGTCATCACAATGCTCCATGATGCCTGTCATCACAATGCTCCATGAATTTGTTATCACAATGCTCCAGGACCAGTTTCATCACAGTAGTCCATCCCCCTTTTCATCACAGTGCACAATGAAACCTTTCATTACAATGCTCCATGACACTTGTCATCACAATGCTCAACGGCCTTTATCGTCACAATGCTCCCAGGCACTTTTCATCACGATGTTCCATGAAAACTTACATCACTTTGCTCCACGACCATTGTCATCACAATAGTCCATACCCTTGTCAACACAATGCTGCATAATCCCTGTCATCACAATTCTCCTTGACTGCTGTCATCACGATAATCCAGGACAATTTTCATAACAATGGTTCATTCCCCCAGTCATCTCAGTGCTCCATGATACCTTTCATCACAATTCCTAGATGATCAATGTCATCACAAGGCCCCATGACACCTGTCATCACAATTCGCTATGACCCTTGTCATCACAATACTCGATGAACCGTGTCATCACAGTGTTCCAGGGCACATGTCATCACAATGATCCATGACGACTTTCATCACAATGCTCCAATACACCTGTCATCACAATGCTCCATGGCCCCTGTTATCATATTGCTCCATGATCACTTTCATCACAATGATCCATGACCAATGTCATCACCATTCCTAATGACGCCTGTCATCTCAATGCTCCATGGCACCTTCATCACAATGCTCCATGAACCCATTCATCACAATGTTCCCTGTCCTTTTCATCACAATGTTCCATGGGCCCTGTCATCACAATGCTCCATGCGCTTGTCATCAAAATGCTCCAGAACTCTTGTCATCATAATGCTCCATGCCAGTGTCATCAGAATGCCCCATGACACTTGTCATCACAATGCTCCACGTCATCTGTCATCACAATGCTCCATGACCCTTGTCATAACAATGGTCCATGGCCTTGTCATCACAATGTTCCATGGCCTCTGACATCACTATGCTCTATGGTTTTTCTCATCACAATGCTCTTTGACCCCTGTCATCACAATGCTTGATGACCATTGTCATCACAATGCTCCAAGAACCCTGTCATCACAATGCTCCATGCCGTTGACATCACAATGCTCCATGGCCCTTGTAATTAGAATGCTCCATGCCCTTGTCATCACAATGCTCCAGAACACTTGTGATCATAATACGCCTTTCCTGTGTCATCCCATTGCTCAATGACCCTTGTCATCAAAATATTCCTTGTCCTTTGTCATCACAGTGCTCCATGATACCTTTAATCAAAATTCTACATGACAACTGTCATCACAATGCAAGATGACCAATGTCATCACAAGGCCCCATGACACGTGTCATCACAATTCGCCTTGGCCCTGGACATCTCAATGCTGTATGAACCGTGTCATCACTAGGTTCCAGGACACTTGTCATCACAATGCTCCATGAACTCTGTTATCTCAATGTTCCATGGCCTTTGTATTCACAATGCTCCATTGTCCTGATAATCGCATTGCTCCATGAACACTTTCATCACAATGCTCCTTGACCACTGTCACCCTAATTCCCCATGACGTCTCGCCTCACTGTCTTCCAAGGCCACTCTCATCAAAATGCTCCATGATCTGTGTCAGCACAATATTGCATGACACTTGTCATCACAATGCTCCATGATGCCTGTCATCACAATGCTCCATGAATTTGTTATCACAATGCTCCAGGACCAGTTTCATCACAGTAGTCCATCCCCCTTTTCATCACAGTGCACAATGAAACCTTTCATTACAATGCTCCATGACACTTGTCATCACAATGCTCAACGGCCTTTATCGTCACAATGCTCCCAGGCACTTTTCATCACGATGTTCCATGAAAACTTACATCACTTTGCTCCACGACCATTGTCATCACAATAGTCCATACCCTTGTCAACACAATGCTGCATAATCCCTGTCATCACAATTCTCCTTGACTGCTGTCATCACGATAATCCAGGACAATTTTCATAACAATGGTTCATTCCCCCAGTCATCTCAGTGCTCCATGATACCTTTCATCACAATTCCTAGATGATCAATGTCATCACAAGGCCCCATGACACCTGTCATCACAATTCGCTATGACCCTTGTCATCACAATACTCGATGAACCGTGTCATCACAGTGTTCCAGGGCACATGTCATCACAATGATCCATGACGACTTTCATCACAATGCTCCAATACACCTGTCATCACAATGCTCCATGGCCCCTGTTATCATATTGCTCCATGATCACTTTCATCACAATGATCCATGACCAATGTCATCACCATTCCTAATGACGCCTGTCATCTCAATGCTCCATGGCACCTTCATCACAATGCTCCATGAACCCATTCATCACAATGTTCCCTGTCCTTTTCATCACAATGTTCCATGGGCCCTGTCATCACAATGCTCCATGCGCTTGTCATCAAAATGCTCCAGAACTCTTGTCATCATAATGCTCCATGCCAGTGTCATCAGAATGCCCCATGACACTTGTCATCACAATGCTCCACGTCATCTGTCATCACAATGCTCCATGACCCTTGTCATAACAATGGTCCATGGCCTTGTCATCACAATGTTCCATGGCCTCTGACATCACTATGCTCTATGGTTTTTCTCATCACAATGCTCTTTGACCCCTGTCATCACAATGCTTGATGACCATTGTCATCACAATGCTCCAAGAACCCTGTCATCACAATGCTCCATGCCGTTGACATCACAATGCTCCATGGCCCTTGTAATTAGAATGCTCCATGCCCTTGTCATCACAATGCTCCAGAACACTTGTGATCATAATACGCCTTTCCTGTGTCATCCCATTGCTCAATGACCCTTGTCATCAAAATATTCCTTGTCCTTTGTCATCACAGTGCTCCATGATACCTTTAATCAAAATTCTACATGACAACTGTCATCACAATGCAAGATGACCAATGTCATCACAAGGCCCCATGACACGTGTCATCACAATTCGCCTTGGCCCTGGACATCTCAATGCTGTATGAACCGTGTCATCACTAGGTTCCAGGACACTTGTCATCACAATGCTCCATGAACTCTGTTATCTCAATGTTCCATGGCCTTTGTATTCACAATGCTCCATTGTCCTGATAATCGCATTGCTCCATGAACACTTTCATCACAATGCTCCTTGACCACTGTCACCCTAATTCCCCATGACGTCTCGCCTCACTGTCTTCCAAGGCCACTCTCATCAAAATGCTCCATGATCTGTGTCAGCACAATATTGCATGACACTTGTCATCACAATGCTCCATGATGCCTGTCATCACAATGCTCCATGAATTTGTTATCACAATGCTCCAGGACCAGTTTCATCACAATACTCCATCCCCCTTTTCATCACAGTGCACAATGAAACCTTTCATTACAATGCTCCATGACACTTGTCATCACAATGCTCAACGGCCTTTATCGTCACAATGCTCCCAGGCACTTTTCATCACGATGTTCCATGAAAACTTACATCACTTTGCTCCACGACCATTGTCATCACAATAGTCCATACCCTTGTCAACACAATGCTGCATAATCCCTGTCATCACAATTCTCCTTGACTGCTGTCATCACGATAATCCAGGACAATTTTCATAACAATGGTTCATTCCCCCAGTCATCTCAGTGCTCCATGATACCTTTCATCACAATTCCTAGATGATCAATGTCATCACAAGGCCCCATGACACCTGTCATCACAATTCGCTATGACCCTTGTCATCACAATACTCGATGAACCGTGTCATCACAGTGTTCCAGGGCACATGTCATCACAATGATCCATGACGACTTTCATCACAATGCTCCAATACACCTGTCATCACAATGCTCCATGGCCCCTGTTATCATATTGCTCCATGATCACTTTCATCACAATGATCCATGACCAATGTCATCACCATTCCTAATGACGCCTGTCATCTCAATGCTCCATGGCACCTTCATCACAATGCTCCATGAACCCATTCATCACAATGTTCCCTGTCCTTTTCATCACAATGTTCCATGGGCCCTGTCATCACAATGCTCCATGTGCTTGTCATCAAAATGCTCCAGAACTCTTGTCATCATAATGCTCCATGCCAGTGTCATCAGAATGCCCCATGACACTTGTCATCACAATGCTCCACGTCATCTGTCATCACAATGCTCCATGACCCTTGTCATAACAATGGTCCATGGCCTTGTCATCACAATGTTCCATGGCCTCTGACATCACTATGCTCTATGGTTTTTCTCATCACAATGCTCTTTGACCCCTGTCATCACAATGCTTGATGACCATTGTCATCACAATGCTCCAAGAACCCTGTCATCACAATGCTCCATGCCGTTGACATCACAATGCTCCATGGCCCTTGTAATTAGAATGCTCCATGCCCTTGTCATCACAATGCTCCAGAACACTTGTGATCATAATACGCCTTTCCTGTGTCATCCCATTGCTCAATGACCCTTGTCATCAAAATATTCCTTGTCCTTTGTCATCACAGTGCTCCATGATACCTTTAATCAAAATTCTACATGACAACTGTCATCACAATGCAAGATGACCAATGTCATCACAAGGCCCCATGACACGTGTCATCACAATTCGCCTTGGCCCTGGACATCTCAATGCTGTATGAACCGTGTCATCACTAGGTTCCAGGACACTTGTCATCACAATGCTCCATGAACTCTGTTATCTCAATGTTCCATGGCCTTTGTATTCACAATGCTCCATTGTCCTGATAATCGCATTGCTCCATGAACACTTTCATCACAATGCTCCTTGACCACTCTCACCCTAATTCCCCATGACGTCTCGCCTCACTGTCTTCCAAGGCCACTCTCATCAAAATGCTCCATGATCTGTGTCAGCACAATATTGCATGACACTTGTCATCACAATGCTCCATGATGCCTGTCATCACAATGCTCCATGAATTTGTTATCACAATGCTCCAGGACCAGTTTCATCACAATACTCCATCCCCCTTTTCATCACAGTGCACAATGAAACCTTTCATTACAATGCTCCATGACACTTGTCATCACAATGCTCAACGGCCTTTATCGTCACAATGCTCCCAGGCACTTTTCATCACGATGTTCCATGAAAACTTACATCACTTTGCTCCACGACCATTGTCATCACAATAGTCCATACCCTTGTCAACACAATGCTGCATAATCCCTGTCATCACAATTCTCCTTGACTGCTGTCATCACGATAATCCAGGACAATTTTCATAACAATGGTTCATTCCCCCAGTCATCTCAGTGCTCCATGATACCTTTCATCACAATTCCTAGATGATCAATGTCATCACAAGGCCCCATGACACCTGTCATCACAATTCGCTATGACCCTTGTCATCACAATACTCGATGAACCGTGTCATCACAGTGTTCCAGGGCACATGTCATCACAATGATCCATGACGACTTTCATCACAATGCTCCAATACACCTGTCATCACAATGCTCCATGGCCCCTGTTATCATATTGCTCCATGATCACTTTCATCACAATGATCCATGACCAATGTCATCACCATTCCTAATGACGCCTGTCATCTCAATGCTCCATGGCACCTTCATCACAATGCTCCATGAACCCATTCATCACAATGTTCCCTGTCCTTTTCATCACAATGTTCCATGGGCCCTGTCATCACAATGCTCCATGCGCTTGTCATCAAAATGCTCCAGAACTCTTGTCATCATAATGCTCCATGCCAGTGTCATCAGAATGCCCCATGACACTTGTCATCACAATGCTCCACGTCATCTGTCATCACAATGCTCCATGACCCTTGTCATAACAATGGTCCATGGCCTTGTCATCACAATGTTCCATGGCCTCTGACATCACTATGCTCTATGGTTTTTCTCATCACAATGCTCTTTGACCCCTGTCATCACGATGCTTGATGACCATTGTCATCACAATGCTCCAAGAACCCTGTCATCACAATGCTCCATGCCGTTGACATCACAATGCTCCATGGCCCTTGTAATTAGAATGCTCCATGCCCTTGTCATCACAATGCTCCAGAACACTTGTGATCATAATACGCCTTTCCTGTGTCATCCCATTGCTCAATGACCCTTGTCATCAAAATATTCCTTGTCCTTTGTCATCACAGTGCTCCATGATACCTTTAATCAAAATTCTACATGACAACTGTCATCACAATGCAAGATGACCAATGTCATCACAAGGCCCCATGACACGTGTCATCACAATTCGCCTTGGCCCTGGACATCTCAATGCTGTATGAACCGTGTCATCACTAGGTTCCAGGACACTTGTCATCACAATGCTCCATGAACTCTGTTATCTCAATGTTCCATGGCCTTTGTATTCACAATGCTCCATTGTCCTGATAATCGCATTGCTCCATGAACACTTTCATCACAATGCTCCTTGACCACTGTCACCCTAATTCCCCATGACGTCTCGCCTCACTGTCTTCCAAGGCCACTCTCATCAAAATGCTCCATGATCTGTGTCAGCACAATATTGCCTGACACTTGTCATCACAATGCTCCATGATGCCTGTCATCACAATGCTCCATGAATTTGTTATCACAATGCTCCAGGACCAGTTTCATCACAATACTCCATCCCCCTTTTCATCACAGTGCACAATGAAACCTTTCATTACAATGCTCCATGACACTTGTCATCACAATGCTCAACGGCCTTTATCGTCACAATGCTCCCAGGCACTTTTCATCACGATGTTCCATGAAAACTTACATCACTTTGCTCCACGACCATTGTCATCACAATAGTCCATACCCTTGTCAACACAATGCTGCATAATCCCTGTCATCACAATTCTCCTTGACTGCTGTCATCACGATAATCCAGGACAATTTTCATAACAATGGTTCATTCCCCCAGTCATCTCAGTGCTCCATGATACCTTTCATCACAATTCCTAGAAGATCAATGTCATCACAAGGCCCCATGACACCTGTCATCACAATTCGCTATGACCCTTGTCATCACAATACTCGATGAACCGTGTCATCACAGTGTTCCAGGGCACATGTCATCACAATGATCCATGACGACTTTCATCACAATGCTCCAATACACCTGTCATCACAATGCTCCATGGCCCCTGTTATCATATTGCTCCATGATCACTTTCATCACAATGATCCATGACCAATGTCATCACCATTCCTAATGACGCCTGTCATCTCAATGCTCCATGGCACCTTCATCACAATGCTCCATGAACCCATTCATCACAATGTTCCCTGTCCTTTTCATCACAATGTTCCATGGGCCCTGTCATCACAATGCTCCATGCGCTTGTCATCAAAATGCTCCAGAACTCTTGTCATCATAATGCTCCATGCCAGTGTCATCAAAATGCCCCATGACACTTGTCATCACAATGCTCCACGTCATTTGTCATCACAATGCTCCATGACCCTTGTCATAACAATGGTCCATGGCCTTGTCATCACAATGTTCCATGGCCTCTGACATCACTATGCTCTATGGTTTTTCTCATCACAATGCTCTTTGACCCCTGTCATCACAATGCTTGATGACCATTGTCATCACAATGCTCCAAGAACCCTGTCATCACAATGCTCCATGCCGTTGACATCACAATGCTCCATGGCCCTTGTAATTAGAATGCTCCATGCCCTTGTCATCACAATGCTCCAGAACACTTGTGATCATAATACGCCTTTCCTGTGTCATCCCATTGCTCAATGACCCTTGTCATCAAAATATTCCTTGTCCTTTGTCATCACAGTGCTCCATGATACCTTTAATCAAAATTCTACATGACAACTGTCATCACAATGCAAGATGACCAATGTCATCACAAGGCCCCATGACACGTGTCATCACAATTCGCCTTGGCCCTGGACATCTCAATGCTGTATGAACCGTGTCATCACTAGGTTCCAGGACACTTGTCATCACAATGCTCCATGAACTCTGTTATCTCAATGTTCCATGGCCTTTGTATTCACAATGCTCCATTGTCCTGATAATCGCATTGCTCCATGAACACTTTCATCACAATGCTCCTTGACCACTGTCACCCTAATTCCCCATGACGTCTCGCCTCACTGTCTTCCAAGGCCACTCTCATCAAAATGCTCCATGATCTGTGTCAGCACAATATTGCCTGACACTTGTCATCACAATGCTCCATGATGCCTGTCATCACAATGCTCCATGAATTTGTTATCACAATGCTCCAGGACCAGTTTCATCACAATACTCCATCCCCCTTTTCATCACAGTGCACAATGAAACCTTTCATTACAATGCTCCATGACACTTGTCATCACAATGCTCAACGGCCTTTATCGTCACAATGCTCCCAGGCACTTTTCATCACGATGTTCCATGAAAACTTACATCACTTTGCTCCACGACCATTGTCATCACAATAGTCCATACCCTTGTCAACACAATGCTGCATAATCCCTGTCATCACAATTCTCCTTGACTGCTGTCATCACGATAATCCAGGACAATTTTCATAACAATGGTTCATTCCCCCAGTCATCTCAGTGCTCCATGATACCTTTCATCACAATTCCTAGATGATCAATGTCATCACAAGGCCCCATGACACCTGTCATCACAATTCGCTATGACCCTTGTCATCACAATACTCGATGAACCGTGTCATCACAGTGTTCCAGGGCACATGTCATCACAATGATCCATGACGACTTTCATCACAATGCTCCAATACACCTGTCATCACAATGCTCCATGGCCCCTGTTATCATATTGCTCCATGATCACTTTCATCACAATGATCCATGACCAATGTCATCACCATTCCTAATGACGCCTGTCATCTCAATGCTCCATGGCACCTTCATCACAATGCTCCATGAACCCATTCATCACAATGTTCCCTGTCCTTTTCATCACAATGTTCCATGGGCCCTGTCATCACAATGCTCCATGCGCTTGTCATCAAAATGCTCCAGAACTCTTGTCATCATAATGCTCCATGCCAGTGTCATCAAAATGCCCCATGACACTTGTCATCACAATGCTCCACGTCATTTGTCATCACAATGCTCCATGACCCTTGTCATAACAATGGTCCATGGCCTTGTCATCACAATGTTCCATGGCCTCTGACATCACTATGCTCTATGGTTTTTCTCATCACAATGCTCTTTGACCCCTGTCATCACGATGCTTGATGACCATTGTCATCACAATGCTCCAAGAACCCTGTCATCACAATCCTCCATGCCGTTGACATCACAATGCTCCATGGCCCTTGTAATTAGAATGCTCCATGCCCTTGTCATCACAATGCTCCAGAACACTTGTGATCATAATACGCCTTTCCTGTGTCATCCCATTGCTCAATGACCCTTGTCATCAAAATATTCCTTGTCCTTTGTCATCACAGTGCTCCATGATACCTTTAATCAAAATTCTACATGACAACTGTCATCACAATGCAAGATGACCAATGTCATCACAAGGCCCCATGACACGTGTCATCACAATTCGCCTTGGCCCTGGACATCTCAATGCTGTATGAACCGTGTCATCACTAGGTTCCAGGACACTTGTCATCACAATGCTCCATGAACTCTGTTATCTCAATGTTCCATGGCCTTTGTATTCACAATGCTCCATTGTCCTGATAATCGCATTGCTCCATGAACACTTTCATCACAATGCTCCTTGACCACTGTCACCCTAATTCCCCATGACGTCTCGCCTCACTGTCTTCCAAGGCCACTCTCATCAAAATGCTCCATGATCTGTGTCAGCACAATATTGCCTGACACTTGTCATCACAATGCTCCATGATGCCTGTCATCACAATGCTCCATGAATTTGTTATCACAATGCTCCAGGACCAGTTTCATCACAATACTCCATCCCCCTTTTCATCACAGTGCACAATGAAACCTTTCATTACAATGCTCCATGACACTTGTCATCACAATGCTCAACGGCCTTTATCGTCACAATGCTCCCAGGCACTTTTCATCACGATGTTCCATGAAAACTTACATCACTTTGCTCCACGACCATTGTCATCACAATAGTCCATACCCTTGTCAACACAATGCTGCATAATCCCTGTCATCACAATTCTCCTTGACTGCTGTCATCACGATAATCCAGGACAATTTTCATAACAATGGTTCATTCCCCCAGTCATCGCAGTGCTCCATGATACCTTTCATCACAATTCCTAGAAGATCAATGTCATCACAAGGCCCCATGACACCTGTCATCACAATTCGCTATGACCCTTGTCATCACAATACTCGATGAACCGTGTCATCACAGTGTTCCAGGGCACATGTCATCACAATGATCCATGACGACTTTCATCACAATGCTCCAATACACCTGTCATCACAATGCTCCATGGCCCCTGTTATCATATTGCTCCATGATCACTTTCATCACAATGATCCATGACCAATGTCATCACCATTCCTAATGACGCCTGTCATCTCAATGCTCCATGGCACCTTCATCACAATGCTCCATGAACCCATTCATCACAATGTTCCCTGTCCTTTTCATCACAATGTTCCATGGGCCCTGTCATCACAATGCTCCATGCGCTTGTCATCAAAATGCTCCAGAACTCTTGTCATCATAATGCTCCATGCCAGTGTCATCAAAATGCCCCATGACACTTGTCATCACAATGCTCCACGTCATTTGTCATCACAATGCTCCATGACCCTTGTCATAACAATGGTCCATGGCCTTGTCATCACAATGTTCCATGGCCTCTGACATCACTATGCTCTATGGTTTTTCTCATCACAATGCTCTTTGACCCCTGTCATCACGATGCTTGATGACCATTGTCATCACAATGCTCCAAGAACCCTGTCATCACAATGCTCCATGCCGTTGACATCACAATGCTCCATGGCCCTTGTAATTAGAATGCTCCATGCCCTTGTCATCACAATGCTCCAGAACACTTGTGATCATAATACGCCTTTCCTGTGTCATCCCATTGCTCAATGACCCTTGTCATCAAAATATTCCTTGTCCTTTGTCATCACAGTGCTCCATGATACCTTTAATCAAAATTCTACATGACAACTGTCATCACAATGCAAGATGACCAATGTCATCACAAGGCCCCATGACACGTGTCATCACAATTCGCCTTGGCCCTGGACATCTCAATGCTGTATGAACCGTGTCATCACTAGGTTCCAGGACACTTGTCATCACAATGCTCCATGAACTCTGTTATCTCAATGTTCCATGGCCTTTGTATTCACAATGCTCCATTGTCCTGATAATCGCATTGCTCCATGAACACTTTCATCACAATGCTCCTTGACCACTGTCACCCTAATTCCCCATGACGTCTCGCCTCACTGTCTTCCAAGGCCACTCTCATCAAAATGCTCCATGATCTGTGTCAGCACAATATTGCCTGACACTTGTCATCACAATGCTCCATGATGCCTGTCATCACAATGCTCCATGAATTTGTTATCACAATGCTCCAGGACCAGTTTCATCACAATACTCCATCCCCCTTTTCATCACAGTGCACAATGAAACCTTTCATTACAATGCTCCATGACACTTGTCATCACAATGCTCAACGGCCTTTATCGTCACAATGCTCCCAGGCACTTTTCATCACGATGTTCCATGAAAACTTACATCACTTTGCTCCACGACCATTGTCATCACAATAGTCCATACCCTTGTCAACACAATGCTGCATAATCCCTGTCATCACAATTCTCCTTGACTGCTGTCATCACGATAATCCAGGACAATTTTCATAACAATGGTTCATTCCCCCAGTCATCGCAGTGCTCCATGATACCTTTCATCACAATTCCTAGAAGATCAATGTCATCACAAGGCCCCATGACACCTGTCATCACAATTCGCTATGACCCTTGTCATCACAATACTCGATGAACCGTGTCATCACAGTGTTCCAGGGCACATGTCATCACAATGATCCATGACGACTTTCATCACAATGCTCCAATACACCTGTCATCACAATGCTCCATGGCCCCTGTTATCATATTGCTCCATGATCACTTTCATCACAATGATCCATGACCAATGTCATCACCATTCCTAATGACGCCTGTCATCTCAATGCTCCATGGCACCTTCATCACAATGCTCCATGAACCCATTCATCACAATGTTCCCTGTCCTTTTCATCACAATGTTCCATGGGCCCTGTCATCACAATGCTCCATGCGCTTGTCATCAAAATGCTCCAGAACTCTTGTCATCATAATGCTCCATGCCAGTGTCATCAAAATGCCCCATGACACTTGTCATCACAATGCTCCACGTCATTTGTCATCACAATGCTCCATGACCCTTGTCATAACAATGGTCCATGGCCTTGTCATCACAATGTTCCATGGCCTCTGACATCACTATGCTCTATGGTTTTTCTCATCACAATGCTCTTTGACCCCTGTCATCACGATGCTTGATGACCATTGTCATCACAATGCTCCAAGAACCCTGTCATCACAATGCTCCATGCCGTTGACATCACAATGCTCCATGGCCCTTGTAATTAGAATGCTCCATGCCCTTGTCATCACAATGCTCCAGAACACTTGTGATCATAATACGCCTTTCCTGTGTCATCCCATTGCTCAATGACCCTTGTCATCAAAATATTCCTTGTCCTTTGTCATCACAGTGCTCCATGATACCTTTAATCAAAATTCTACATGACAACTGTCATCACAATGCAAGATGACCAATGTCATCACAAGGCCCCATGACACGTGTCATCACAATTCGCCTTGGCCCTGGACATCTCAATGCTGTATGAACCGTGTCATCACTAGGTTCCAGGACACTTGTCATCACAATGCTCCATGAACTCTGTTATCTCAATGTTCCATGGCCTTTGTATTCACAATGCTCCATTGTCCTGATAATCGCATTGCTCCATGAACACTTTCATCACAATGCTCCTTGACCACTGTCACCCTAATTCCCCATGACGTCTCGCCTCACTGTCTTCCAAGGCCACTCTCATCAAAATGCTCCATGATCTGTGTCAGCACAATATTGCCTGACACTTGTCATCACAATGCTCCATGATGCCTGTCATCACAATGCTCCATGAATTTGTTATCACAATGCTCCAGGACCAGTTTCATCACAATACTCCATCCCCCTTTTCATCACAGTGCACAATGAAACCTTTCATTACAATGCTCCATGACACTTGTCATCACAATGCTCAACGGCCTTTATCGTCACAATGCTCCCAGGCACTTTTCATCACGATGTTCCATGAAAACTTACATCACTTTGCTCCACGACCATTGTCATCACAATAGTCCATACCCTTGTCAACACAATGCTGCATAATCCCTGTCATCACAATTCTCCTTGACTGCTGTCATCACGATAATCCAGGACAATTTTCAGAACAATGGTTCATTCCCCCAGTCATCTCAGTGCTCCATGATACCTTTCATCACAATTCCTAGAAGATCAATGTCATCACAAGGCCCCATGACACCTGTCATCACAATTCGCTATGACCCTTGTCATCACAATACTCGATGAACCGTGTCATCACAGTGTTCCAGGGCACATGTCATCACAATGATCCATGACGACTTTCATCACAATGCTCCAATACACCTGTCATCACAATGCTCCATGGCCCCTGTTATCATATTGCTCCATGATCACTTTCATCACAATGATCCATGACCAATGTCATCACCATTCCTAATGACGCCTGTCATCTCAATGCTCCATGGCACCTTCATCACAATGCTCCATGAACCCATTCATCACAATGTTCCCTGTCCTTTTCATCACAATGTTCCATGGGCCCTGTCATCACAATGCTCCATGCGCTTGTCATCAAAATGCTCCAGAACTCTTGTCATCATAATGCTCCATGCCAGTGTCATCAAAATGCCCCATGACACTTGTCATCACAATGCTCCACGTCATTTGTCATCACAATGCTCCATGACCCTTGTCATAACAATGGTCCATGGCCTTGTCATCACAATGTTCCATGGCCTCTGACATCACTATGCTCTATGGTTTTTCTCATCACAATGCTCTTTGACCCCTGTCATCACAATGCTTGATGACCATTGTCATCACAATGCTCCAAGAACCCTGTCATCACAATGCTCCATGCCGTTGACATCACAATGCTCCATGGCCCTTGTAATTAGAATGCTCCATGCCCTTGTCATCACAATGCTCCAGAACACTTGTGATCATAATACGCCTTTCCTGTGTCATCCCATTGCTCAATGACCCTTGTCATCAAAATATTCCTTGTCCTTTGTCATCACAGTGCTCCATGATACCTTTAATCAAAATTCTACATGACAACTGTCATCACAATGCAAGATGACCAATGTCATCACAAGGCCCCATGACACGTGTCATCACAATTCGCCTTGGCCCTGGACATCTCAATGCTGTATGAACCGTGTCATCACTAGGTTCCAGGACACTTGTCATCACAATGCTCCATGAACTCTGTTATCTCAATGTTCCATGGCCTTTGTATTCACAATGCTCCATTGTCCTGATAATCGCATTGCTCCATGAACACTTTCATCACAATGCTCCTTGACCACTGTCACCCTAATTCCCCATGACGTCTCGCCTCACTGTCTTCCAAGGCCACTCTCATCAAAATGCTCCATGATCTGTGTCAGCACAATATTGCCTGACACTTGTCATCACAATGCTCCATGATGCCTGTCATCACAATGCTCCATGAATTTGTTATCACAATGCTCCAGGACCAGTTTCATCACAATACTCCATCCCCCTTTTCATCACAGTGCACAATGAAACCTTTCATTACAATGCTCCATGACACTTGTCATCACAATGCTCAACGGCCTTTATCGTCACAATGCTCCCAGGCACTTTTCATCACGATGTTCCATGAAAACTTACATCACTTTGCTCCACGACCATTGTCATCACAATAGTCCATACCCTTGTCAACACAATGCTGCATAATCCCTGTCATCACAATTCTCCTTGACTGCTGTCATCACGATAATCCAGGACAATTTTCATAACAATGGTTCATTCCCCCAGTCATCTCAGTGCTCCATGATACCTTTCATCACAATTCCTAGATGATCAATGTCATCACAAGGCCCCATGACACCTGTCATCACAATTCGCTATGACCCTTGTCATCACAATACTCGATGAACCGTGTCATCACAGTGTTCCAGGGCACATGTCATCACAATGATCCATGACGACTTTCATCACAATGCTCCAATACACCTGTCATCACAATGCTCCATGGCCCCTGTTATCATATTGCTCCATGATCACTTTCATCACAATGATCCATGACCAATGTCATCACCATTCCTAATGACGCCTGTCATCTCAATGCTCCATGGCACCTTCATCACAATGCTCCATGAACCCATTCATCACAATGTTCCCTGTCCTTTTCATCACAATGTTCCATGGGCCCTGTCATCACAATGCTCCATGCGCTTGTCATCAAAATGCTCCAGAACTCTTGTCATCATAATGCTCCATGCCAGTGTCATCAAAATGCCCCATGACACTTGTCATCACAATGCTCCACGTCATTTGTCATCACAATGCTCCATGACCCTTGTCATAACAATGGTCCATGGCCTTGTCATCACAATGTTCCATGGCCTCTGACATCACTATGCTCTATGGTTTTTCTCATCACAATGCTCTTTGACCCCTGTCATCACGATGCTTGATGACCATTGTCATCACAATGCTCCAAGAACCCTGTCATCACAATGCTCCATGCCGTTGACATCACAATGCTCCATGGCCCTTGTAATTAGAATGCTCCATGCCCTTGTCATCACAATGCTCCAGAACACTTGTGATCATAATACGCCTTTCCTGTGTCATCCCATTGCTCAATGACCCTTGTCATCAAAATATTCCTTGTCCTTTGTCATCACAGTGCTCCATGATACCTTTAATCAAAATTCTACATGACAACTGTCATCACAATGCAAGATGACCAATGTCATCACAAGGCCCCATGACACGTGTCATCACAATTCGCCTTGGCCCTGGACATCTCAATGCTGTATGAACCGTGTCATCACTAGGTTCCAGGACACTTGTCATCACAATGCTCCATGAACTCTGTTATCTCAATGTTCCATGGCCTTTGTATTCACAATGCTCCATTGTCCTGATAATCGCATTGCTCCATGAACACTTTCATCACAATGCTCCTTGACCACTGTCACCCTAATTCCCCATGACGTCTCGCCTCACTGTCTTCCAAGGCCACTCTCATCAAAATGCTCCATGATCTGTGTCAGCACAATATTGCCTGACACTTGTCATCACAATGCTCCATGATGCCTGTCATCACAATGCTCCATGAATTTGTTATCACAATGCTCCAGGACCAGTTTCATCACAATACTCCATCCCCCTTTTCATCACAGTGCACAATGAAACCTTTCATTACAATGCTCCATGACACTTGTCATCACAATGCTCAACGGCCTTTATCGTCACAATGCTCCCAGGCACTTTTCATCACGATGTTCCATGAAAACTTACATCACTTTGCTCCACGACCATTGTCATCACAATAGTCCATACCCTTGTCAACACAATGCTGCATAATCCCTGTCATCACAATTCTCCTTGACTGCTGTCATCACGATAATCCAGGACAATTTTCATAACAATGGTTCATTCCCCCAGTCATCGCAGTGCTCCATGATACCTTTCATCACAATTCCTAGAAGATCAATGTCATCACAAGGCCCCATGACACCTGTCATCACAATTCGCTATGACCCTTGTCATCACAATACTCGATGAACCGTGTCATCACAGTGTTCCAGGGCACATGTCATCACAATGATCCATGACGACTTTCATCACAATGCTCCAATACACCTGTCATCACAATGCTCCATGGCCCCTGTTATCATATTGCTCCATGATCACTTTCATCACAATGATCCATGACCAATGTCATCACCATTCCTAATGACGCCTGTCATCTCAATGCTCCATGGCACCTTCATCACAATGCTCCATGAACCCATTCATCACAATGTTCCCTGTCCTTTTCATCACAATGTTCCATGGGCCCTGTCATCACAATGCTCCATGCGCTTGTCATCAAAATGCTCCAGAACTCTTGTCATCATAATGCTCCATGCCAGTGTCATCAAAATGCCCCATGACACTTGTCATCACAATGCTCCACGTCATTTGTCATCACAATGCTCCATGACCCTTGTCATAACAATGGTCCATGGCCTTGTCATCACAATGTTCCATGGCCTCTGACATCACTATGCTCTATGGTTTTTCTCATCACAATGCTCTTTGACCCCTGTCATCACGATGCTTGATGACCATTGTCATCACAATGCTCCAAGAACCCTGTCATCACAATGCTCCATGCCGTTGACATCACAATGCTCCATGGCCCTTGTAATTAGAATGCTCCATGCCCTTGTCATCACAATGCTCCAGAACACTTGTGATCATAATACGCCTTTCCTGTGTCATCCCATTGCTCAATGACCCTTGTCATCAAAATATTCCTTGTCCTTTGTCATCACAGTGCTCCATGATACCTTTAATCAAAATTCTACATGACAACTGTCATCACAATGCAAGATGACCAATGTCATCACAAGGCCCCATGACACGTGTCATCACAATTCGCCTTGGCCCTGGACATCTCAATGCTGTATGAACCGTGTCATCACTAGGTTCCAGGACACTTGTCATCACAATGCTCCATGAACTCTGTTATCTCAATGTTCCATGGCCTTTGTATTCACAATGCTCCATTGTCCTGATAATCGCATTGCTCCATGAACACTTTCATCACAATGCTCCTTGACCACTGTCACCCTAATTCCCCATGACGTCTCGCCTCACTGTCTTCCAAGGCCACTCTCATCAAAATGCTCCATGATCTGTGTCAGCACAATATTGCCTGACACTTGTCATCACAATGCTCCATGATGCCTGTCATCACAATGCTCCATGAATTTGTTATCACAATGCTCCAGGACCAGTTTCATCACAATACTCCATCCCCCTTTTCATCACAGTGCACAATGAAACCTTTCATTACAATGCTCCATGACACTTGTCATCACAATGCTCAACGGCCTTTATCGTCACAATGCTCCCAGGCACTTTTCATCACGATGTTCCATGAAAACTTACATCACTTTGCTCCACGACCATTGTCATCACAATAGTCCATACCCTTGTCAACACAATGCTGCATAATCCCTGTCATCACAATTCTCCTTGACTGCTGTCATCACGATAATCCAGGACAATTTTCATAACAATGGTTCATTCCCCCAGTCATCTCAGTGCTCCATGATACCTTTCATCACAATTCCTAGATGATCAATGTCATCACAAGGCCCCATGACACCTGTCATCACAATTCGCTATGACCCTTGTCATCACAATACTCGATGAACCGTGTCATCACAGTGTTCCAGGGCACATGTCATCACAATGATCCATGACGACTTTCATCACAATGCTCCAATACACCTGTCATCACAATGCTCCATGGCCCCTGTTATCATATTGCTCCATGATCACTTTCATCACAATGATCCATGACCAATGTCATCACCATTCCTAATGACGCCTGTCATCTCAATGCTCCATGGCACCTTCATCACAATGCTCCATGAACCCATTCATCACAATGTTCCCTGTCCTTTTCATCACAATGTTCCATGGGCCCTGTCATCACAATGCTCCATGCGCTTGTCATCAAAATGCTCCAGAACTCTTGTCATCATAATGCTCCATGCCAGTGTCATCAAAATGCCCCATGACACTTGTCATCACAATGCTCCACGTCATTTGTCATCACAATGCTCCATGACCCTTGTCATAACAATGGTCCATGGCCTTGTCATCACAATGTTCCATGGCCTCTGACATCACTATGCTCTATGGTTTTTCTCATCACAATGCTCTTTGACCCCTGTCATCACAATGCTTGATGACCATTGTCATCACAATGCTCCAAGAACCCTGTCATCACAATGCTCCATGCCGTTGACATCACAATGCTCCATGGCCCTTGTAATTAGAATGCTCCATGCCCTTGTCATCACAATGCTCCAGAACACTTGTGATCATAATACGCCTTTCCTGTGTCATCCCATTGCTCAATGACCCTTGTCATCAAAATATTCCTTGTCCTTTGTCATCACAGTGCTCCATGATACCTTTAATCAAAATTCTACATGACAACTGTCATCACAATGCAAGATGACCAATGTCATCACAAGGCCCCATGACACGTGTCATCACAATTCGCCTTGGCCCTGGACATCTCAATGCTGTATGAACCGTGTCATCACTAGGTTCCAGGACACTTGTCATCACAATGCTCCATGAACTCTGTTATCTCAATGTTCCATGGCCTTTGTATTCACAATGCTCCATTGTCCTGATAATCGCATTGCTCCATGAACACTTTCATCACAATGCTCCTTGACCACTGTCACCCTAATTCCCCATGACGTCTCGCCTCACTGTCTTCCAAGGCCACTCTCATCAAAATGCTCCATGATCTGTGTCAGCACAATATTGCCTGACACTTGTCATCACAATGCTCCATGATGCCTGTCATCACAATGCTCCATGAATTTGTTATCACAATGCTCCAGGACCAGTTTCATCACAATACTCCATCCCCCTTTTCATCACAGTGCACAATGAAACCTTTCATTACAATGCTCCATGACACTTGTCATCACAATGCTCAACGGCCTTTATCGTCACAATGCTCCCAGGCACTTTTCATCACGATGTTCCATGAAAACTTACATCACTTTGCTCCACGACCATTGTCATCACAATAGTCCATACCCTTGTCAACACAATGCTGCATAATCCCTGTCATCACAATTCTCCTTGACTGCTGTCATCACGATAATCCAGGACAATTTTCATAACAATGGTTCATTCCCCCAGTCATCTCAGTGCTCCATGATACCTTTCATCACAATTCCTAGAAGATCAATGTCATCACAAGGCCCCATGACACCTGTCATCACAATTCGCTATGACCCTTGTCATCACAATACTCGATGAACCGTGTCATCACAGTGTTCCAGGGCACATGTCATCACAATGATCCATGACGACTTTCATCACAATGCTCCAATACACCTGTCATCACAATGCTCCATGGCCCCTGTTATCATATTGCTCCATGATCACTTTCATCACAATGATCCATGACCAATGTCATCACCATTCCTAATGACGCCTGTCATCTCAATGCTCCATGGCACCTTCATCACAATGCTCCATGAACCCATTCATCACAATGTTCCCTGTCCTTTTCATCACAATGTTCCATGGGCCCTGTCATCACAATGCTCCATGCGCTTGTCATCAAAATGCTCCAGAACTCTTGTCATCATAATGCTCCATGCCAGTGTCATCAAAATGCCCCATGACACTTGTCATCACAATGCTCCACGTCATTTGTCATCACAATGCTCCATGACCCTTGTCATAACAATGGTCCATGGCCTTGTCATCACAATGTTCCATGGCCTCTGACATCACTATGCTCTATGGTTTTTCTCATCACAATGCTCTTTGACCCCTGTCATCACGATGCTTGATGATCATTGTCATCACAATGCTCCAAGAACCCTGTCATCACAATGCTCCATGCCGTTGACATCACAATGCTCCATGGCCCTTGTAATTAGAATGCTCCATGCCCTTGTCATCACAATGCTCCAGAACACTTGTGATCATAATACGCCTTTCCTGTGTCATCCCATTGCTCAATGACCCTTGTCATCAAAATATTCCTTGTCCTTTGTCATCACAGTGCTCCATGATACCTTTAATCAAAATTCTACATGACAACTGTCATCACAATGCAAGATGACCAATGTCATCACAAGGCCCCATGACACGTGTCATCACAATTCGCCTTGGCCCTGGACATCTCAATGCTGTATGAACCGTGTCATCACTAGGTTCCAGGACACTTGTCATCACAATGCTCCATGAACTCTGTTATCTCAATGTTCCATGGCCTTTGTATTCACAATGCTCCATTGTCCTGATAATCGCATTGCTCCATGAACACTTTCATCACAATGCTCCTTGACCACTGTCACCCTAATTCCCCATGACGTCTCGCCTCACTGTCTTCCAAGGCCACTCTCATCAAAATGCTCCATGATCTGTGTCAGCACAATATTGCCTGACACTTGTCATCACAATGCTCCATGATGCCTGTCATCACAATGCTCCATGAATTTGTTATCACAATGCTCCAGGACCAGTTTCATCACAATACTCCATCCCCCTTTTCATCACAGTGCACAATGAAACCTTTCATTACAATGCTCCATGACACTTGTCATCACAATGCTCAACGGCCTTTATCGTCACAATGCTCCCAGGCACTTTTCATCACGATGTTCCATGAAAACTTACATCACTTTGCTCCACGACCATTGTCATCACAATAGTCCATACCCTTGTCAACACAATGCTGCATAATCCATGTCATCACAATTCTCCTTGACTGCTGTCATCACGATAATCCAGGACAATTTTCAGAACAATGGTTCATTCCCCCAGTCATCTCAGTGCTCCATGATACCTTTCATCACAATTCCTAGATGATCAATGTCATCACAAGGCCCCATGACACCTGTCATCACAATTCGCTATGACCCTTGTCATCACAATACTCGATGAACCGTGTCATCACAGTGTTCCAGGGCACATGTCATCACAATGATCCATGACGACTTTCATCACAATGCTCCAATACACCTGTCATCACAATGCTCCATGGCCCCTGTTATCATATTGCTCCATGATCACTTTCATCACAATGATCCATGACCAATGTCATCACCATTCCTAATGACGCCTGTCATCTCAATGCTCCATGGCACCTTCATCACAATGCTCCATGAACCCATTCATCACAATGTTCCCTGTCCTTTTCATCACAATGTTCCATGGGCCCTGTCATCACAATGCTCCATGCGCTTGTCATCAAAATGCTCCAGAACTCTTGTCATCATAATGCTCCATGCCAGTGTCATCAAAATGCCCCATGACACTTGTCATCACAATGCTCCACGTCATTTGTCATCACAATGCTCCATGACCCTTGTCATAACAATGGTCCATGGCCTTGTCATCACAATGTTCCATGGCCTCTGACATCACTATGCTCTATGGTTTTTCTCATCACAATGCTCTTTGACCCCTGTCATCACAATGCTTGATGACCATTGTCATCACAATGCTCCAAGAACCCTGTCATCACAATGCTCCATGCCGTTGACATCACAATGCTCCATGGCCCTTGTAATTAGAATGCTCCATGCCCTTGTCATCACAATGCTCCAGAACACTTGTGATCATAATACGCCTTTCCTGTGTCATCCCATTGCTCAATGACCCTTGTCATCAAAATATTCCTTGTCCTTTGTCATCACAGTGCTCCATGATACCTTTAATCAAAATTCTACATGACAACTGTCATCACAATGCAAGATGACCAATGTCATCACAAGGCCCCATGACACGTGTCATCACAATTCGCCTTGGCCCTGGACATCTCAATGCTGTATGAACCGTGTCATCACTAGGTTCCAGGACACTTGTCATCACAATGCTCCATGAACTCTGTTATCTCAATGTTCCATGGCCTTTGTATTCACAATGCTCCATTGTCCTGATAATCGCATTGCTCCATGAACACTTTCATCACAATGCTCCTTGACCACTGTCACCCTAATTCCCCATGACGTCTCGCCTCACTGTCTTCCAAGGCCACTCTCATCAAAATGCTCCATGATCTGTGTCAGCACAATATTGCCTGACACTTGTCATCACAATGCTCCATGATGCCTGTCATCACAATGCTCCATGAATTTGTTATCACAATGCTCCAGGACCAGTTTCATCACAATACTCCATCCCCCTTTTCATCACAGTGCACAATGAAACCTTTCATTACAATGCTCCATGACACTTGTCATCACAATGCTCAACGGCCTTTATCGTCACAATGCTCCCAGGCACTTTTCATCACGATGTTCCATGAAAACTTACATCACTTTGCTCCACGCCCATTGTCATCACAATAGTCCATACGCTTGTCAACACAATGCTGCATAATCCCTGTCATCACAATTCTCCTTGACTGCTGTCATCACGATAATCCAGGACAATTTTCATAACAATGGTTCATTCCCCCAGTCATCTCAGTGCTCCATGATACCTTTCATCACAATTCCTAGATGATCAATGTCATCACAAGGCCCCATGACACCTGTCATCACAATTCGCTATGACCCTTGTCATCACAATACTCGATGAACCGTGTCATCACAGTGTTCCAGGGCACATGTCATCACAATGATCCATGACGACTTTCATCACAATGCTCCAATACACCTGTCATCACAATGCTCCATGGCCCCTGTTATCATATTGCTCCATGATCACTTTCATCACAATGATCCATGACCAATGTCATCACCATTCCTAATGACGCCTGTCATCTCAATGCTCCATGGCACCTTCATCACAATGCTCCATGAACCCATTCATCACAATGTTCCCTGTCCTTTTCATCACAATGTTCCATGGGCCCTGTCATCACAATGCTCCATGCGCTTGTCATCAAAATGCTCCAGAACTCTTGTCATCATAATGCTCCATGCCAGTGTCATCAAAATGCCCCATGACACTTGTCATCACAATGCTCCACGTCATTTGTCATCACAATGCTCCATGACCCTTGTCATAACAATGGTCCATGGCCTTGTCATCACAATGTTCCATGGCCTCTGACATCACTATGCTCTATGGTTTTTCTCATCACAATGCTCTTTGACCCCTGTCATCACAATGCTTGATGACCATTGTCATCACAATGCTCCAAGAACCCTGTCATCACAATGCTCCATGCCGTTGACATCACAATGCTCCATGGCCCTTGTAATTAGAATGCTCCATGCCCTTGTCATCACAATGCTCCAGAACACTTGTGATCATAATACGCCTTTCCTGTGTCATCCCATTGCTCAATGACCCTTGTCATCAAAATATTCCTTGTCCTTTGTCATCACAGTGCTCCATGATACCTTTAATCAAAATTCTACATGACAACTGTCATCACAATGCAAGATGACCAATGTCATCACAAGGCCCCATGACACGTGTCATCACAATTCGCCTTGGCCCTGGACATCTCAATGCTGTATGAACCGTGTCATCACTAGGTTCCAGGACACTTGTCATCACAATGCTCCATGAACTCTGTTATCTCAATGTTCCATGGCCTTTGTATTCACAATGCTCCATTGTCCTGATAATCGCATTGCTCCATGAACACTTTCATCACAATGCTCCTTGACCACTGTCACCCTAATTCCCCATGACGTCTCGCCTCACTGTCTTCCAAGGCCACTCTCATCAAAATGCTCCATGATCTGTGTCAGCACAATATTGCCTGACACTTGTCATCACAATGCTCCATGATGCCTGTCATCACAATGCTCCATGAATTTGTTATCACAATGCTCCAGGACCAGTTTCATCACAATACTCCATCCCCCTTTTCATCACAGTGCACAATGAAACCTTTCATTACAATGCTCCATGACACTTGTCATCACAATGCTCAACGGCCTTTATCGTCACAATGCTCCCAGGCACTTTTCATCACGATGTTCCATGAAAACTTACATCACTTTGCTCCACGACCATTGTCATCACAATAGTCCATACCCTTGTCAACACAATGCTGCATAATCCATGTCATCACAATTCTCCTTGACTGCTGTCATCACGATAATCCAGGACAATTTTCAGAACAATGGTTCATTCCCCCAGTCATCTCAGTGCTCCATGATACCTTTCATCACAATTCCTAGATGATCAATGTCATCACAAGGCCCCATGACACCTGTCATCACAATTCGCTATGACCCTTGTCATCACAATACTCGATGAACCGTGTCATCACAGTGTTCCAGGGCACATGTCATCACAATGATCCATGACGACTTTCATCACAATGCTCCAATACACCTGTCATCACAATGCTCCATGGCCCCTGTTATCATATTGCTCCATGATCACTTTCATCACAATGATCCATGACCAATGTCATCACCATTCCTAATGACGCCTGTCATCTCAATGCTCCATGGCACCTTCATCACAATGCTCCATGAACCCATTCATCACAATGTTCCCTGTCCTTTTCATCACAATGTTCCATGGGCCCTGTCATCACAATGCTCCATGCGCTTGTCATCAAAATGCTCCAGAACTCTTGTCATCATAATGCTCCATGCCAGTGTCATCAAAATGCCCCATGACACTTGTCATCACAATGCTCCACGTCATTTGTCATCACAATGCTCCATGACCCTTGTCATAACAATGGTCCATGGCCTTGTCATCACAATGTTCCATGGCCTCTGACATCACTATGCTCTATGGTTTTTCTCATCACAATGCTCTTTGACCCCTGTCATCACAATGCTTGATGACCATTGTCATCACAATGCTCCAAGAACCCTGTCATCACAATGCTCCATGCCGTTGACATCACAATGCTCCATGGCCCTTGTAATTAGAATGCTCCATGCCCTTGTCATCACAATGCTCCAGAACACTTGTGATCATAATACGCCTTTCCTGTGTCATCCCATTGCTCAATGACCCTTGTCATCAAAATATTCCTTGTCCTTTGTCATCACAGTGCTCCATGATACCTTTAATCAAAATTCTACATGACAACTGTCATCACAATGCAAGATGACCAATGTCATCACAAGGCCCCATGACACGTGTCATCACAATTCGCCTTGGCCCTGGACATCTCAATGCTGTATGAACCGTGTCATCACTAGGTTCCAGGACACTTGTCATCACAATGCTCCATGAACTCTGTTATCTCAATGTTCCATGGCCTTTGTATTCACAATGCTCCATTGTCCTGATAATCGCATTGCTCCATGAACACTTTCATCACAATGCTCCTTGACCACTGTCACCCTAATTCCCCATGACGTCTCGCCTCACTGTCTTCCAAGGCCACTCTCATCAAAATGCTCCATGATCTGTGTCAGCACAATATTGCCTGACACTTGTCATCACAATGCTCCATGATGCCTGTCATCACAATGCTCCATGAATTTGTTATCACAATGCTCCAGGACCAGTTTCATCACAATACTCCATCCCCCTTTTCATCACAGTGCACAATGAAACCTTTCATTACAATGCTCCATGACACTTGTCATCACAATGCTCAACGGCCTTTATCGTCACAATGCTCCCAGGCACTTTTCATCACGATGTTCCATGAAAACTTACATCACTTTGCTCCACGCCCATTGTCATCACAATAGTCCATACCCTTGTCAACACAATGCTGCATAATCCCTGTCATCACAATTCTCCTTGACTGCTGTCATCACGATAATCCAGGACAATTTTCATAACAATGGTTCATTCCCCCAGTCATCTCAGTGCTCCATGATACCTTTCATCACAATTCCTAGATGATCAATGTCATCACAAGGCCCCATGACACCTGTCATCACAATTCGCTATGACGCTTGTCATCACAATACTCGATGAACCGTGTCATCACAGTGTTCCAGGGCACATGTCATCACAATGATCCATGACGACTTTCATCACAATGCTCCAATACACCTGTCATCACAATGCTCCATGGCCCCTGTTATCATATTGCTCCATGATCACTTTCATCACAATGATCCATGACCAATGTCATCACCATTCCTAATGACGCCTGTCATCTCAATGCTCCATGGCACCTTCATCACAATGCTCCATGAACCCATTCATCACAATGTTCCCTGTCCTTTTCATCACAATGTTCCATGGGCCCTGTCATCACAATGCTCCATGCGCTTGTCATCAAAATGCTCCAGAACTCTTGTCATCATAATGCTCCATGCCAGTGTCATCAAAATGCCCCATGACACTTGTCATCACAATGCTCCACGTCATTTGTCATCACAATGCTCCATGACCCTTGTCATAACAATGGTCCATGGCCTTGTCATCACAATGTTCCATGGCCTCTGACATCACTATGCTCTATGGTTTTTCTCATCACAATGCTCTTTGACCCCTGTCACCACAATGCTTGATGACCATTGTCATCACAATGCTCCAAGAACCCTGTCATCACAATGCTCCATGCCGTTGACATCACAATGCTCCATGGCCCTTGTAATTAGAATGCTCCATGCCCTTGTCATCACAATGCTCCAGAACACTTGTGATCATAATACGCCTTTCCTGTGTCATCCCATTGCTCAATGACCCTTGTCATCAAAATATTCCTTGTCCTTTGTCATCACAGTGCTCCATGATACCTTTAATCAAAATTCTACATGACAACTGTCATCACAATGCAAGATGACCAATGTCATCACAAGGCCCCATGACACGTGTCATCACAATTCGCCTTGGCCCTGGACATCTCAATGCTGTATGAACCGTGTCATCACTAGGTTCCAGGACACTTGTCATCACAATGCTCCATGAACTCTGTTATCTCAATGTTCCATGGCCTTTGTATTCACAATGCTCCATTGTCCTGATAATCGCATTGCTCCATGAACACTTTCATCACAATGCTCCTTGACCACTGTCACCCTAATTCCCCATGACGTCTCGCCTCACTGTCTTCCAAGGCCACTCTCATCAAAATGCTCCATGATCTGTGTCAGCACAATATTGCCTGACACTTGTCATCACAATGCTCCATGATGCCTGTCATCACAATGCTCCATGAATTTGTTATCACAATGCTCCAGGACCAGTTTCATCACAATACTCCATCCCCCTTTTCATCACAGTGCACAATGAAACCTTTCATTACAATGCTCCATGACACTTGTCATCACAATGCTCAACGGCCTTTATCGTCACAATGCTCCCAGGCACTTTTCATCACGATGTTCCATGAAAACTTACATCACTCTGCTCCACGACCATTGTCATCACAATAGTCCATACCCTTGTCAACACAATGCTGCATAATCCCTGTCATCACAATTCTCCTTGACTGCTGTCATCACGATAATCCAGGACAATTTTCATAACAATGGTTCATTCCCCCAGTCATCTCAGTGCTCCATGATACCTTTCATCACAATTCCTAGATGATCAATGTCATCACAAGGCCCCATGACACCTGTCATCACAATTCGCTATGACCCTTGTCATCACAATACTCGATGAACCGTGTCATCACAGTGTTCCAGGGCACATGTCATCACAATGATCCATGACGACTTTCATCACAATGCTCCAATACACCTGTCATCACAATGCTCCATGGCCCCTGTTATCATATTGCTCCATGATCACTTTCATCACAATGATCCATGACCAATGTCATCACCATTCCTAATGACGCCTGTCATCTCAATGCTCCATGGCACCTTCATCACAATGCTCCATGAACCCATTCATCACAATGTTCCCTGTCCTTTTCATCACAATGTTCCATGGGCCCTGTCATCACAATGCTCCATGCGCTTGTCATCAAAATGCTCCAGAACTCTTGTCATCATAATGCTCCATGCCAGTGTCATCAAAATGCCCCATGACACTTGTCATCACAATGCTCCACGTCATTTGTCATCACAATGCTCCATGACCCTTGTCATAACAATGGTCCATGGCCTTGTCATCACAATGTTCCATGGCCTCTGACATCACTATGCTCTATGGTTTTTCTCATCACAATGCTCTTTGACCCCTGTCATCACAATGCTTGATGACCATTGTCATCACAATGCTCCAAGAACCCTGTCATCACAATGCTCCATGCCGTTGACATCACAATGCTCCATGGCCCTTGTAATTAGAATGCTCCATGCCCTTGTCATCACAATGCTCCAGAACACTTGTGATCATAATACGCCTTTCCTGTGTCATCCCATTGCTCAATGACCCTTGTCATCAAAATATTCCTTGTCCTTTGTCATCACAGTGCTCCATGATACCTTTAATCAAAATTCTACATGACAACTATCATCACAATGCAAGATGACCAATGTCATCACAAGGCCCCATGACACGTGTCATCACAATTCGCCTTGGCCCTGGACATCTCAATGCTGTATGAACCGTGTCATCACTAGGTTCCAGGACACTTGTCATCACAATGCTCCATGAACTCTGTTATCTCAATGTTCCATGGCCTTTGTATTCACAATGCTCCATTGTCCTGATAATCGCATTGCTCCATGAACACTTTCATCACAATGCTCCTTGACCACTGTCACCCTAATTCCCCATGACGTCTCGCCTCACTGTCTTCCAAGGCCACTCTCATCAAAATGCTCCATGATCTGTGTCAGCACAATATTGCCTGACACTTGTCATCACAATGCTCCATGATGCCTGTCATCACAATGCTCCATGAATTTGTTATCACAATGCTCCAGGACCAGTTTCATCACAATACTCCATCCCCCTTTTCATCACAGTGCACAATGAAACCTTTCATTACAATGCTCCATGACACTTGTCATCACAATGCTCAACGGCCTTTATCGTCACAATGCTCCCAGGCACTTTTCATCACGATGTTCCATGAAAACTTACATCACTTTGCTCCACGACCATTGTCATCACAATAGTCCATACCCTTGTCAACACAATGCTGCATAATCCCTGTCATCACAATTCTCCTTGACTGCTGTCATCATGATAATCCAGGACAATTTTCATAACAATGGTTCATTCCCCCAGTCATCTCAGTGCTCCATGATACCTTTCATCACAATTCCTAGATGATCAATGTCATCACAAGGCCCCATGACACCTGTCATCACAATTCGCTATGACCCTTGTCATCACAATACTCGATGAACCGTGTCATCACAGTGTTCCAGGGCACATGTCATCACAATGATCCATGACGACTTTCATCACAATGCTCCAATACACCTGTCATCACAATGCTCCATGGCCCCTGTTATCATATTGCTCCATGATCACTTTCATCACAATGATCCATGACCAATGTCATCACCATTCCTAATGACGCCTGTCATCTCAATGCTCCATGGCACCTTCATCACAATGCTCCATGAACCCATTCATCACAATGTTCCCTGTCCTTTTCATCACAATGTTCCATGGGCCCTGTCATCACAATGCTCCATGCGCTTGTCATCAAAATGCTCCAGAACTCTTGTCATCATAATGCTCCATGCCAGTGTCATCAAAATGCCCCATGACACTTGTCATCACAATGCTCCACGTCATTTGTCATCACAATGCTCCATGACCCTTGTCATAACAATGGTCCATGGCCTTGTCATCACAATGTTCCATGGCCTCTGACATCACTATGCTCTATGGTTTTTCTCATCACAATGCTCTTTGACCCCTGTCACCACAATGCTTGATGACCATTGTCATCACAATGCTCCAAGAACCCTGTCATCACAATGCTCCATGCCGTTGACATCACAATGCTCCATGGCCCTTGTAATTAGAATGCTCCATGCCCTTGTCATCACAATGCTCCAGAACACTTGTGATCATAATACGCCTTTCCTGTGTCATCCCATTGCTCAATGACCCTTGTCATCAAAATATTCCTTGTCCTTTGTCATCACAGTGCTCCATGATACCTTTAATCAAAATTCTACATGACAACTGTCATCACAATGCAAGATGACCAATGTCATCACAAGGCCCCATGACACGTGTCATCACAATTCGCCTTGGCCCTGGACATCTCAATGCTGTATGAACCGTGTCATCACTAGGTTCCAGGACACTTGTCATCACAATGCTCCATGAACTCTGTTATCTCAATGTTCCATGGCCTTTGTATTCACAATGCTCCATTGTCCTGATAATCGCATTGCTCCATGAACACTTTCATCACAATGCTCCTTGACCACTGTCACCCTAATTCCCCATGACGTCTCGCCTCACTGTCTTCCAAGGCCACTCTCATCAAAATGCTCCATGATCTGTGTCAGCACAATATTGCCTGACACTTGTCATCACAATGCTCCATGATGCCTGTCATCACAATGCTCCATGAATTTGTTATCACAATGCTCCAGGACCAGTTTCATCACAATACTCCATCCCCCTTTTCATCACAGTGCACAATGAAACCTTTCATTACAATGCTCCATGACACTTGTCATCACAATGCTCAACGGCCTTTATCGTCACAATGCTCCCAGGCACTTTTCATCACGATGTTCCATGAAAACTTACATCACTCTGCTCCACGACCATTGTCATCACAATAGTCCATACCCTTGTCAACACAATGCTGCATAATCCCTGTCATCACAATTCTCCTTGACTGCTGTCATCACGATAATCCAGGACAATTTTCATAACAATGGTTCATTCCCCCAGTCATCTCAGTGCTCCATGATACCTTTCATCACAATTCCTAGATGATCAATGTCATCACAAGGCCCCATGACACCTGTCATCACAATTCGCTATGACCCTTGTCATCACAATACTCGATGAACCGTGTCATCACAGTGTTCCAGGGCACATGTCATCACAATGATCCATGACGACTTTCATCACAATGCTCCAATACACCTGTCATCACAATGCTCCATGGCCCCTGTTATCATATTGCTCCATGATCACTTTCATCACAATGATCCATGACCAATGTCATCACCATTCCTAATGACGCCTGTCATCTCAATGCTCCATGGCACCTTCATCACAATGCTCCATGAACCCATTCATCACAATGTTCCCTGTCCTTTTCATCACAATGTTCCATGGGCCCTGTCATCACAATGCTCCATGCGCTTGTCATCAAAATGCTCCAGAACTCTTGTCATCATAATGCTCCATGCCAGTGTCATCAAAATGCCCCATGACACTTGTCATCACAATGCTCCACGTCATTTGTCATCACAATGCTCCATGACCCTTGTCATAACAATGGTCCATGGCCTTGTCATCACAATGTTCCATGGCCTCTGACATCACTATGCTCTATGGTTTTTCTCATCACAATGCTCTTTGACCCCTGTCACCACAATGCTTGATGACCATTGTCATCACAATGCTCCAAGAACCCTGTCATCACAATGCTCCATGCCGTTGACATCACAATGCTCCATGGCCCTTGTAATTAGAATGCTCCATGCCCTTGTCATCACAATGCTCCAGAACACTTGTGATCATAATACGCCTTTCCTGTGTCATCCCATTGCTCAATGACCCTTGTCATCAAAATATTCCTTGTCCTTTGTCATCACAGTGCTCCATGATACCTTTAATCAAAATTCTACATGACAACTGTCATCACAATGCAAGATGACCAATGTCATCACAAGGCCCCATGACACGTGTCATCACAATTCGCCTTGGCCCTGGACATCTCAATGCTGTATGAACCGTGTCATGACTAGGTTCCAGGACACTTGTCATCACAATGCTCCATGAACTCTGTTATCTCAATGTTCCATGGCCTTTGTATTCACAATGCTCCATTGTCCTGATAATCGCATTGCTCCATGAACACTTTCATCACAATGCTCCTTGACCACTGTCACCCTAATTCCCCATGACGTCTCGCCTCACTGTCTTCCAAGGCCACTCTCATCAAAATGCTCCATGATCTGTGTCAGCACAATATTGCCTGACACTTGTCATCACAATGCTCCATGATGCCTGTCATCACAATGCTCCATGAATTTGTTATCACAATGCTCCAGGACCAGTTTCATCACAATACTCCATCCCCCTTTTCATCACAGTGCACAATGAAACCTTTCATTACAATGCTCCATGACACTTGTCATCACAATGCTCAACGGCCTTTATCGTCACAATGCTCCCAGGCACTTTTCATCACGATGTTCCATGAAAACTTACATCACTCTGCTCCACGACCATTGTCATCACAATAGTCCATACCCTTGTCAACACAATGCTGCATAATCCCTGTCATCACAATTCTCCTTGACTGCTGTCATCACGATAATCCAGGACAATTTTCATAACAATGGTTCATTCCCCCAGTCATCTCAGTGCTCCATGATACCTTTCATCACAATTCCTAGATGATCAATGTCATCACAAGGCCCCATGACACCTGTCATCACAATTCGCTATGACCCTTGTCATCACAATACTCGATGAACCGTGTCATCACAGTGTTCCAGGGCACATGTCATCACAATGATCCATGACGACTTTCATCACAATGCTCCAATACACCTGTCATCACAATGCTCCATGGCCCCTGTTATCATATTGCTCCATGATCACTTTCATCACAATGATCCATGACCAATGTCATCACCATTCCTAATGACGCCTGTCATCTCAATGCTCCATGGCACCTTCATCACAATGCTCCATGAACCCATTCATCACAATGTTCCCTGTCCTTTTCATCACAATGTTCCATGGGCCCTGTCATCACAATGCTCCATGCGCTTGTCATCAAAATGCTCCAGAACTCTTGTCATCATAATGCTCCATGCCAGTGTCATCAAAATGCCCCATGACACTTGTCATCACAATGCTCCACGTCATTTGTCATCACAATGCTCCATGACCCTTGTCATAACAATGGTCCATGGCCTTGTCATCACAATGTTCCATGGCCTCTGACATCACTATGCTCTATGGTTTATCTCATCACAATGCTCTTTGACCCCTGTCACCACAATGCTTGATGACCATTGTCATCACAATGCTCCAAGAACCCTGTCATCACAATGCTCCATGCCGTTGACATCACAATGCTCCATGGCCCTTGTAATTAGAATGCTCCATGCCCTTGTCATCACAATGCTCCAGAACACTTGTGATCATAATACGCCTTTCCTGTGTCATCCCATTGCTCAATGACCCTTGTCATCAAAATATTCCTTGTCCTTTGTCATCACAGTGCTCCATGATACCTTTAATCAAAATTCTACATGACAACTGTCATCACAATGCAAGATGACCAATGTCATCACAAGGCCCCATGACACGTGTCATCACAATTCGCCTTGGCCCTGGACATCTCAATGCTGTATGAACCGTGTCATCACTAGGTTCCAGGACACTTGTCATCACAATGCTCCATGAACTCTGTTATCTCAATGTTCCATGGCCTTTGTATTCACAATGCTCCATTGTCCTGATAATCGCATTGCTCCATGAACACTTTCATCACAATGCTCCTTGACCACTGTCACCCTAATTCCCCATGACGTCTCGCCTCACTGTCTTCCAAGGCCACTCTCATCAAAATGCTCCATGATCTGTGTCAGCACAATATTGCATGACACTTGTCATCACAATGCTCCATGATGCCTGTCATCACAATGCTCCATGAATTTGTTATCACAATGCTCCAGGACCAGTTTCATCACAATACTCCATCCCCCTTTTCATCACAGTGCACAATGAAACCTTTCATTACAATGCTCCATGACACTTGTCATCACAATGCTCAACGGCCTTTATCGTCACAATGCTCCCAGGCACTTTTCATCACGATGTTCCATGAAAACTTACATCACTCTGCTCCACGACCATTGTCATCACAATAGTCCATACCCTTGTCAACACAATGCTGCATAATCCCTGTCATCACAATTCTCCTTGACTGCTGTCATCACGATAATCCAGGACAATTTTCATAACAATGGTTCATTCCCCCAGTCATCTCAGTGCTCCATGATACCTTTCATCACAATTCCTAGATGATCAATGTCATCACAAGGCCCCATGACACCTGTCATCACAATTCGCTATGACCCTTGTCATCACAATACTCGATGAACCGTGTCATCACAGTGTTCCAGGGCACATGTCATCACAATGATCCATGACGACTTTCATCACAATGCTCCAATACACCTGTCATCACAATGCTCCATGGCCCCTGTTATCATATTGCTCCATGATCACTTTCATCACAATGATCCATGACCAATGTCATCACCATTCCTAATGACGCCTGTCATCTCAATGCTCCATGGCACCTTCATCACAATGCTCCATGAACCCATTCATCACAATGTTCCCTGTCCTTTTCATCACAATGTTCCATGGGCCCTGTCATCACAATGCTCCATGCGCTTGTCATCAAAATGCTCCAGAACTCTGGTCATCATAATGCTCCATGCCAGTGTCATCAAAATGCCCCATGATACTTGTCATCACAATGCTCCACGTCATTTGTCATCACAATGCTCCATGACCCTTGTCTTAACAATGGTCCATGGCCTTGTCATCACAATGTTCCATGGCCTCTGACATCACTATGCTCTATGGTTTTTCTCATCACAATGCTCTTTGACCCCTGTCACCACAATGCTTGATGACCATTGTCATCACAATGCTCCAAGAACCCTGTCATCACAATGCTCCATGCCGTTGACATCACAATGCTCCATGGCCCTTGTAATTAGAATGCTCCATGCCCTTGTCATCACAATGCTCCAGAACACTTGTGATCATAATACGCCTTTCCTGTGTCATCCCATTGCTCAATGACCCTTGTCATCAAAATATTCCTTGTCCTTTGTCATCACAGTGCTCCATGATACCTTTAATCAAAATTCTACATGACAACTGTCATCACAATGCAAGATGACCAATGTCATCACAAGGCCCCATGACACGTGTCATCACAATTCGCCTTGGCCCTGGACATCTCAATGCTGTATGAACCGTGTCATCACTAGGTTCCAGGACACTTGTCATCACAATGCTCCATGAACTCTGTTATCTCAATGTTCCATGGCCTTTGTATTCACAATGCTCCATTGTCCTGATAATCGCATTGCTCCATGAACACTTTCATCACAATGCTCCTTGACCACTGTCACCCTAATTCCCCATGACGTCTCGCCTCACTGTCTTCCAAGGCCACTCTCATCAAAATGCTCCATGATCTGTGTCAGCACAATATTGCCTGACACTTGTCATCACAATGCTCCATGATGCCTGTCATCACAATGCTCCATGAATTTGTTATCACAATGCTCCAGGACCAGTTTCATCACAATACTCCATCCCCCTTTTCATCACAGTGCACAATGAAACCTTTCATTACAATGCTCCATGACACTTGTCATCACAATGCTCAACGGCCTTTATCGTCACAATGCTCCCAGGCACTTTTCATCACGATGTTCCATGAAAACTTACATCACTCTGCTCCACGACCATTGTCATCACAATAGTCCATACCCTTGTCAACACAATGCTGCATAATCCCTGTCATCACAATTCTCCTTGACTGCTGTCATCACGATAATCCAGGACAATTTTCATAACAATGGTTCATTCCCCCAGTCATCTCAGTGCTCCATGATACCTTTCATCACAATTCCTAGAAGATCAATGTCATCACAAGGCCCCATGACACCTGTCATCACAATTCGCTATGACCCTTGTCATCACAATACTCGATGAACCGTGTCATCACAGTGTTCCAGGGCACATGTCATCACAATGATCCATGACGACTTTCATCACAATGCTCCAATACACCTGTCATCACAATGCTCCATGGCCCCTGTTATCATATTGCTCCATGATCACTTTCATCACAATGATCCATGACCAATGTCATCACCATTCCTAATGACGCCTGTCATCTCAATGCTCCATGGCACCTTCATCACAATGCTCCATGAACCCATTCATCACAATGTTCCCTGTCCTTTTCATCACAATGTTCCATGGGCCCTGTCATCACAATGCTCCATGCGCTTGTCATCAAAATGCTCCAGAACTCTGGTCATCATAATGCTCCATGCCAGTGTCATCAAAATGCCCCATGACACTTGTCATCACAATGCTCCACGTCATTTGTCATCACAATGCTCCATGACCCTTGTCATAACAATGGTCCATGGCCTTGTCATCACAATGTTCCATGGCCTCTGACATCACTATGCTCTATGGTTTTTCTCATCACAATGCTCTTTGACCCCTGTCATCACAATGCTTGATGACCATTGTCATCACAATGCTCCAAGAACCCTGTCATCACAATGCTCCATGCCGTTGACATCACAATGCTCCATGGCCCTTGTAATTAGAATGCTCCATGCCCTTGTCATCACAATGCTCCAGAACACTTGTGATCATAATACGCCTTTCCTGTGTCATCCCATTGCTCAATGACCCTTGTCATCAAAATATTCCTTGTCCTTTGTCATCACAGTGCTCCATGATACCTTTAATCAAAATTCTACATGACAACTGTCATCACAATGCAAGATGACCAATGTCATCACAAGGCCCCATGACACGTGTCATCACAATTCGCCTTGGCCCTGGACATCTCAATGCTGTATGAACCGTGTCATCACTAGGTTCCAGGACACTTGTCATCACAATGCTCCATGAACTCTGTTATCTCAATGTTCCATGGCCTTTGTATTCACAATGCTCCATTGTCCTGATAATCGCATTGCTCCATGAACACTTTCATCACAATGCTCCTTGACCACTGTCACCCTAATTCCCCATGACGTCTCGCCTCACTGTCTTCCAAGGCCACTCTCATCAAAATGCTCCATGATCTGTGTCAGCACAATATTGCATGACACTTGTCATCACAATGCTCCATGATGCCTGTCATCACAATGCTCCATGAATTTGTTATCACAATGCTCCAGGACCAGTTTCATCACAATACTCCATCCCCCTTTTCATCACAGTGCACAATGAAACCTTTCATTACAATGCTCCATGACACTTGTCATCACAATGCTCAACGGCCTTTATCGTCACAATGCTCCCAGGCACTTTTCATCACGATGTTCCATGAAAACTTACATCACTCTGCTCCACGACCATTGTCATCACAATAGTCCATACCCTTGTCAACACAATGCTGCATAATCCCTGTCATCACAATTCTCCTTGACTGCTGTCATCACGATAATCCAGGACAATTTTCATAACAATGGTTCATTCCCCCAGTCATCTCAGTGCTCCATGATACCTTTCATCACAATTCCTAGATGATCAATGTCATCACAAGGCCCCATGACACCTGTCATCACAATTCGCTATGACCCTTGTCATCACAATACTCGATGAACCGTGTCATCACAGTGTTCCAGGGCACATGTCATCACAATGATCCATGACGACTTTCATCACAATGCTCCAATACACCTGTCATCACAATGCTCCATGGCCCCTGTTATCATATTGCTCCATGATCACTTTCATCACAATGATCCATGACCAATGTCATCACCATTCCTAATGACGCCTGTCATCTCAATGCTCCATGGCACCTTCATCACAATGCTCCATGAACCCATTCATCACAATGTTCCCTGTCCTTTTCATCACAATGTTCCATGGGCCCTGTCATCACAATGCTCCATGCGCTTGTCATCAAAATGCTCCAGAACTCTTGTCATCATAATGCTCCATGCCAGTGTCATCAAAATGCCCCATGACACTTGTCATCACAATGCTCCACGTCATTTGTCATCACAATGCTCCATGACCCTTGTCATAACAATGGTCCATGGCCTTGTCATCACAATGTTCCATGGCCTCTGACATCACTATGCTCTATGGTTTTTCTCATCACAATGCTCTTTGACCCCTGTCATCACAATGCTTGATGACCATTGTCATCACAATGCTCCAAGAACCCTGTCATCACAATGCTCCATGCCGTTGACATCACAATGCTCCATGGCCCTTGTAATTAGAATGCTCCATGCCCTTGTCATCACAATGCTCCAGAACACTTGTGATCATAATACGCCTTTCCTGTGTCATCCCATTGCTCAATGACCCTTGTCATCAAAATATTCCTTGTCCTTTGTCATCACAGTGCTCCATGATACCTTTAATCAAAATTCTACATGACAACTGTCATCACAATGCAAGATGACCAATGTCATCACAAGGCCCCATGACACGTGTCATCACAATTCGCCTTGGCCCTGGACATCTCAATGCTGTATGAACCGTGTCATCACTAGGTTCCAGGACACTTGTCATCACAATGCTCCATGAACTCTGTTATCTCAATGTTCCATGGCCTTTGTATTCACAATGCTCCATTGTCCTGATAATCGCATTGCTCCATGAACACTTTCATCACAATGCTCCTTGACCACTGTCACCCTAATTCCCCATGACGTCTCGCCTCACTGTCTTCCAAGGCCACTCTCATCAAAATGCTCCATGATCTGTGTCAGCACAATATTGCATGACACTTGTCATCACAATGCTCCATGATGCCTGTCATCACAATGCTCCATGAATTTGTTATCACAATGCTCCAGGACCAGTTTCATCACAATACTCCATCCCCCTTTTCATCACAGTGCACAATGAAACCTTTCATTACAATGCTCCATGACACTTGTCATCACAATGCTCAACGGCCTTTATCGTCACAATGCTCCCAGGCACTTTTCATCACGATGTTCCATGAAAACTTACATCACTCTGCTCCACGACCATTGTCATCACAATAGTCCATACCCTTGTCAACACAATGCTGCATAATCCCTGTCATCACAATTCTCCTTGACTGCTGTCATCACGATAATCCAGGACAATTTTCATAACAATGGTTCATTCCCCCAGTCATCTCAGTGCTCCATGATACCTTTCATCACAATTCCTAGATGATCAATGTCATCACAAGGCCCCATGACACCTGTCATCACAATTCGCTATGACCCTTGTCATCACAATACTCGATGAACCGTGTCATCACAGTGTTCCAGGGCACATGTCATCACAATGATCCATGACGACTTTCATCACAATGCTCCAATACACCTGTCATCACAATGCTCCATGGCCCCTGTTATCATATTGCTCCATGATCACTTTCATCACAATGATCCATGACCAATGTCATCACCATTCCTAATGACGCCTGTCATCTCAATGCTCCATGGCACCTTCATCACAATGCTCCATGAACCCATTCATCACAATGTTCCCTGTCCTTTTCATCACAATGTTCCATGGGCCCTGTCATCACAATGCTCCATGCGCTTGTCATCAAAATGCTCCAGAACTCTGGTCATCATAATGCTCCATGCCAATGTCATCAAAATGCCCCATGACACTTGTCATCACAATGCTCCACGTCATTTGTCATCACAATGCTCCATGACCCTTGTCATAACAATGGTCCATGGCCTTGTCATCACAATGTTCCATGGCCTCTGACATCACTATGCTCTATGGTTTTTCTCATCACAATGCTCTTTGACCCCTGTCATCACAATGCTTGATGACCATTGTCATCACAATGCTCCAAGAACCCTGTCATCACAATGCTCCATGCCGTTGACATCACAATGCTCCATGGCCCTTGTAATTAGAATGCTCCATGCCCTTGTCATCACAATGCTCCAGAACACTTGTGATCATAATACGCCTTTCCTGTGTCATCCCATTGCTCAATGACCCTTGTCATCAAAATATTCCTTGTCCTTTGTCATCACAGTGCTCCATGATACCTTTAATCAAAATTCTACATGACAACTGTCATCACAATGCAAGATGACCAATGTCATCACAAGGCCCCATGACACGTGTCATCACAATTCGCCTTGGCCCTGGACATCTCAATGCTGTATGAACCGTGTCATCACTAGGTTCCAGGACACTTGTCATCACAATGCTCCATGAACTCTGTTATCTCAATGTTCCATGGCCTTTGTATTCACAATGCTCCATTGTCCTGATAATCGCATTGCTCCATGAACACTTTCATCACAATGCTCCTTGACCACTGTCACCCTAATTCCCCATGACGTCTCGCCTCACTGTCTTCCAAGGCCACTCTCATCAAAATGCTCCATGATCTGTGTCAGCACAATATTGCCTGACACTTGTCATCACAATGCTCCATGATGCCTGTCATCACAATGCTCCATGAATTTGTTATCACAATGCTCCAGGACCAGTTTCATCACAATACTCCATCCCCCTTTTCATCACAGTGCACAATGAAACCTTTCATTACAATGCTCCATGACACTTGTCATCACAATGCTCAACGGCCTTTATCGTCACAATGCTCCCAGGCACTTTTCATCACGATGTTCCATGAAAACTTACATCACTTTGCTCCACGACCATTGTCATCACAATAGTCCATACCCTTGTCAACACAATGCTGCATAATCCCTGTCATCACAATTCTCCTTGACTGCTGTCATCACGATAATCCAGGACAATTTTCATAACAATGGTTCATTCCCCCAGTCATCTCAGTGCTCCATGATACCTTTCATCACAATTCCTAGAAGATCAATGTCATCACAAGGCCCCATGACACCTGTCATCACAATTCGCTATGACCCTTGTCATCACAATACTCGATGAACCGTGTCATCACAGTGTTCCAGGGCACATGTCATCACAATGATCCATGACGACTTTCATCACAATGCTCCAATACACCTGTCATCACAATGCTCCATGGCCCCTGTTATCATATTGCTCCATGATCACTTTCATCACAAGGATCCATGACCAATGTCATCACCATTCCTAATGACGCCTGTCATCTCAATGCTCCATGGCACCTTCATCACAATGCTCCATGAACCCATTCATCACAATGTTCCCTGTCCTTTTCATCACAATGTTCCATGGGCCCTGTCATCACAATGCTCCATGCGCTTGTCATCAAAATGCTCCAGAACTCTGGTCATCATAATGCTCCATGCCAGTGTCATCAAAATGCCCCATGACACTTGTCATCACAATGCTCCACGTCATTTGTCATCACAATGCTCCATGACCCTTGTCATAACAATGGTCCATGGCCTTGTCATCACAATGTTCCATGGCCTCTGACATCACTATGCTCTATGGTTTTTCTCATCACAATGCTCTTTGACCCCTGTCATCACAATGCTTGATGACCATTGTCATCACAATGCTCCAAGAACCCTGTCATCACAATGCTCCATGCCGTTGACATCACAATGCTCCATGGCCCTTGTAATTAGAATGCTCCATGCCCTTGTCATCACAATGCTCCAGAACACTTGTGATCATAATACGCCTTTCCTGTGTCATCCCATTGCTCAATGACCCTTGTCATCAAAATATTCCTTGTCCTTTGTCATCACAGTGCTCCATGATACCTTTAATCAAAATTCTACATGACAACTGTCATCACAATGCAAGATGACCAATGTCATCACAAGGCCCCATGACACGTGTCATCACAATTCGCCTTGGCCCTGGACGTCTCAATGCTGTATGAACCGTGTCATCACTAGGTTCCAGGACACTTGTCATCACAATGCTCCATGAACTCTGTTATCTCAATGTTCCATGGCCTTTGTATTCACAATGCTCCATTGTCCTGATAATCGCATTGCTCCATGAACACTTTCATCACAATGCTCCTTGACCACTGTCACCCTAATTCCCCATGACGTCTCGCCTCACTGTCTTCCAAGGCCACTCTCATCAAAATGCTCCATGATCTGTGTCAGCACAATATTGCATGACACTTGTCATCACAATGCTCCATGATGCCTGTCATCACAATGCTCCATGAATTTGTTATCACAATGCTCCAGGACCAGTTTCATCACAATACTCCATCCCCCTTTTCATCACAGTGCACAATGAAACCTTTCATTACAATGCTCCATGACACTTGTCATCACAATGCTCAACGGCCTTTATCGTCACAATGCTCCCAGGCACTTTTCATCACGATGTTCCATGAAAACTTACATCACTCTGCTCCACGACCATTGTCATCACAATAGTCCATACCCTTGTCAACACAATGCTGCATAATCCCTGTCATCACAATTCTCCTTGACTGCTGTCATCACGATAATCCAGGACAATTTTCATAACAATGGTTCATTCCCCCAGTCATCTCAGTGCTCCATGATACCTTTCATCACAATTCCTAGATGATCAATGTCATCACAAGGCCCCATGACACCTGTCATCACAATTCGCTATGACCCTTGTCATCACAATACTCGATGAACCGTGTCATCACAGTGTTCCAGGGCACATGTCATCACAATGATCCATGACGACTTTCATCACAATGCTCCAATACACCTGTCATCACAATGCTCCATGGCCCCTGTTATCATATTGCTCCATGATCACTTTCATCACAATGATCCATGACCAATGTCATCACCATTCCTAATGACGCCTGTCATCTCAATGCTCCATGGCACCTTCATCACAATGCTCCATGAACCCATTCATCACAATGTTCCCTGTCCTTTTCATCACAATGTTCCATGGGCCCTGTCATCACAATGCTCCATGCGCTTGTCATCAAAATGCTCCAGAACTCTGGTCATCATAATGCTCCATGCCAGTGTCATCAAAATGCCCCATGACACTTGTCATCACAATGCTCCACGTCATTTGTCATCACAATGCTCCATGACCCTTGTCATAACAATGGTCCATGGCCTTGTCATCACAATGTTCCATGGCCTCTGACATCACTATGCTCTATGGTTTTTCTCATCACAATGCTCTTTGACCCCTGTCATCACAATGCTTGATGACCATTGTCATCACAATGCTCCAAGAACCCTGTCATCACAATGCTCCATGCCGTTGACATCACAATGCTCCATGGCCCTTGTAATTAGAATGCTCCATGCCCTTGTCATCACAATGCTCCAGAACACTTGTGATCATAATACGCCTTTCCTGTGTCATCCCATTGCTCAATGACCCTTGTCATCAAAATATTCCTTGTCCTTTGTCATCACAGTGCTCCATGATACCTTTAATCAAAATTCTACATGACAACTGTCATCACAATGCAAGATGACCAATGTCATCACAAGGCCCCATGACACGTGTCATCACAATTCGCCTTGGCCCTGGACGTCTCAATGCTGTATGAACCGTGTCATCACTAGGTTCCAGGACACTTGTCATCACAATGCTCCATGAACTCTGTTATCTCAATGTTCCATGGCCTTTGTATTCACAATGCTCCATTGTCCTGATAATCGCATTGCTCCATGAACACTTTCATCACAATGCTCCTTGACCACTGTCACCCTAATTCCCCATGACGTCTCGCCTCACTGTCTTCCAAGGCCACTCTCATCAAAATGCTCCATGATCTGTGTCAGCACAATATTGCATGACACTTGTCATCACAATGCTCCATGATGCCTGTCATCACAATGCTCCATGAATTTGTTATCACAATGCTCCAGGACCAGTTTCATCACAATACTCCATCCCCCTTTTCATCACAGTGCACAATGAAACCTTTCATTACAATGCTCCATGACACTTGTCATCACAATGCTCAACGGCCTTTATCGTCACAATGCTCCCAGGCACTTTTCATCACGATGTTCCATGAAAACTTACATCACTCTGCTCCACGACCATTGTCATCACAATAGTCCATACCCTTGTCAACACAATGCTGCATAATCCCTGTCATCACAATTCTCCTTGACTGCTGTCATCACGATAATCCAGGACAATTTTCATAACAATGGTTCATTCCCCCAGTCATCTCAGTGCTCCATGATACCTTTCATCACAATTCCTAGATGATCAATGTCATCACAAGGCCCCATGACACCTGTCATCACAATTCGCTATGACCCTTGTCATCACAATACTCGATGAACCGTGTCATCACAGTGTTCCAGGGCACATGTCATCACAATGATCCATGACGACTTTCATCACAATGCTCCAATACACCTGTCATCACAATGCTCCATGGCCCCTGTTATCATATTGCTCCATGATCACTTTCATCACAATGATCCATGACCAATGTCATCACCATTCCTAATGACGCCTGTCATCTCAATGCTCCATGGCACCTTCATCACAATGCTCCATGAACCCATTCATCACAATGTTCCCTGTCCTTTTCATCACAATGTTCCATGGGCCCTGTCATCACAATGCTCCATGCGCTTGTCATCAAAATGCTCCAGAACTCTGGTCATCATAATGCTCCATGCCAGTGTCATCAAAATGCCCCATGACACTTGTCATCACAATGCTCCACGTCATTTGTCATCACAATGCTCCATGACCCTTGTCATAACAATGGTCCATGGCCTTGTCATCACAATGTTCCATGGCCTCTGACATCACTATGCTCTATGGTTTTTCTCATCACAATGCTCTTTGACCCCTGTCATCACAATGCTTGATGACCATTGTCATCACAATGCTCCAAGAACCCTGTCATCACAATGCTCCATGCCGTTGACATCACAATGCTCCATGGCCCTTGTAATTAGAATGCTCCATGCCCTTGTCATCACAATGCTCCAGAACACTTGTGATCATAATACGCCTTTCCTGTGTCATCCCATTGCTCAATGACCCTTGTCATCAAAATATTCCTTGTCCTTTGTCATCACAGTGCTCCATGATACCTTTAATCAAAATTCTACATGACAACTGTCATCACAATGCAAGATGACCAATGTCATCACAAGGCCCCATGACACGTGTCATCACAATTCGCCTTGGCCCTGGACATCTCAATGCTGTATGAACCGTGTCATCACTAGGTTCCAGGACACTTGTCATCACAATGCTCCATGAACTCTGTTATCTCAATGTTCCATGGCCTTTGTATTCACAATGCTCCATTGTCCTGATAATCGCATTGCTCCATGAACACTTTCATCCCAATGCTCCTTGACCACTGTCACCCTAATTCCCCATGACGTCTCGCCTCACTGTCTTCCAAGGCCACTCTCATCAAAATGCTCCATGATCTGTGTCAGCACAATATTGCATGACACTTGTCATCACAATGCTCCATGATGCCTGTCATCACAATGCTCCATGAATTTGTTATCACAATGCTCCAGGACCAGTTTCATCACAATACTCCATCCCCCTTTTCATCACAGTGCACAATGAAACCTTTCATTACAATGCTCCATGACACTTGTCATCACAATGCTCAACGGCCTTTATCGTCACAATGCTCCCAGGCACTTTTCATCACGATGTTCCATGAAAACTTACATCACTTTGCTCCACGACCATTGTCATCACAATAGTCCATACCCTTGTCAACACAATGCTGCATAATCCCTGTCATCACAATTCTCCTTGACTGCTGTCATCACGATAATCCAGGACAATTTTCAGAAAAATGGTTCATTCCCCCAGTCATCTCAGTGCTCCATGATACCTTTCATCACAATTCCTAGATGATCAATGTCATCACAAGGCCCCATGACACCTGTCATCACAATTCGCTATGACCCTTGTCATCACAATACTCGATGAACCGTGTCATCACAGTGTTCCAGGGCACATGTCATCACAATGATCCATGACGACTTTCATCACAATGCTCCAATACACCTGTCATCACAATGCTCCATGGCCCCTGTTATCATATTGCTCCATGATCACTTTCATCACAATGATCCATGACCAATGTCATCACCATTCCTAATGACGCCTGTCATCTCAATGCTCCATGGCACCTTCATCACAATGCTCCATGAACCCATTCATCACAATGTTCCCTGTCCTTTTCATCACAATGTTCCATGGGCCCTGTCATCACAATGCTCCATGCGCTTGTCATCAAAATGCTCCAGAACTCTGGTCATCATAATGCTCCATGCCAGTGTCATCAAAATGCCCCATGACACTTGTCATCACAATGCTCCACGTCATTTGTCATCACAATGCTCCATGACCCTTGTCATAACAATGGTCCATGGCCTTGTCATCACAATGTTCCATGGCCTCTGACATCACTATGCTCTATGGTTTTTCTCATCACAATGCTCTTTGACCCCTGTCATCACAATGCTTGATGACCATTGTCATCACAATGCTCCAAGAACCCTGTCATCACAATGCTCCATGCCGTTGACATCACAATGCTCCATGGCCCTTGTAATTAGAATGCTCCATGCCCTTGTCATCACAATGCTCCAGAACACTTGTGATCATAATACGCCTTTCCTGTGTCATCCCATTGCTCAATGACCCTTGTCATCAAAATATTCCTTGTCCTTTGTCATCACAGTGCTCCATGATACCTTTAATCAAAATTCTACATGACAACTGTCATCACAATGCAAGATGACCAATGTCATCACAAGGCCCCATGACACGTGTCATCACAATTCGCCTTGGCCCTGGACATCTCAATGCTGTATGAACCGTGTCATCACTAGGTTCCAGGACACTTGTCATCACAATGCTCCATGAACTCTGTTATCTCAATGTTCCATGGCCTTTGTATTCACAATGCTCCATTGTCCTGATAATCGCATTGCTCCATGAACACTTTCATCCCAATGCTCCTTGACCACTGTCACCCTAATTCCCCATGACGTCTCGCCTCACTGTCTTCCAAGGCCACTCTCATCAAAATGCTCCATGATCTGTGTCAGCACAATATTGCATGACACTTGTCATCACAATGCTCCATGATGCCTGTCATCACAATGCTCCATGAATTTGTTATCACAATGCTCCAGGACCAGTTTCATCACAATACTCCATCCCCCTTTTCATCACAGTGCACAATGAAACCTTTCATTACAATGCTCCATGACACTTGTCATCACAATGCTCAACGGCCTTTATCGTCACAATGCTCCCAGGCACTTTTCATCACGATGTTCCATGAAAACTTACATCACTTTGCTCCACGACCATTGTCATCACAATAGTCCATACCCTTGTCAACACAATGCTGCATAATCCCTGTCATCACAATTCTCCTTGACTGCTGTCATCACGATAATCCAGGACAATTTTCATAACAATGGTTCATTCCCCCAGTCATCTCAGTGCTCCATGATACCTTTCATCACAATTCCTAGATGATCAATGTCATCACAAGGCCCCATGACACCTGTCATCACAATTCGCTATGACCCTTGTCATCACAATACTCGATGAACCGTGTCATCACAGTGTTCCAGGGCACATGTCATCACAATGATCCATGACGACTTTCATCACAATGCTCCAATACACCTGTCATCACAATGCTCCATGGCCCCTGTTATCATATTGCTCCATGATCACTTTCATCACAATGATCCATGACCAATGTCATCACCATTCCTAATGACGCCTGTCATCTCAATGCTCCATGGCACCTTCATCACAATGCTCCATGAACCCATTCATCACAATGTTCCCTGTCCTTTTCATCACAATGTTCCATGGGCCCTGTCATCACAATGCTCCATGCGCTTGTCATCAAAATGCTCCAGAACTCTGGTCATCATAATGCTCCATGCCAGTGTCATCAAAATGCCCCATGACACTTGTCATCACAATGCTCCACGTCATTTGTCATCACAATGCTCCATGACCCTTGTCATAACAATGGTCCATGGCCTTGTCATCACAATGTTCCATGGCCTCTGACATCACTATGCTCTATGGTTTTTCTCATCACAATGCTCTTTGACCCCTGTCATCACAATGCTTGATGACCATTGTCATCACAATGCTCCAAGAACCCTGTCATCACAATGCTCCATGCCGTTGACATCACAATGCTCCATGGCCCTTGTAATTAGAATGCTCCATGCCCTTGTCATCACAATGCTCCAGAACACTTGTGATCATAATACGCCTTTCCTGTGTCATCCCATTGCTCAATGACCCTTGTCATCAAAATATTCCTTGTCCTTTGTCATCACAGTGCTCCATGATACCTTTAATCAAAATTCTACATGACAACTGTCATCACAATGCAAGATGACCAATGTCATCACAAGGCCCCATGACACGTGTCATCACAATTCGCCTTGGCCCTGGACATCTCAATGCTGTATGAACCGTGTCATCACTAGGTTCCAGGACACTTGTCATCACAATGCTCCATGAACTCTGTTATCTCAATGTTCCATGGCCTTTGTATTCACAATGCTCCATTGTCCTGATAATCGCATTGCTCCATGAACACTTTCATCCCAATGCTCCTTGACCACTGTCACCCTAATTCCCCATGACGTCTCGCCTCACTGTCTTCCAAGGCCACTCTCATCAAAATGCTCCATGATCTGTGTCAGCACAATATTGCATGACACTTGTCATCACAATGCTCCATGATGCCTGTCATCACAATGCTCCATGAATTTGTTATCACAATGCTCCAGGACCAGTTTCATCACAATACTCCATCCCCCTTTTCATCACAGTGCACAATGAAACCTTTCATTACAATGCTCCATGACACTTGTCATCACAATGCTCAACGGCCTTTATCGTCACAATGCTCCCAGGCACTTTTCATCACGATGTTCCATGAAAACTTACATCACTTTGCTCCACGACCATTGTCATCACAATAGTCCATACCCTTGTCAACACAATGCTGCATAATCCCTGTCATCACAATTCTCCTTGACTGCTGTCATCACGATAATCCAGGACAATTTTCAGAAAAATGGTTCATTCCCCCAGTCATCTCAGTGCTCCATGATACCTTTCATCACAATTCCTAGATGATCAATGTCATCACAAGGCCCCATGACACCTGTCATCACAATTCGCTATGACCCTTGTCATCACAATACTCGATGAACCGTGTCATCACAGTGTTCCAGGGCACATGTCATCACAATGATCCATGACGACTTTCATCACAATGCTCCAATACACCTGTCATCACAATGCTCCATGGCCCCTGTTATCATATTGCTCCATGATCACTTTCATCACAATGATCCATGACCAATGTCATCACCATTCCTAATGACGCCTGTCATCTCAATGCTCCATGGCACCTTCATCACAATGCTCCATGAACCCATTCATCACAATGTTCCCTGTCCTTTTCATCACAATGTTCCATGGGCCCTGTCATCACAATGCTCCATGCGCTTGTCATCAAAATGCTCCAGAACTCTGGTCATCATAATGCTCCATGCCAGTGTCATCAAAATGCCCCATGACACTTGTCATCACAATGCTCCACGTCATTTGTCATCACAATGCTCCATGACCCTTGTCATAACAATGGTCCATGGCCTTGTCATCACAATGTTCCATGGCCTCTGACATCACTATGCTCTATGGTTTTTCTCATCACAATGCTCTTTGACCCCTGTCATCACAATGCTTGATGACCATTGTCATCACAATGCTCCAAGAACCCTGTCATCACAATGCTCCATGCCGTTGACATCACAATGCTCCATGGCCCTTGTAATTAGAATGCTCCATGCCCTTGTCATCACAATGCTCCAGAACACTTGTGATCATAATACGCCTTTCCTGTGTCATCCCATTGCTCAATGACCCTTGTCATCAAAATATTCCTTGTCCTTTGTCATCACAGTGCTCCATGATACCTTTAATCAAAATTCTACATGACAACTGTCATCACAATGCAAGATGACCAATGTCATCACAAGGCCCCATGACACGTGTCATCACAATTCGCCTTGGCCCTGGACATCTCAATGCTGTATGAACCGTGTCATCACTAGGTTCCAGGACACTTGTCATCACAATGCTCCATGAACTCTGTTATCTCAATGTTCCATGGCCTTTGTATTCACAATGCTCCATTGTCCTAATAATCGCATTGCTCCATGAACACTTTCATCCCAATGCTCCTTGACCACTGTCACCCTAATTCCCCATGACGTCTCGCCTCACTGTCTTCCAAGGCCACTCTCATCAAAATGCTCCATGATCTGTGTCAGCACAATATTGCATGACACTTGTCATCACAATGCTCCATGATGCCTGTCATCACAATGCTCCATGAATTTGTTATCACAATGCTCCAGGACCAGTTTCATCACAATACTCCATCCCCCTTTTCATCACAGTGCACAATGAAACCTTTCATTACAATGCTCCATGACACTTGTCATCACAATGCTCAACGGCCTTTATCGTCACAATGCTCCCAGGCACTTTTCATCACGATGTTCCATGAAAACTTACATCACTTTGCTCCACGACCATTGTCATCACAATAGTCCATACCCTTGTCAACACAATGCTGCATAATCCCTGTCATCACAATTCTCCTTGACTGCTGTCATCACGATAATCCAGGACAATTTTCATAACAATGGTTCATTCCCCCAGTCATCTCAGTGCTCCATGATACCTTTCATCACAATTCCTAGATGATCAATGTCATCACAAGGCCCCATGACACCTGTCATCACAATTCGCTATGACCCTTGTCATCACAATACTCGATGAACCGTGTCATCACAGTGTTCCAGGGCACATGTCATCACAATGATCCATGACGACTTTCATCACAATGCTCCAATACACCTGTCATCACAATGCTCCATGGCCCCTGTTATCATATTGCTCCATGATCACTTTCATCACAATGATCCATGACCAATGTCATCACCATTCCTAATGACGCCTGTCATCTCAATGCTCCATGGCACCTTCATCACAATGCTCCATGAACCCATTCATCACAATGTTCCCTGTCCTTTTCATCACAATGTTCCATGGGCCCTGTCATCACAATGCTCCATGCGCTTGTCATCAAAATGCTCCAGAACTCTGGTCATCATAATGCTCCATGCCAGTGTCATCAAAATGCCCCATGACACTTGTCATCACAATGCTCCACGTCATTTGTCATCACAATGCTCCATGACCCTTGTCATAACAATGGTCCATGGCCTTGTCATCACAATGTTCCATGGCCTCTGACATCACTATGCTCTATGGTTTTTCTCATCACAATGCTCTTTGACCCCTGTCATCACAATGCTTGATGACCATTGTCATCACAATGCTCCAAGAACCCTGTCATCACAATGCTCCATGCCGTTGACATCACAATGCTCCATGGCCCTTGTAATTAGAATGCTCCATGCCCTTGTCATCACAATGCTCCAGAACACTTGTGATCATAATACGCCTTTCCTGTGTCATCCCATTGCTCAATGACCCTTGTCATCAAAATATTCCTTGTCCTTTGTCATCACAGTGCTCCATGATACCTTTAATCAAAATTCTACATGACAACTGTCATCACAATGCAAGATGACCAATGTCATCACAAGGCCCCATGACACGTGTCATCACAATTCGCCTTGGCCCTGGACATCTCAATGCTGTATGAACCGTGTCATCACTAGGTTCCAGGACACTTGTCATCACAATGCTCCATGAACTCTGTTATCTCAATGTTCCATGGCCTTTGTATTCACAATGCTCCATTGTCCTGATAATCGCATTGCTCCATGAACACTTTCATCCCAATGCTCCTTGACCACTGTCACCCTAATTCCCCATGACGTCTCGCCTCACTGTCTTCCAAGGCCACTCTCATCAAAATGCTCCATGATCTGTGTCAGCACAATATTGCATGACACTTGTCATCACAATGCTCCATGATGCCTGTCATCACAATGCTCCATGAATTTGTTATCACAATGCTCCAGGACCAGTTTCATCACAATACTCCATCCCCCTTTTCATCACAGTGCACAATGAAACCTTTCATTACAATGCTCCATGACACTTGTCATCACAATGCTCAACGGCCTTTATCGTCACAATGCTCCCAGGCACTTTTCATCACGATGTTCCATGAAAACTTACATCACTTTGCTCCACGACCATTGTCATCACAATAGTCCATACCCTTGTCAACACAATGCTGCATAATCCCTGTCATCACAATTCTCCTTGACTGCTGTCATCACGATAATCCAGGACAATTTTCATAACAATGGTTCATTCCCCCAGTCATCTCAGTGCTCCATGATACCTTTCATCACAATTCCTAGATGATCAATGTCATCACAAGGCCCCATGACACCTGTCATCACAATTCGCTATGACCCTTGTCATCACAATACTCGATGAACCGTGTCATCACAGTGTTCCAGGGCACATGTCATCACAATGATCCATGACGACTTTCATCACAATGCTCCAATACACCTGTCATCACAATGCTCCATGGCCCCTGTTATCATATTGCTCCATGATCACTTTCATCACAATGATCCATGACCAATGTCATCACCATTCCTAATGACGCCTGTCATCTCAATGCTCCATGGCACCTTCATCACAATGCTCCATGAACCCATTCATCACAATGTTCCCTGTCCTTTTCATCACAATGTTCCATGGGCCCTGTCATCACAATGCTCCATGCGCTTGTCATCAAAATGCTCCAGAACTCTTGTCATCATAATGCTCCATGCCAGTGTCATCAAAATGCCCCATGACACTTGTCATCACAATGCTCCACGTCATTTGTCATCACAATGCTCCATGACCCTTGTCATAACAATGGTCCATGGCCTTGTCATCACAATGTTCCATGGCCTCTGACATCACTATGCTCTATGGTTTTTCTCATCACAATGCTCTTTGACCCCTGTCATCACAATGCTTGATGACCATTGTCATCACAATGCTCCAAGAACCCTGTCATCACAATGCTCCATGCCGTTGACATCACAATGCTCCATGGCCCTTGTAATTAGAATGCTCCATGCCCTTGTCATCACAATGCTCCAGAACACTTGTGATCATAATACGCCTTTCCTGTGTCATCCCATTGCTCAATGACCCTTGTCATCAAAATATTCCTTGTCCTTTGTCATCACAGTGCTCCATGATACCTTTAATCAAAATTCTACATGACAACTGTCATCACAATGCAAGATGACCAATGTCATCACAAGGCCCCATGACACGTGTCATCACAATTCGCCTTGGCCCTGGACATCTCAATGCTGTATGAACCGTGTCATCACTAGGTTCCAGGACACTTGTCATCACAATGCTCCATGAACTCTGTTATCTCAATGTTCCATGGCCTTTGTATTCACAATGCTCCATTGTCCTGATAATCGCATTGCTCCATGAACACTTTCATCCCAATGCTCCTTGACCACTGTCACCCTAATTCCCCATGACGTCTCGCCTCACTGTCTTCCAAGGCCACTCTCATCAAAATGCTCCATGATCTGTGTCAGCACAATATTGCATGACACTTGTCATCACAATGCTCCATGATGCCTGTCATCACAATGCTCCATGAATTTGTTATCACAATGCTCCAGGACCAGTTTCATCACAATACTCCATCCCCCTTTTCATCACAGTGCACAATGAAACCTTTCATTACAATGCTCCATGACACTTGTCATCACAATGCTCAACGGCCTTTATCGTCACAATGCTCCCAGGCACTTTTCATCACGATGTTCCATGAAAACTTACATCACTTTGCTCCACGACCATTGTCATCACAATAGTCCATACCCTTGTCAACACAATGCTGCATAATCCCTGTCATCACAATTCTCCTTGACTGCTGTCATCACGATAATCCAGGACAATTTTCATAACAATGGTTCATTCCCCCAGTCATCTCAGTGCTCCATGATACCTTTCATCACAATTCCTAGATGATCAATGTCATCACAAGGCCCCATGACACCTGTCATCACAATTCGCTATGACCCTTGTCATCACAATACTCGATGAACCGTGTCATCACAGTGTTCCAGGGCACATGTCATCACAATGATCCATGACGACTTTCATCACAATGCTCCAATACACCTGTCATCACAATGCTCCATGGCCCCTGTTATCATATTGCTCCATGATCACTTTCATCACAATGATCCATGACCAATGTCATCACCATTCCTAATGACGCCTGTCATCTCAATGCTCCATGGCACCTTCATCACAATGCTCCATGAACCCATTCATCACAATGTTCCCTGTCCTTTTCATCACAATGTTCCATGGGCCCTGTCATCACAATGCTCCATGCGCTTGTCATCAAAATGCTCCAGAACTCTGGTCATCATAATGCTCCATGCCAGTGTCATCAAAATGCCCCATGACACTTGTCATCACAATGCTCCACGTCATTTGTCATCACAATGCTCCATGACCCTTGTCATAACAATGGTCCATGGCCTTGTCATCACAATGTTCCATGGCCTCTGACATCACTATGCTCTATGGTTTTTCTCATCACAATGCTCTTTGACCCCTGTCATCACAATGCTTGATGACCATTGTCATCACAATGCTCCAAGAACCCTGTCATCACAATGCTCCATGCCGTTGACATCACAATGCTCCATGGCCCTTGTAATTAGAATGCTCCATGCCCTTGTCATCACAATGCTCCAGAACACTTGTGATCATAATACGCCTTTCCTGTGTCATCCCATTGCTCAATGACCCTTGTCATCAAAATATTCCTTGTCCTTTGTCATCACAGTGCTCCATGATACCTTTAATCAAAATTCTACATGACAACTGTCATCACAATGCAAGATGACCAATGTCATCACAAGGCCCCATGACACGTGTCATCACAATTCGCCTTGGCCCTGGACATCTCAATGCTGTATGAACCGTGTCATCACTAGGTTCCAGGACACTTGTCATCACAATGCTCCATGAACTCTGTTATCTCAATGTTCCATGGCCTTTGTATTCACAATGCTCCATTGTCCTGATAATCGCATTGCTCCATGAACACTTTCATCCCAATGCTCCTTGACCACTGTCACCCTAATTCCCCATGACGTCTCGCCTCACTGTCTTCCAAGGCCACTCTCATCAAAATGCTCCATGATCTGTGTCAGCACAATATTGCATGACACTTGTCATCACAATGCTCCATGATGCCTGTCATCACAATGCTCCATGAATTTGTTATCACAATGCTCCAGGACCAGTTTCATCACAATACTCCATCCCCCTTTTCATCACAGTGCACAATGAAACCTTTCATTACAATGCTCCATGACACTTGTCATCACAATGCTCAACGGCCTTTATCGTCACAATGCTCCCAGGCACTTTTCATCACGATGTTCCATGAAAACTTACATCACTTTGCTCCACGACCATTGTCATCACAATAGTCCATACCCTTGTCAACACAATGCTGCATAATCCCTGTCATCACAATTCTCCTTGACTGCTGTCATCACGATAATCCAGGACAATTTTCATAACAATGGTTCATTCCCCCAGTCATCTCAGTGCTCCATGATACCTTTCATCACAATTCCTAGATGATCAATGTCATCACAAGGCCCCATGACACCTGTCATCACAATTCGCTATGACCCTTGTCATCACAATACTCGATGAACCGTGTCATCACAGTGTTCCAGGGCACATGTCATCACAATGATCCATGACGACTTTCATCACAATGCTCCAATACACCTGTCATCACAATGCTCCATGGCCCCTGTTATCATATTGCTCCATGATCACTTTCATCACAATGATCCATGACCAATGTCATCACCATTCCTAATGACGCCTGTCATCTCAATGCTCCATGGCACCTTCATCACAATGCTCCATGAACCCATTCATCACAATGTTCCCTGTCCTTTTCATCACAATGTTCCATGGGCCCTGTCATCACAATGCTCCATGCGCTTGTCATCAAAATGCTCCAGAACTCTGGTCATCATAATGCTCCATGCCAGTGTCATCAAAATGCCCCATGACACTTGTCATCACAATGCTCCACGTCATTTGTCATCACAATGCTCCATGACCCTTGTCATAACAATGGTCCATGGCCTTGTCATCACAATGTTCCATGGCCTCTGACATCACTATGCTCTATGGTTTTTCTCATCACAATGCTCTTTGACCCCTGTCATCACAATGCTTGATGACCATTGTCATCACAATGCTCCAAGAACCCTGTCATCACAATGCTCCATGCCGTTGACATCACAATGCTCCATGGCCCTTGTAATTAGAATGCTCCATGCCCTTGTCATCACAATGCTCCAGAACACTTGTGATCATAATACGCCTTTCCTGTGTCATCCCATTGCTCAATGACCCTTGTCATCAAAATATTCCTTGTCCTTTGTCATCACAGTGCTCCATGATACCTTTAATCAAAATTCTACATGACAACTGTCATCACAATGCAAGATGACCAATGTCATCACAAGGCCCCATGACACGTGTCATCACAATTCGCCTTGGCCCTGGACATCTCAATGCTGTATGAACCGTGTCATCACTAGGTTCCAGGACACTTGTCATCACAATGCTCCATGAACTCTGTTATCTCAATGTTCCATGGCCTTTGTATTCACAATGCTCCATTGTCCTGATAATCGCATTGCTCCATCAACACTTTCATCCCAATGCTCCTTGACCACTGTCACCCTAATTCCCCATGACGTCTCGCCTCACTGTCTTCCAAGGCCACTCTCATCAAAATGCTCCATGATCTGTGTCAGCACAATATTGCATGACACTTGTCATCACAATGCTCCATGATGCCTGTCATCACAATGCTCCATGAATTTGTTATCACAATGCTCCAGGACCAGTTTCATCACAATACTCCATCCCCCTTTTCATCACAGTGCACAATGAAACCTTTCATTACAATGCTCCATGACACTTGTCATCACAATGCTCAACGGCCTTTATCGTCACAATGCTCCCAGGCACTTTTCATCACGATGTTCCATGAAAACTTACATCACTTTGCTCCACGACCATTGTCATCACAATAGTCCATACCCTTGTCAACACAATGCTGCATAATCCCTGTCATCACAATTCTCCTTGACTGCTGTCATCACGATAATCCAGGACAATTTTCATAACAATGGTTCATTCCCCCAGTCATCTCAGTGCTCCATGATACCTTTCATCACAATTCCTAGATGATCAATGTCATCACAAGGCCCCATGACACCTGTCATCACAATTCGCTATGACCCTTGTCATCACAATACTCGATGAACCGTGTCATCACAGTGTTCCAGGGCACATGTCATCACAATGATCCATGACGACTTTCATCACAATGCTCCAATACACCTGTCATCACAATGCTCCATGGCCCCTGTTATCATATTGCTCCATGATCACTTTCATCACAATGATCCATGACCAATGTCATCACCATTCCTAATGACGCCTGTCATCTCAATGCTCCATGGCACCTTCATCACAATGCTCCATGAACCCATTCATCACAATGTTCCCTGTCCTTTTCATCACAATGTTCCATGGGCCCTGTCATCACAATGCTCCATGCGCTTGTCATCAAAATGCTCCAGAACTCTGGTCATCATAATGCTCCATGCCAGTGTCATCAAAATGCCCCATGACACTTGTCATCACAATGCTCCACGTCATTTGTCATCACAATGCTCCATGACCCTTGTCATAACAATGGTCCATGGCCTTGTCATCACAATGTTCCATGGCCTCTGACATCACTATGCTCTATGGTTTTTCTCATCACAATGCTCTTTGACCCCTGTCATCACAATGCTTGATGACCATTGTCATCACAATGCTCCAAGAACCCTGTCATCACAATGCTCCATGCCGTTGACATCACAATGCTCCATGGCCCTTGTAATTAGAATGCTCCATGCCCTTGTCATCACAATGCTCCAGAACACTTGTGATCATAATACGCCTTTCCTGTGTCATCCCATTGCTCAATGACCCTTGTCATCAAAATATTCCTTGTCCTTTGTCATCACAGTGCTCCATGATACCTTTAATCAAAATTCTACATGACAACTGTCATCACAATGCAAGATGACCAATGTCATCACAAGGCCCCATGACACGTGTCATCACAATTCGCCTTGGCCCTGGACATCTCAATGCTGTATGAACCGTGTCATCACTAGGTTCCAGGACACTTGTCATCACAATGCTCCATGAACTCTGTTATCTCAATGTTCCATGGCCTTTGTATTCACAATGCTCCATTGTCCTGATAATCGCATTGCTCCATGAACACTTTCATCCCAATGCTCCTTGACCACTGTCACCCTAATTCCCCATGACGTCTCGCCTCACTGTCTTCCAAGGCCACTCTCATCAAAATGCTCCATGATCTGTGTCAGCACAATATTGCATGACACTTGTCATCACAATGCTCCATGATGCCTGTCATCACAATGCTCCATGAATTTGTTATCACAATGCTCCAGGACCAGTTTCATCACAATACTCCATCCCCCTTTTCATCACAGTGCACAATGAAACCTTTCATTACAATGCTCCATGACACTTGTCATCACAATGCTCAACGGCCTTTATCGTCACAATGCTCCCAGGCACTTTTCATCACGATGTTCCATGAAAACTTACATCACTTTGCTCCACGACCATTGTCATCACAATAGTCCATACCCTTGTCAACACAATGCTGCATAATCCCTGTCATCACAATTCTCCTTGACTGCTGTCATCACGATAATCCAGGACAATTTTCATAACAATGGTTCATTCCCCCAGTCATCTCAGTGCTCCATGATACCTTTCATCACAATTCCTAGATGATCAATGTCATCACAAGGCCCCATGACACCTGTCATCACAATTCGCTATGACCCTTGTCATCACAATACTCGATGAACCGTGTCATCACAGTGTTCCAGGGCACATGTCATCACAATGATCCATGACGACTTTCATCACAATGCTCCAATACACCTGTCATCACAATGCTCCATGGCCCCTGTTATCATATTGCTCCATGATCACTTTCATCACAATGATCCATGACCAATGTCATCACCATTCCTAATGACGCCTGTCATCTCAATGCTCCATGGCACCTTCATCACAATGCTCCATGAACCCATTCATCACAATGTTCCCTGTCCTTTTCATCACAATGTTCCATGGGCCCTGTCATCACAATGCTCCATGCGCTTGTCATCAAAATGCTCCAGAACTCTGGTCATCATAATGCTCCATGCCAGTGTCATCAAAATGCCCCATGACACTTGTCATCACAATGCTCCACGTCATTTGTCATCACAATGCTCCATGACCCTTGTCATAACAATGGTCCATGGCCTTGTCATCACAATGTTCCATGGCCTCTGACATCACTATGCTCTATGGTTTTTCTCATCACAATGCTCTTTGACCCCTGTCATCACAATGCTTGATGACCATTGTCATCACAATGCTCCAAGAACCCTGTCATCACAATGCTCCATGCCGTTGACATCACAATGCTCCATGGCCCTTGTAATTAGAATGCTCCATGCCCTTGTCATCACAATGCTCCAGAACACTTGTGATCATAATACGCCTTTCCTGTGTCATCCCATTGCTCAATGACCCTTGTCATCAAAATATTCCTTGTCCTTTGTCATCACAGTGCTCCATGATACCTTTAATCAAAATTCTACATGACAACTGTCATCACAATGCAAGATGACCAATGTCATCACAAGGCCCCATGACACGTGTCATCACAATTCGCCTTGGCCCTGGACATCTCAATGCTGTATGAACCGTGTCATCACTAGGTTCCAGGACACTTGTCATCACAATGCTCCATGAACTCTGTTATCTCAATGTTCCATGGCCTTTGTATTCACAATGCTCCATTGTCCTGATAATCGCATTGCTCCATGAACACTTTCATCCCAATGCTCCTTGACCACTGTCACCCTAATTCCCCATGACGTCTCGCCTCACTGTCTTCCAAGGCCACTCTCATCAAAATGCTCCATGATCTGTGTCAGCACAATATTGCATGACACTTGTCATCACAATGCTCCATGATGCCTGTCATCACAATGCTCCATGAATTTGTTATCACAATGCTCCAGGACCAGTTTCATCACAATACTCCATCCCCCTTTTCATCACAGTGCACAATGAAACCTTTCATTACAATGCTCCATGACACTTGTCATCACAATGCTCAACGGCCTTTATCGTCACAATGCTCCCAGGCACTTTTCATCACGATGTTCCATGAAAACTTACATCACTTTGCTCCACGACCATTGTCATCACAATAGTCCATACCCTTGTCAACACAATGCTGCATAATCCCTGTCATCACAATTCTCCTTGACTGCTGTCATCACGATAATCCAGGACAATTTTCATAACAATGGTTCATTCCCCCAGTCATCTCAGTGCTCCATGATACCTTTCATCACAATTCCTAGATGATCAATGTCATCACAAGGCCCCATGACACCTGTCATCACAATTCGCTATGACCCTTGTCATCACAATACTCGATGAACCGTGTCATCACAGTGTTCCAGGGCACATGTCATCACAATGATCCATGACGACTTTCATCACAATGCTCCAATACACCTGTCATCACAATGCTCCATGGCCCCTGTTATCATATTGCTCCATGATCACTTTCATCACAATGATCCATGACCAATGTCATCACCATTCCTAATGACGCCTGTCATCTCAATGCTCCATGGCACCTTCATCACAATGCTCCATGAACCCATTCATCACAATGTTCCCTGTCCTTTTCATCACAATGTTCCATGGGCCCTGTCATCACAATGCTCCATGCGCTTGTCATCAAAATGCTCCAGAACTCTGGTCATCATAATGCTCCATGCCAGTGTCATCAAAATGCCCCATGACACTTGTCATCACAATGCTCCACGTCATTTGTCATCACAATGCTCCATGACCCTTGTCATAACAATGGTCCATGGCCTTGTCATCACAATGTTCCATGGCCTCTGACATCACTATGCTCTATGGTTTTTCTCATCACAATGCTCTTTGACCCCTGTCATCACAATGCTTGATGACCATTGTCATCACAATGCTCCAAGAACCCTGTCATCACAATGCTCCATGCCGTTGACATCACAATGCTCCATGGCCCTTGTAATTAGAATGCTCCATGCCCTTGTCATCACAATGCTCCAGAACACTTGTGATCATAATACGCCTTTCCTGTGTCATCCCATTGCTCAATGACCCTTGTCATCAAAATATTCCTTGTCCTTTGTCATCACAGTGCTCCATGATACCTTTAATCAAAATTCTACATGACAACTGTCATCACAATGCAAGATGACCAATGTCATCACAAGGCCCCATGACACGTGTCATCACAATTCGCCTTGGCCCTGGACATCTCAATGCTGTATGAACCGTGTCATCACTAGGTTCCAGGACACTTGTCATCACAATGCTCCATGAACTCTGTTATCTCAATGTTCCATGGCCTTTGTATTCACAATGCTCCATTGTCCTGATAATCGCATTGCTCCATGAACACTTTCATCCCAATGCTCCTTGACCACTGTCACCCTAATTCCCCATGACGTCTCGCCTCACTGTCTTCCAAGGCCACTCTCATCAAAATGCTCCATGATCTGTGTCAGCACAATATTGCATGACACTTGTCATCACAATGCTCCATGATGCCTGTCATCACAATGCTCCATGAATTTGTTATCACAATGCTCCAGGACCAGTTTCATCACAATACTCCATCCCCCTTTTCATCACAGTGCACAATGAAACCTTTCATTACAATGCTCCATGACACTTGTCATCACAATGCTCAACGGCCTTTATCGTCACAATGCTCCCAGGCACTTTTCATCACGATGTTCCATGAAAACTTACATCACTTTGCTCCACGACCATTGTCATCACAATAGTCCATACCCTTGTCAACACAATGCTGCATAATCCCTGTCATCACAATTCTCCTTGACTGCTGTCATCACGATAATCCAGGACAATTTTCATAACAATGGTTCATTCCCCCAGTCATCTCAGTGCTCCATGATACCTTTCATCACAATTCCTAGATGATCAATGTCATCACAAGGCCCCATGACACCTGTCATCACAATTCGCTATGACCCTTGTCATCACAATACTCGATGAACCGTGTCATCACAGTGTTCCAGGGCACATGTCATCACAATGATCCATGACGACTTTCATCACAATGCTCCAATACACCTGTCATCACAATGCTCCATGGCCCCTGTTATCATATTGCTCCATGATCACTTTCATCACAATGATCCATGACCAATGTCATCACCATTCCTAATGACGCCTGTCATCTCAATGCTCCATGGCACCTTCATCACAATGCTCCATGAACCCATTCATCACAATGTTCCCTGTCCTTTTCATCACAATGTTCCATGGGCCCTGTCATCACAATGCTCCATGCGCTTGTCATCAAAATGCTCCAGAACTCTGGTCATCATAATGCTCCATGCCAGTGTCATCAAAATGCCCCATGACACTTGTCATCACAATGCTCCACGTCATTTGTCATCACAATGCTCCATGACCCTTGTCATAACAATGGTCCATGGCCTTGTCATCACAATGTTCCATGGCCTCTGACATCACTATGCTCTATGGTTTTTCTCATCACAATGCTCTTTGACCCCTGTCATCACAATGCTTGATGACCATTGTCATCACAATGCTCCAAGAACCCTGTCATCACAATGCTCCATGCCGTTGACATCACAATGCTCCATGGCCCTTGTAATTAGAATGCTCCATGCCCTTGTCATCACAATGCTCCAGAACACTTGTGATCATAATACGCCTTTCCTGTGTCATCCCATTGCTCAATGACCCTTGTCATCAAAATATTCCTTGTCCTTTGTCATCACAGTGCTCCATGATACCTTTAATCAAAATTCTACATGACAACTGTCATCACAATGCAAGATGACCAATGTCATCACAAGGCCCCATGACACGTGTCATCACAATTCGCCTTGGCCCTGGACATCTCAATGCTGTATGAACCGTGTCATCACTAGGTTCCAGGACACTTGTCATCACAATGCTCCATGAACTCTGTTATCTCAATGTTCCATGGCCTTTGTATTCACAATGCTCCATTGTCCTGATAATCGCATTGCTCCATGAACACTTTCATCCCAATGCTCCTTGACCACTGTCACCCTAATTCCCCATGACGTCTCGCCTCACTGTCTTCCAAGGCCACTCTCATCAAAATGCTCCATGATCTGTGTCAGCACAATATTGCATGACACTTGTCATCACAATGCTCCATGATGCCTGTCATCACAATGCTCCATGAATTTGTTATCACAATGCTCCAGGACCAGTTTCATCACAATACTCCATCCCCCTTTTCATCACAGTGCACAATGAAACCTTTCATTACAATGCTCCATGACACTTGTCATCACAATGCTCAACGGCCTTTATCGTCACAATGCTCCCAGGCACTTTTCATCACGATGTTCCATGAAAACTTACATCACTTTGCTCCACGACCATTGTCATCACAATAGTCCATACCCTTGTCAACACAATGCTGCATAATCCCTGTCATCACAATTCTCCTTGACTGCTGTCATCACGATAATCCAGGACAATTTTCATAACAATGGTTCATTCCCCCAGTCATCTCAGTGCTCCATGATACCTTTCATCACAATTCCTAGATGATCAATGTCATCACAAGGCCCCATGACACCTGTCATCACAATTCGCTATGACCCTTGTCATCACAATACTCGATGAACCGTGTCATCACAGTGTTCCAGGGCACATGTCATCACAATGATCCATGACGACTTTCATCACAATGCTCCAATACACCTGTCATCACAATGCTCCATGGCCCCTGTTATCATATTGCTCCATGATCACTTTCATCACAATGATCCATGACCAATGTCATCACCATTCCTAATGACGCCTGTCATCTCAATGCTCCATGGCACCTTCATCACAATGCTCCATGAACCCATTCATCACAATGTTCCCTGTCCTTTTCATCACAATGTTCCATGGGCCCTGTCATCACAATGCTCCATGCGCTTGTCATCAAAATGCTCCAGAACTCTGGTCATCATAATGCTCCATGCCAGTGTCATCAAAATGCCCCATGACACTTGTCATCACAATGCTCCACGTCATTTGTCATCACAATGCTCCATGACCCTTGTCATAACAATGGTCCATGGCCTTGTCATCACAATGTTCCATGGCCTCTGACATCACTATGCTCTATGGTTTTTCTCATCACAATGCTCTTTGACCCCTGTCATCACAATGCTTGATGACCATTGTCATCACAATGCTCCAAGAACCCTGTCATCACAATGCTCCATGCCGTTGACATCACAATGCTCCATGGCCCTTGTAATTAGAATGCTCCATGCCCTTGTCATCACAATGCTCCAGAACACTTGTGATCATAATACGCCTTTCCTGTGTCATCCCATTGCTCAATGACCCTTGTCATCAAAATATTCCTTGTCCTTTGTCATCACAGTGCTCCATGATACCTTTAATCAAAATTCTACATGACAACTGTCATCACAATGCAAGATGACCAATGTCATCACAAGGCCCCATGACACGTGTCATCACAATTCGCCTTGGCCCTGGACATCTCAATGCTGTATGAACCGTGTCATCACTAGGTTCCAGGACACTTGTCATCACAATGCTCCATGAACTCTGTTATCTCAATGTTCCATGGCCTTTGTATTCACAATGCTCCATTGTCCTGATAATCGCATTGCTCCATGAACACTTTCATCCCAATGCTCCTTGACCACTGTCACCCTAATTCCCCATGACGTCTCGCCTCACTGTCTTCCAAGGCCACTCTCATCAAAATGCTCCATGATCTGTGTCAGCACAATATTGCATGACACTTGTCATCACAATGCTCCATGATGCCTGTCATCACAATGCTCCATGAATTTGTTATCACAATGCTCCAGGACCAGTTTCATCACAATACTCCATCCCCCTTTTCATCACAGTGCACAATGAAACCTTTCATTACAATGCTCCATGACACTTGTCATCACAATGCTCAACGGCCTTTATCGTCACAATGCTCCCAGGCACTTTTCATCACGATGTTCCATGAAAACTTACATCACTTTGCTCCACGACCATTGTCATCACAATAGTCCATACCCTTGTCAACACAATGCTGCATAATCCCTGTCATCACAATTCTCCTTGACTGCTGTCATCACGATAATCCAGGACAATTTTCATAACAATGGTTCATTCCCCCAGTCATCTCAGTGCTCCATGATACCTTTCATCACAATTCCTAGATGATCAATGTCATCACAAGGCCCCATGACACCTGTCATCACAATTCGCTATGACCCTTGTCATCACAATACTCGATGAACCGTGTCATCACAGTGTTCCAGGGCACATGTCATCACAATGATCCATGACGACTTTCATCACAATGCTCCAATACACCTGTCATCACAATGCTCCATGGCCCCTGTTATCATATTGCTCCATGATCACTTTCATCACAATGATCCATGACCAATGTCATCACCATTCCTAATGACGCCTGTCATCTCAATGCTCCATGGCACCTTCATCACAATGCTCCATGAACCCATTCATCACAATGTTCCCTGTCCTTTTCATCACAATGTTCCATGGGCCCTGTCATCACAATGCTCCATGCGCTTGTCATCAAAATGCTCCAGAACTCTGGTCATCATAATGCTCCATGCCAGTGTCATCAAAATGCCCCATGACACTTGTCATCACAATGCTCCACGTCATTTGTCATCACAATGCTCCATGACCCTTGTCATAACAATGGTCCATGGCCTTGTCATCACAATGTTCCATGGCCTCTGACATCACTATGCTCTATGGTTTTTCTCATCACAATGCTCTTTGACCCCTGTCATCACAATGCTTGATGACCATTGTCATCACAATGCTCCAAGAACCCTGTCATCACAATGCTCCATGCCGTTGACATCACAATGCTCCATGGCCCTTGTAATTAGAATGCTCCATGCCCTTGTCATCACAATGCTCCAGAACACTTGTGATCATAATACGCCTTTCCTGTGTCATCCCATTGCTCAATGACCCTTGTCATCAAAATATTCCTTGTCCTTTGTCATCACAGTGCTCCATGATACCTTTAATCAAAATTCTACATGACAACTGTCATCACAATGCAAGATGACCAATGTCATCACAAGGCCCCATGACACGTGTCATCACAATTCGCCTTGGCCCTGGACATCTCAATGCTGTATGAACCGTGTCATCACTAGGTTCCAGGACACTTGTCATCACAATGCTCCATGAACTCTGTTATCTCAATGTTCCATGGCCTTTGTATTCACAATGCTCCATTGTCCTGATAATCGCATTGCTCCATGAACACTTTCATCCCAATGCTCCTTGACCACTGTCACCCTAATTCCCCATGACGTCTCGCCTCACTGTCTTCCAAGGCCACTCTCATCAAAATGCTCCATGATCTGTGTCAGCACAATATTGCATGACACTTGTCATCACAATGCTCCATGATGCCTGTCATCACAATGCTCCATGAATTTGTTATCACAATGCTCCAGGACCAGTTTCATCACAATACTCCATCCCCCTTTTCATCACAGTGCACAATGAAACCTTTCATTACAATGCTCCATGACACTTGTCATCACAATGCTCAACGGCCTTTATCGTCACAATGCTCCCAGGCACTTTTCATCACGATGTTCCATGAAAACTTACATCACTTTGCTCCACGACCATTGTCATCACAATAGTCCATACCCTTGTCAACACAATGCTGCATAATCCCTGTCATCACAATTCTCCTTGACTGCTGTCATCACGATAATCCAGGACAATTTTCATAACAATGGTTCATTCCCCCAGTCATCTCAGTGCTCCATGATACCTTTCATCACAATTCCTAGATGATCAATGTCATCACAAGGCCCCATGACACCTGTCATCACAATTCGCTATGACCCTTGTCATCACAATACTCGATGAACCGTGTCATCACAGTGTTCCAGGGCACATGTCATCACAATGATCCATGACGACTTTCATCACAATGCTCCAATACACCTGTCATCACAATGCTCCATGGCCCCTGTTATCATATTGCTCCATGATCACTTTCATCACAATGATCCATGACCAATGTCATCACCATTCCTAATGACGCCTGTCATCTCAATGCTCCATGGCACCTTCATCACAATGCTCCATGAACCCATTCATCACAATGTTCCCTGTCCTTTTCATCACAATGTTCCATGGGCCCTGTCATCACAATGCTCCATGCGCTTGTCATCAAAATGCTCCAGAACTCTGGTCATCATAATGCTCCATGCCAGTGTCATCAAAATGCCCCATGACACTTGTCATCACAATGCTCCACGTCATTTGTCATCACAATGCTCCATGACCCTTGTCATAACAATGGTCCATGGCCTTGTCATCACAATGTTCCATGGCCTCTGACATCACTATGCTCTATGGTTTTTCTCATCACAATGCTCTTTGACCCCTGTCATCACAATGCTTGATGACCATTGTCATCACAATGCTCCAAGAACCCTGTCATCACAATGCTCCATGCCGTTGACATCACAATGCTCCATGGCCCTTGTAATTAGAATGCTCCATGCCCTTGTCATCACAATGCTCCAGAACACTTGTGATCATAATACGCCTTTCCTGTGTCATCCCATTGCTCAATGACCCTTGTCATCAAAATATTCCTTGTCCTTTGTCATCACAGTGCTCCATGATACCTTTAATCAAAATTCTACATGACAACTGTCATCACAATGCAAGATGACCAATGTCATCACAAGGCCCCATGACACGTGTCATCACAATTCGCCTTGGCCCTGGACATCTCAATGCTGTATGAACCGTGTCATCACTAGGTTCCAGGACACTTGTCATCACAATGCTCCATGAACTCTGTTATCTCAATGTTCCATGGCCTTTGTATTCACAATGCTCCATTGTCCTGATAATCGCATTGCTCCATGAACACTTTCATCCCAATGCTCCTTGACCACTGTCACCCTAATTCCCCATGACGTCTCGCCTCACTGTCTTCCAAGGCCACTCTCATCAAAATGCTCCATGATCTGTGTCAGCACAATATTGCATGACACTTGTCATCACAATGCTCCATGATGCCTGTCATCACAATGCTCCATGAATTTGTTATCACAATGCTCCAGGACCAGTTTCATCACAATACTCCATCCCCCTTTTCATCACAGTGCACAATGAAACCTTTCATTACAATGCTCCATGACACTTGTCATCACAATGCTCAACGGCCTTTATCGTCACAATGCTCCCAGGCACTTTTCATCACGATGTTCCATGAAAACTTACATCACTTTGCTCCACGACCATTGTCATCACAATAGTCCATACCCTTGTCAACACAATGCTGCATAATCCCTGTCATCACAATTCTCCTTGACTGCTGTCATCACGATAATCCAGGACAATTTTCATAACAATGGTTCATTCCCCCAGTCATCTCAGTGCTCCATGATACCTTTCATCACAATTCCTAGATGATCAATGTCATCACAAGGCCCCATGACACCTGTCATCACAATTCGCTATGACCCTTGTCATCACAATACTCGATGAACCGTGTCATCACAGTGTTCCAGGGCACATGTCATCACAATGATCCATGACGACTTTCATCACAATGCTCCAATACACCTGTCATCACAATGCTCCATGGCCCCTGTTATCATATTGCTCCATGATCACTTTCATCACAATGATCCATGACCAATGTCATCACCATTCCTAATGACGCCTGTCATCTCAATGCTCCATGGCACCTTCATCACAATGCTCCATGAACCCATTCATCACAATGTTCCCTGTCCTTTTCATCACAATGTTCCATGGGCCCTGTCATCACAATGCTCCATGCGCTTGTCATCAAAATGCTCCAGAACTCTGGTCATCATAATGCTCCATGCCAGTGTCATCAAAATGCCCCATGACACTTGTCATCACAATGCTCCACGTCATTTGTCATCACAATGCTCCATGACCCTTGTCATAACAATGGTCCATGGCCTTGTCATCACAATGTTCCATGGCCTCTGACATCACTATGCTCTATGGTTTTTCTCATCACAATGCTCTTTGACCCCTGTCATCACAATGCTTGATGACCATTGTCATCACAATGCTCCAAGAACCCTGTCATCACAATGCTCCATGCCGTTGACATCACAATGCTCCATGGCCCTTGTAATTAGAATGCTCCATGCCCTTGTCATCACAATGCTCCAGAACACTTGTGATCATAATACGCCTTTCCTGTGTCATCCCATTGCTCAATGACCCTTGTCATCAAAATATTCCTTGTCCTTTGTCATCACAGTGCTCCATGATACCTTTAATCAAAATTCTACATGACAACTGTCATCACAATGCAAGATGACCAATGTCATCACAAGGCCCCATGACACGTGTCATCACAATTCGCCTTGGCCCTGGACATCTCAATGCTTTATGAACCGTGTCATCACTAGGTTCCAGGACACTTGTCATCACAATGCTCCATGAACTCTGTTATCTCAATGTTCCATGGCCTTTGTATTCACAATGCTCCATTGTCCTGATAATCGCATTGCTCCATGAACACTTTCATCCCAATGCTCCTTGACCACTGTCACCCTAATTCCCCATGACGTCTCGCCTCACTGTCTTCCAAGGCCACTCTCATCAAAATGCTCCATGATCTGTGTCAGCACAATATTGCATGACACTTGTCATCACAATGCTCCATGATGCCTGTCATCACAATGCTCCATGAATTTGTTATCACAATGCTCCAGGACCAGTTTCATCACAATACTCCATCCCCCTTTTCATCACAGTGCACAATGAAACCTTTCATTACAATGCTCCATGACACTTGTCATCACAATGCTCAACGGCCTTTATCGTCACAATGCTCCCAGGCACTTTTCATCACGATGTTCCATGAAAACTTACATCACTTTGCTCCACGACCATTGTCATCACAATAGTCCATACCCTTGTCAACACAATGCTGCATAATCCCTGTCATCACAATTCTCCTTGACTGCTGTCATCACGATAATCCAGGACAATTTTCATAACAATGGTTCATTCCCCCAGTCATCTCAGTGCTCCATGATACCTTTCATCACAATTCCTAGATGATCAATGTCATCACAAGGCCCCATGACACCTGTCATCACAATTCGCTATGACCCTTGTCATCACAATACTCGATGAACCGTGTCATCACAGTGTTCCAGGGCACATGTCATCACAATGATCCATGACGACTTTCATCACAATGCTCCAATACACCTGTCATCACAATGCTCCATGGCCCCTGTTATCATATTGCTCCATGATCACTTTCATCACAATGATCCATGACCAATGTCATCACCATTCCTAATGACGCCTGTCATCTCAATGCTCCATGGCACCTTCATCACAATGCTCCATGAACCCATTCATCACAATGTTCCCTGTCCTTTTCATCACAATGTTCCATGGGCCCTGTCATCACAATGCTCCATGCGCTTGTCATCAAAATGCTCCAGAACTCTGGTCATCATAATGCTCCATGCCAGTGTCATCAAAATGCCCCATGACACTTGTCATCACAATGCTCCACGTCATTTGTCATCACAATGCTCCATGACCCTTGTCATAACAATGGTCCATGGCCTTGTCATCACAATGTTCCATGGCCTCTGACATCACTATGCTCTATGGTTTTTCTCATCACAATGCTCTTTGACCCCTGTCATCACAATGCTTGATGACCATTGTCATCACAATGCTCCAAGAACCCTGTCATCACAATGCTCCATGCCGTTGACATCACAATGCTCCATGGCCCTTGTAATTAGAATGCTCCATGCCCTTGTCATCACAATGCTCCAGAACACTTGTGATCATAATACGCCTTTCCTGTGTCATCCCATTGCTCAATGACCCTTGTCATCAAAATATTCCTTGTCCTTTGTCATCACAGTGCTCCATGATACCTTTAATCAAAATTCTACATGACAACTGTCATCACAATGCAAGATGACCAATGTCATCACAAGGCCCCATGACACGTGTCATCACAATTCGCCTTGGCCCTGGACATCTCAATGCTGTATGAACCGTGTCATCACTAGGTTCCAGGACACTTGTCATCACAATGCTCCATGAACTCTGTTATCTCAATGTTCCATGGCCTTTGTATTCACAATGCTCCATTGTCCTGATAATCGCATTGCTCCATGAACACTTTCATCCCAATGCTCCTTGACCACTGTCACCCTAATTCCCCATGACGTCTCGCCTCACTGTCTTCCAAGGCCACTCTCATCAAAATGCTCCATGATCTGTGTCAGCACAATATTGCATGACACTTGTCATCACAATGCTCCATGATGCCTGTCATCACAATGCTCCATGAATTTGTAATCACAATGCTCCAGGACCAGTTTCATCACAATAGTCCATCCCCCTTTTCATCACAGTGCACAATGAAACCTTTCATTACAATGCTCCATGACACTTGTCATCACAATGCTCAACGGCCTTTATCGTCACAATGCTCCCAGGCACTTTTCATCACGATGTTCCATGAAAACTTACATCACTTTGCTCCACGACCATTGTCATCACAATAGTCCATACCCTTGTCAACACAATGCTGCATAATCCCTGTCATCACAATTCTCCTTGACTGCTGTCATCACGATAATCCAGGACAATTTTCATAACAATGGTTCATTCCCCCAGTCATCTCAGTGCTCCATGATACCTTTCATCACAATTCCTAGATGATCAATGTCATCACAAGGCCCCATGACACCTGTCATCACAATTCGCTATGACCCTTGTCATCACAATACTCGATGAACCGTGTCATCACAGTGTTCCAGGGCACATGTCATCACAATGATCCATGACGACTTTCATCACAATGCTCCAATACACCTGTCATCACAATGCTCCATGGCCCCTGTTATCATATTGCTCCATGATCACTTTCATCACAATGATCCATGACCAATGTCATCACCATTCCTAATGACGCCTGTCATCTCAATGCTCCATGGCACCTTCATCACAATGCTCCATGAACCCATTCATCACAATGTTCCCTGTCCTTTTCATCACAATGTTCCATGGGCCCTGTCATCACAATGCTCCATGCGCTTGTCATCAAAATGCTCCAGAACTCTGGTCATCATAATGCTCCATGCCAGTGTCATCAAAATGCCCCATGACACTTGTCATCACAATGCTCCACGTCATTTGTCATCACAATGCTCCATGACCCTTGTCATAACAATGGTCCATGGCCTTGTCATCACAATGTTCCATGGCCTCTGACATCACTATGCTCTATGGTTTTTCTCATCACAATGCTCTTTGACCCCTGTCATCACAATGCTTGATGACCATTGTCATCACAATGCTCCAAGAACCCTGTCATCACAATGCTCCATGCCGTTGACATCACAATGCTCCATGGCCCTTGTAATTAGAATGCTCCATGCCCTTGTCATCACAATGCTCCAGAACACTTGTGATCATAATACGCCTTTCCTGTGTCATCCCATTGCTCAATGACCCTTGTCATCAAAATATTCCTTGTCCTTTGTCATCACAGTGCTCCATGATACCTTTAATCAAAATTCTACAGGACAACTGTCATCACAATGCAAGATGACCAATGTCATCACAAGGCCCCATGACACGTGTCATCACAATTCGCCTTGGCCCTGGACATCTCAATGCTGTATGAACCGTGTCATCACTAGGTTCCAGGACACTTGTCATCACAATGCTCCATGAACTCTGTTATCTCAATGTTCCATGGCCTTTGTATTCACAATGCTCCATTGTCCTGATAATCGCATTGCTCCATGAACACTTTCATCCCAATGCTCCTTGACCACTGTCACCCTAATTCCCCATGACGTCTCGCCTCACTGTCTTCCAAGGCCACTCTCATCAAAATGCTCCATGATCTGTGTCAGCACAATATTGCATGACACTTGTCATCACAATGCTCCATGATGCCTGTCATCACAATGCTCCATGAATTTGTAATCACAATGCTCCAGGACCAGTTTCATCACAGTAGTCCATCCCCCTTTTCATCACAGTGCACAATGAAACCTTTCATTACAATGCTCCATGACACTTGTCATCACAATGCTCAACGGACTTTATCGTCACAATGCTCCCAGGCACTTTTCATCACGATGTTCCATGAAAACTTACATCACTTTGCTCCACGACCATTGTCATCACAATAGTCCATACCCTTGTCAACACAATGCTGCATAATCCCTGTCATCACAATTCTCCTTGACTGCTGTCATCACGATAATCCAGGACAATTTTCATAACAATGGTTCATTCCCCCAGTCATCTCAGTGCTCCATGATACCTTTCATCACAATTCCTAGATGATCAATGTCATCACAAGGCCCCATGACACCTGTCATCACAATTCGCTATGACCCTTGTCATCACAATACTCGATGAACCGTGTCATCACAGTGTTCCAGGGCACATGTCATCACAATGATCCATGACGACTTTCATCACAATGCTCCAATACACCTGTCATCACAATGCTCCATGGCCCCTGTTATCATATTGCTCCATGATCACTTTCATCACAATGATCCATGACCAATGTCATCACCATTCCTAATGACGCCTGTCATCTCAATGCTCCATGGCACCTTCATCACAATGCTCCATGAACCCATTCATCACAATGTTCCCTGTCCTTTTCATCACAATGTTCCATGGGCCCTGTCATCACAATGCTCCATGCGCTTGTCATCAAAATGCTCCAGAACTCTGGTCATCATAATGCTCCATGCCACTGTCATCAAAATGCCCCATGACACTTGTCATCACAATGCTCCACGTCATTTGTCATCACAATGCTCCATGACCCTTGTCATAACAATGGTCCATGGCCTTGTCATCACAATGTTCCATGGCCTCTGACATCACTATGCTCTATGGTTTTTCTCATCACAATGCTCTTTGACCCCTGTCATCACAATGCTTGATGACCATTGTCATCACAATGCTCCAAGAACCCTGTCATCACAATGCTCCATGCCGTTGACATCACAATGCTCCATGGCCCTTGTAATTAGAATGCTCCATGCCCTTGTCATCACAATGCTCCAGAACACTTGTGATCATAATACGCCTTTCCTGTGTCATCCCATTGCTCAATGACCCTTGTCATCAAAATATTCCTTGTCCTTTGTCATCACAGTGCTCCATGATACCTTTAATCAAAATTCTACATGACAACTGTCATCACAATGCAAGATGACCAATGTCATCACAAGGCCCCATGACACGTGTCATCACAATTCGCCTTGGCCCTGGACATCTCAATGCTGTATGAACCGTGTCATCACTAGGTTCCAGGACACTTGTCATCACAATGCTCCATGAACTCTGTTATCTCAATGTTCCATGGCCTTTGTATTCACAATGCTCCATTGTCCTGATAATCGCATTGCTCCATGAACACTTTCATCCCAATGCTCCTTGACCACTGTCACCCTAATTCCCCATGACGTCTCGCCTCACTGTCTTCCAAGGCCACTCTCATCAAAATGCTCCATGATCTGTGTCAGCACAATATTGCATGACACTTGTCATCACAATGCTCCATGATGCCTGTCATCACAATGCTCCATGAATTTGTTATCACAATGCTCCAGGACCAGTTTCATCACAGTAGTCCATCCCCCTTTTCATCACAGTGCACAATGAAACCTTTCATTACAATGCTCCATGACACTTGTCATCACAATGCTCAACGGCCTTTATCGTCACAATGCTCCCAGGCACTTTTCATCACGATGTTCCATGAAAACTTACATCACTTTGCTCCACGACCATTGTCATCACAATAGTCCATACCCTTGTCAACACAATGCTGCATAATCCCTGTCATCACAATTCTCCTTGACTGCTGTCATCACGATAATCCAGGACAATTTTCATAACAATGGTTCATTCCCCCAGTCATCTCAGTGCTCCATGATACCTTTCATCACAATTCCTAGAAGATCAATGTCATCACAAGGCCCCATGACACCTGTCATCACAATTCGCTATGACCCTTGTCATCACAATACTCGATGAACCGTGTCATCACAGTGTTCCAGGGCACATGTCATCACAATGATCCATGACGACTTTCATCACAATGCTCCAATACACCTGTCATCACAATGCTCCATGGCCCCTGTTATCATATTGCTCCATGATCACTTTCATCACAATGATCCATGACCAATGTCATCACCATTCCTAATGACGCCTGTCATCTCAATGCTCCATGGCACCTTCATCACAATGCTCCATGAACCCATTCATCACAATGTTCCCTGTCCTTTTCATCACAATGTTCCATGGGCCCTGTCATCACAATGCTCCATGCGCTTGTCATCAAAATGCTCCAGAACTCTGGTCATCATAATGCTCCATGCCAGTGTCATCAAAATGCCCCATGACACTTGTCATCACAATGCTCCACGTCATTTGTCATCACAATGCTCCATGACCCTTGTCATAACAATGGTCCATGGCCTTGTCATCACAATGTTCCATGGCCTCTGACATCACTATGCTCTATGGTTTTTCTCATCACAATGCTCTTTGACCCCTGTCATCACAATGCTTGATGACCATTGTCATCACAATGCTCCAAGAACCCTGTCATCACAATGCTCCATGCCGTTGACATCACAATGCTCCATGGCCCTTGTAATTAGAATGCTCCATGCCCTTGTCATCACAATGCTCCAGAACACTTGTGATCATAATACGCCTTTCCTGTGTCATCCCATTGCTCAATGACCCTTGTCATCAAAATATTCCTTGTCCTTTGTCATCACAGTGCTCCATGATACCTTTAATCAAAATTCTACATGACAACTGTCATCACAATGCAAGATGACCAATGTCATCACAAGGCCCCATGACACGTGTCATCACAATTCGCCTTGGCCCTGGACATCTCAATGCTGTATGAACCGTGTCATCACTAGGTTCCAGGACACTTGTCATCACAATGCTCCATGAACTCTGTTATCTCAATGTTCCATGGCCTTTGTATTCACAATGCTCCATTGTCCTGATAATCGCATTGCTCCATGAACACTTTCATCCCAATGCTCCTTGACCACTGTCACCCTAATTCCCCATGACGTCTCGCCTCACTGTCTTCCAAGGCCACTCTCATCAAAATGCTCCATGATCTGTGTCAGCACAATATTGCATGACACTTGTCATCACAATGCTCCATGATGCCTGTCATCACAATGCTCCATGAATTTGTTATCACAATGCTCCAGGACCAGTTTCATCACAGTAGTCCATCCCCCTTTTCATCACAGTGCACAATGAAACCTTTCATTACAATGCTCCATGACACTTGTCATCACAATGCTCAACGGCCTTTATCGTCACAATGCTCCCAGGCACTTTTCATCACGATGTTCCATGAAAACTTACATCACTTTGCTCCACGACCATTGTCATCACAATAGTCCATACCCTTGTCAACACAATGCTGCATAATCCCTGTCATCACAATTCTCCTTGACTGCTGTCATCACGATAATCCAGGACAATTTTCATAACAATGGTTCATTCCCCCAGTCATCTCAGTGCTCCATGATACCTTTCATCACAATTCCTAGAAGATCAATGTCATCACAAGGCCCCATGACACCTGTCATCACAATTCGCTATGACCCTTGTCATCACAATACTCGATGAACCGTGTCATCACAGTGTTCCAGGGCACATGTCATCACAATGATCCATGACGACTTTCATCACAATGCTCCAATACACTTGTCATCACAATGCTCCATGGCCCCTGTTATCATATTGCTCCATGATCACTTTCATCACAATGATCCATGACCAATGTCATCACCATTCCTAATGACGCCTGTCATCTCAATGCTCCATGGCACCTTCATCACAATGCTCCATGAACCCATTCATCACAATGTTCCCTGTCCTTTTCATCACAATGTTCCATGGGCCCTGTCATCACAATGCTCCATGCGCTTGTCATCAAAATGCTCCAGAACTCTTGTCATCATAATGCTCCATGCCAGTGTCATCAAAATGCCCCATGACACTTGTCATCACAATGCTCCACGTCATTTGTCATCACAATGCTCCATGACCCTTGTCATAACAATGGTCCATGGCCTTGTCATCACAATGTTCCATGGCCTCTGACATCACTATGCTCTATGGTTTTTCTCATCACAATGCTCTTTGACCCCTGTCATCACAATGCTTGATGACCATTGTCATCACAATGCTCCAAGAACCCTGTCATCACAATGCTCCATGCCGTTGACATCACAATGCTCCATGGCCCTTGTAATTAGAATGCTCCATGCCCTTGTCATCACAATGCTCCAGAACACTTGTGATCATAATACGCCTTTCCTGTGTCATCCCATTGCTCAATGACCCTTGTCATCAAAATATTCCTTGTCCTTTGTCATCACAGTGCTCCATGATACCTTTAATCAAAATTCTACATGACAACTGTCATCACAATGCAAGATGACCAATGTCATCACAAGGCCCCATGACACGTGTCATCACAATTCGCCTTGGCCCTGGACATCTCAATGCTGTATGAACCGTGTCATCACTAGGTTCCAGGACACTTGTCATCACAATGCTCCATGAACTCTGTTATCTCAATGTTCCATGGCCTTTGTATTCACAATGCTCCATTGTCCTGATAATCGCATTGCTCCATGAACACTTTCATCCCAATGCTCCTTGACCACTCTCACCCTAATTCCCCATGACGTCTCGCCTCACTGTCTTCCAAGGCCACTCTCATCAAAATGCTCCATGATCTGTGTCAGCACAATATTGCATGACACTTGTCATCACAATGCTCCATGATGCCTGTCATCACAATGCTCCATGAATTTGTTATCACAATGCTCCAGGACCAGTTTCATCACAGTAGTCCATCCCCCTTTTCATCACAGTGCACAATGAAACCTTTCATTACAATGCTCCATGACACTTGTCATCACAATGCTCAACGGCCTTTATCGTCACAATGCTCCCAGGCACTTTTCATCACGATGTTCCATGAAAACTTACATCACTTTGCTCCACGACCATTGTCATCACAATAGTCCATACCCTTGTCAACACAATGCTGCATAATCCCTGTCATCACAATTCTCCTTGACTGCTGTCATCACGATAATCCAGGACAATTTTCATAACAATGGTTCATTCCCCCAGTCATCTCAGTGCTCCATGATACCTTTCATCACAATTCCTAGATGATCAATGTCATCACAAGGCCCCATGACACCTGTCATCACAATTCGCTATGACCCTTGTCATCACAATACTCGATGAACCGTGTCATCACAGTGTTCCAGGGCACATGTCATCACAATGATCCATGACGACTTTCATCACAATGCTCCAATACACCTGTCATCACAATGCTCCATGGCCCCTGTTATCATATTGCTCCATGATCACTTTCATCACAATGATCCATGACCAATGTCATCACCATTCCTAATGACGCCTGTCATCTCAATGCTCCATGGCACCTTCATCACAATGCTCCATGAACCCATTCATCACAATGTTCCCTGTCCTTTTCATCACAATGTTCCATGGGCCCTGTCATCACAATGCTCCATGCGCTTGTCATCAAAATGCTCCAGAACTCTTGTCATCATAATGCTCCATGCCACTGTCATCAAAATGCCCCATGACACTTGTCATCACAATGCTCCAAGTCATTTGTCATCACAATGCTCCATGACACTTGTCATAACAATGGTCCATGGCCTTGTCATCACAATGTTCCATGGCCTCTGACATCACTATGCTCTATGGTTTTTCTCATCACAATGCTCTTTGACCCCTGTCATCACAATGCTTGATGACCATTGTCATCACAATGCTCCAAGAACCCTGTCATCACAATGCTCCATGCCGTTGACATCACAATGCTCCATGGCCCTTGTAATTAGAATGCTCCATGCCCTTGTCATCACAATGCTCCAGAACACTTGTGATCATAATACGCCTTTCCTGTGTCATCCCATTGCTCAATGACCCTTGTCATCAAAATATTCCTTGTCCTTTGTCATCACAGTGCTCCATGATACCTTTAATCAAAATTCTACATGACAACTGTCATCACAATGCAAGATGACCAATGTCATCACAAGGCCCCATGACACGTGTCATCACAATTCGCCTTGGCCCTGGACATCTCAATGCTGTATGAACCGTGTCATCACTAGGTTCCAGGACACTTGTCATCACAATGCTCCATGAACTCTGTTATCTCAATGTTCCATGGCCTTTGTATTCACAATGCTCCATTGTCCTGATAATCGCATTGCTCCATGAACACTTTCATCCCAATGCTCCTTGACCACTCTCACCCTAATTCCCCATGACGTCTCGCCTCACTGTCTTCCAAGGCCACTCTCATCAAAATGCTCCATGATCTGTGTCAGCACAATATTGCCTGACACTTGTCATCACAATGCTCCATGATGCCTGTCATCACAATGCTCCATGAATTTGTTATCACAATGCTCCAGGACCAGTTTCATCACAGTAGTCCATCCCCCTTTTCATCACAGTGCACAATGAAACCTTTCATTACAATGCTCCATGACACTTGTCATCACAATGCTCAACGGCCTTTATCGTCACAATGCTCCCAGGCACTTTTCATCACGATGTTCCATGAAAACTTACATCACTTTGCTCCACGACCATTGTCATCACAATAGTCCATACCCTTGTCAACACAATGCTGCATAATCCCTGTCATCACAATTCTCCTTGACTGCTGTCATCACGATAATCCAGGACAATTTTCATAACAATGGTTCATTCCCCCAGTCATCTCAGTGCTCCATGATACCTTTCATCACAATTCCTAGAAGATCAATGTCATCACAAGGCCCCATGACACCTGTCATCACAATTCGCTATGACCCTTGTCATCACAATACTCGATGAACCGTGTCATCACAGTGTTCCAGGGCACATGTCATCACAATGATCCATGACGACTTTCATCACAATGCTCCAATACACCTGTCATCACAATGCTCCATGGCCCCTGTTATCATATTGCTCCATGATCACTTTCATCACAATGATCCATGACCAATGTCATCACCATTCCTAATGACGCCTGTCATCTCAATGCTCCATGGCACCTTCATCACAATGCTCCATGAACCCATTCATCACAATGTTCCCTGTCCTTTTCATCACAATGTTCCATGGGCCCTGTCATCACAATGCTCCATGCGCTTGTCATCAAAATGCTCCAGAACTCTTGTCATCATAATGCTCCATGCCAGTGTCATCAAAATGCCCCATGACACTTGTCATCACAATGCTCCACGTCATTTGTCATCACAATGCTCCATGACCCTTGTCATAACAATGGTCCATGGCCTTGTCATCACAATGTTCCATGGCCTCTGACATCACTATGCTCTATGGTTTTTCTCATCACAATGCTCTTTGACCCCTGTCATCACAATGCTTGATGACCATTGTCATCACAATGCTCCAAGAACCCTGTCATCACAATGCTCCATGCCGTTGACATCACAATGCTCCATGGCCCTTGTAATTAGAATGCTCCATGCCCTTGTCATCACAATGCTCCAGAACACTTGTGATCATAATACGCCTTTCCTGTGTCATCCCATTGCTCAATGACCCTTGTCATCAAAATATTCCTTGTCCTTTGTCATCACAGTGCTCCATGATACCTTTAATCAAAATTCTACATGACAACTGTCATCACAATGCAAGATGACCAATGTCATCACAAGGCCCCATGACACGTGTCATCACAATTCGCCTTGGCCCTGGACATCTCAATGCTGTATGAACCGTGTCATCACTAGGTTCCAGGACACTTGTCATCACAATGCTCCATGAACTCTGTTATCTCAATGTTCCATGGCCTTTGTATTCACAATGCTCCATTGTCCTGATAATCGCATTGCTCCATGAACACTTTCATCCCAATGCTCCTTGACCACTGTCACCCTAATTCCCCATGACGTCTCGCCTCACTGTCTTCCAAGGCCACTCTCATCAAAATGCTCCATGATCTGTGTCAGCACAATATTGCCTGACACTTGTCATCACAATGCTCCATGATGCCTGTCATCACAATGCTCCATGAATTTGTTATCACAATGCTCCAGGACCAGTTTCATCACAGTAGTCCATCCCCCTTTTCATCACAGTGCACAATGAAACCTTTCATTACAATGCTCCATGACACTTGTCATCACAATGCTCAACGGCCTTTATCGTCACAATGCTCCCAGGCACTTTTCATCACGATGTTCCATGAAAACTTACATCACTTTGCTCCACGACCATTGTCATCACAATAGTCCATACCCTTGTCAACACAATGCTGCATAATCCCTGTCATCACAATTCTCCTTGACTGCTGTCATCACGATAATCCAGGACAATTTTCATAACAATGGTTCATTCCCCCAGTCATCTCAGTGCTCCATGATACCTTTCATCACAATTCCTAGAAGATCAATGTCATCACAAGGCCCCATGACACCTGTCATCACAATTCGCTATGACCCTTGTCATCACAATACTCGATGAACCGTGTCATCACAGTGTTCCAGGGCACATGTCATCACAATGATCCATGACGACTTTCATCACAATGCTCCAATACACCTGTCATCACAATGCTCCATGGCCCCTGTTATCATATTGCTCCATGATCACTTTCATCACAATGATCCATGACCAATGTCATCACCATTCCTAATGACGCCTGTCATCTCAATGCTCCATGGCACCTTCATCACAATGCTCCATGAACCCATTCATCACAATGTTCCCTGTCCTTTTCATCACAATGTTCCATGGGCCCTGTCATCACAATGCTCCATGCGCTTGTCATCAAAATGCTCCAGAACTCTTGTCATCATAATGCTCCATGCCAGTGTCATCAAAATGCCCCATGACACTTGTCATCACAATGCTCCACGTCATTTGTCATCACAATGCTCCATGACCCTTGTCATAACAATGGTCCATGGCCTTGTCATCACAATGTTCCATGGCCTCTGACATCACTATGCTCTATGGTTTTTCTCATCACAATGCTCTTTGACCCCTGTCATCACAATGCTTGATGACCATTGTCATCACAATGCTCCAAGAACCCTGTCATCACAATGCTCCATGCCGTTGACATCACAATGCTCCATGGCCCTTGTAATTAGAATGCTCCATGCCCTTGTCATCACAATGCTCCAGAACACTTGTGATCATAATACGCCTTTCCTGTGTCATCCCATTGCTCAATGACCCTTGTCATCAAAATATTCCTTGTCCTTTGTCATCACAGTGCTCCATGATACCTTTAATCAAAATTCTACATGACAACTGTCATCACAATGCAAGATGACCAATGTCATCACAAGGCCCCATGACACGTGTCATCACAATTCGCCTTGGCCCTGGACATCTCAATGCTGTATGAACCGTGTCATCACTAGGTTCCAGGACACTTGTCATCACAATGCTCCATGAACTCTGTTATCTCAATGTTCCATGGCCTTTGTATTCACAATGCTCCATTGTCCTGATAATCGCATTGCTCCATGAACACTTTCATCCCAATGCTCCTTGACCACTGTCACCCTAATTCCCCATGACGTCTCGCCTCACTGTCTTCCAAGGCCACTCTCATCAAAATGCTCCATGATCTGTGTCAGCACAATATTGCATGACACTTGTCATCACAATGCTCCATGATGCCTGTCATCACAATGCTCCATGAATTTGTTATCACAATGCTCCAGGACCAGTTTCATCACAGTAGCCCATCCCCCTTTTCATCACAGTGCACAATGAAACCTTTCATTACAATGCTCCATGACACTTGTCATCACAATGCTCAACGGCCTTTATCGTCACAATGCTCCCAGGCACTTTTCATCACGATGTTCCATGAAAACTTACATCACTTTGCTCCACGACCATTGTCATCACAATAGTCCATACCCTTGTCAACACAATGCTGCATAATCCCTGTCATCACAATTCTCCTTGACTGCTGTCATCACGATAATCCAGGACAATTTTCATAACAATGGTTCATTCCCCCAGTCATCTCAGTGCTCCATGATACCTTTCATCACAATTCCTAGAAGATCAATGTCATCACAAGGCCCCATGACACCTGTCATCACAATTCGCTATGACCCTTGTCATCACAATACTCGATGAACCGTGTCATCACAGTGTTCCAGGGCACATGTCATCACAATGATCCATGACGACTTTCATCACAATGCTCCAATACACCTGTCATCACAATGCTCCATGGCCCCTGTTATCATATTGCTCCATGATCACTTTCATCACAATGATCCATGACCAATGTCATCACCATTCCTAATGACGCCTGTCATCTCAATGCTCCATGGCACCTTCATCACAATGCTCCATGAACCCATTCATCACAATGTTCCCTGTCCTTTTCATCACAATGTTCCATGGGCCCTGTCATCACAATGCTCCATGCGCTTGTCATCAAAATGCTCCAGAACTCTTGTCATCATAATGCTCCATGCCAGTGTCATCAAAATGCCCCATGACACTTGTCATCACAATGCTCCACGTCATTTGTCATCACAATGCTCCATGACCCTTGTCATAACAATGGTCCATGGCCTTGTCATCACAATGTTCCATGGCCTCTGACATCACTATGCTCTATGGTTTTTCTCATCACAATGCTCTTTGACCCCTGTCATCACAATGCTTGATGACCATTGTCATCACAATGCTCCAAGAACCCTGTCATCACAATGCTCCATGCCGTTGACATCACAATGCTCCATGGCCCTTGTAATTAGAATGCTCCATGCCCTTGTCATCACAATGCTCCAGAACACTTGTGATCATAATACGCCTTTCCTGTGTCATCCCATTGCTCAATGACCCTTGTCATCAAAATATTCCTTGTCCTTTGTCATCACAGTGCTCCATGATACCTTTAATCAAAATTCTACATGACAACTGTCATCACAATGCAAGATGACCAATGTCATCACAAGGCCCCATGACACGTGTCATCACAATTCGCCTTGGCCCTGGACATCTCAATGCTGTATGAACCGTGTCATCACTAGGTTCCAGGACACTTGTCATCACAATGCTCCATGAACTCTGTTATCTCAATGTTCCATGGCCTTTGTATTCACAATGCTCCATTGTCCTGATAATCGCATTGCTCCATGAACACTTTCATCCCAATGCTCCTTGACCACTGTCACCCTAATTCCCCATGACGTCTCGCCTCACTGTCTTCCAAGGCCACTCTCATCAAAATGCTCCATGATCTGTGTCAGCACAATATTGCATGACACTTGTCATCACAATGCTCCATGATGCCTGTCATCACAATGCTCCATGAATTTGTTATCACAATGCTCCAGGACCAGTTTCATCACAGTAGCCCATCCCCCTTTTCATCACAGTGCACAATGAAACCTTTCATTACAATGCTCCATGACACTTGTCATCACAATGCTCAACGGCCTTTATCGTCACAATGCTCCCAGGCACTTTTCATCACGATGTTCCATGAAAACTTACATCACTTTGCTCCACGACCATTGTCATCACAATAGTCCATACCCTTGTCAACACAATGCTGCATAATCCCTGTCATCACAATTCTCCTTGACTGCTGTCATCACGATAATCCAGGACAATTTTCATAACAATGGTTCATTCCCCCAGTCATCTCAGTGCTCCATGATACCTTTCATCACAATTCCTAGAAGATCAATGTCATCACAAGGCCCCATGACACCTGTCATCACAATTCGCTATGACCCTTGTCATCACAATACTCGATGAACCGTGTCATCACAGTGTTCCAGGGCACATGTCATCACAATGATCCATGACGACTTTCATCACAATGCTCCAATACACCTGTCATCACAATGCTCCATGGCCCCTGTTATCATATTGCTCCATGATCACTTTCATCACAATGATCCATGACCAATGTCATCACCATTCCTAATGACGCCTGTCATCTCAATGCTCCATGGCACCTTCATCACAATGCTCCATGAACCCATTCATCACAATGTTCCCTGTCCTTTTCATCACAATGTTCCATGGGCCCTGTCATCACAATGCTCCATGCGCTTGTCATCAAAATGCTCCAGAACTCTTGTCATCATAATGCTCCATGCCAGTGTCATCAAAATGCCCCATGACACTTGTCATCACAATGCTCCACGTCATTTGTCATCACAATGCTCCATGACCCTTGTCATAACAATGGTCCATGGCCTTGTCATCACAATGTTCCATGGCCTCTGACATCACTATGCTCTATGGTTTTTCTCATCACAATGCTCTTTGACCCCTGTCATCACAATGCTTGATGACCATTGTCATCACAATGCTCCAAGAACCCTGTCATCACAATGCTCCATGCCGTTGACATCACAATGCTCCATGGCCCTTGTAATTAGAATGCTCCATGCCCTTGTCATCACAATGCTCCAGAACACTTGTGATCATAATACGCCTTTCCTGTGTCATCCCATTGCTCAATGACCCTTGTCATCAAAATATTCCTTGTCCTTTGTCATCACAGTGCTCCATGATACCTTTAATCAAAATTCTACATGACAACTGTCATCACAATGCAAGATGACCAATGTCATCACAAGGCCCCATGACACGTGTCATCACAATTCGCCTTGGCCCTGGACATCTCAATGCTGTATGAACCGTGTCATCACTAGGTTCCAGGACACTTGTCATCACAATGCTCCATGAACTCTGTTATCTCAATGTTCCATGGCCTTTGTATTCACAATGCTCCATTGTCCTGATAATCGCATTGCTCCATGAACACTTTCATCCCAATGCTCCTTGACCACTGTCACCCTAATTCCCCATGACGTCTCGCCTCACTGTCTTCCAAGGCCACTCTCATCAAAATGCTCCATGATCTGTGTCAGCACAATATTGCATGACACTTGTCATCACAATGCTCCATGATGCCTGTCATCACAATGCTCCATGAATTTGTTATCACAATGCTCCAGGACCAGTTTCATCACAGTAGCCCATCCCCCTTTTCATCACAGTGCACAATGAAACCTTTCATTACAATGCTCCATGACACTTGTCATCACAATGCTCAACGGCCTTTATCGTCACAATGCTCCCAGGCACTTTTCATCACGATGTTCCATGAAAACTTACATCACTTTGCTCCACGACCATTGTCATCACAATAGTCCATACCCTTGTCAACACAATGCTGCATAATCCCTGTCATCACAATTCTCCTTGACTGCTGTCATCACGATAATCCAGGACAATTTTCATAACAATGGTTCATTCCCCCAGTCATCTCAGTGCTCCATGATACCTTTCATCACAATTCCTAGAAGATCAATGTCATCACAAGGCCCCATGACACCTGTCATCACAATTCGCTATGACCCTTGTCATCACAATACTCGATGAACCGTGTCATCACAGTGTTCCAGGGCACATGTCATCACAATGATCCATGACGACTTTCATCACAATGCTCCAATACACCTGTCATCACAATGCTCCATGGCCCCTGTTATCATATTGCTCCATGATCACTTTCATCACAATGATCCATGACCAATGTCATCACCATTCCTAATGACGCCTGTCATCTCAATGCTCCATGGCACCTTCATCACAATGCTCCATGAACCCATTCATCACAATGTTCCCTGTCCTTTTCATCACAATGTTCCATGGGCCCTGTCATCACAATGCTCCATGCGCTTGTCATCAAAATGCTCCAGAACTCTTGTCATCATAATGCTCCATGCCAGTGTCATCAAAATGCCCCATGACACTTGTCATCACAATGCTCCACGTCATTTGTCATCACAATGCTCCATGACCCTTGTCATAACAATGGTCCATGGCCTTGTCATCACAATGTTCCATGGCCTCTGACATCACTATGCTCTATGGTTTTTCTCATCACAATGCTCTTTGACCCCTGTCATCACAATGCTTGATGACCATTGTCATCACAATGCTCCAAGAACCCTGTCATCACAATGCTCCATGCCGTTGACATCACAATGCTCCATGGCCCTTGTAATTAGAATGCTCCATGCCCTTGTCATCACAATGCTCCAGAACACTTGTGATCATAATACGCCTTTCCTGTGTCATCCCATTGCTCAATGACCCTTGTCATCAAAATATTCCTTGTCCTTTGTCATCACAGTGCTCCATGATACCTTTAATCAAAATTCTACATGACAACTGTCATCACAATGCAAGATGACCAATGTCATCACAAGGCCCCATGACACGTGTCATCACAATTCACCTTGGCCCTGGACATCTCAATGCTGTATGAACCGTGTCATCACTAGGTTCCAGGACACTTGTCATCACAATGCTCCATGAACTCTGTTATCTCAATGTTCCATGGCCTTTGTATTCACAATGCTCCATTGTCCTGATAATCGCATTGCTCCATGAACACTTTCATCCCAATGCTCCTTGACCACTGTCACCCTAATTCCCCATGACGTCTCGCCTCACTGTCTTCCAAGGCCACTCTCATCAAAATGCTCCATGATCTGTGTCAGCACAATATTGCATGACACTTGTCATCACAATGCTCCATGATGCCTGTCATCACAATGCTCCATGAATTTGTTATCACAATGCTCCAGGACCAGTTTCATCACAGTAGCCCATCCCCCTTTTCATCACAGTGCACAATGAAACCTTTCATTACAATGCTCCATGACACTTGTCATCACAATGCTCAACGGCCTTTATCGTCACAATGCTCCCAGGCACTTTTCATCACGATGTTCCATGAAAACTTACATCACTTTGCTCCACGACCATTGTCATCACAATAGTCCATACCCTTGTCAACACAATGCTGCATAATCCCTGTCATCACAATTCTCCTTGACTGCTGTCATCACGATAATCCAGGACAATTTTCATAACAATGGTTCATTCCCCCAGTCATCTCAGTGCTCCATGATACCTTTCATCACAATTCCTAGAAGATCAATGTCATCACAAGGCCCCATGACACCTGTCATCACAATTCGCTATGACCCTTGTCATCACAATACTCGATGAACCGTGTCATCACAGTGTTCCAGGGCACATGTCATCACAATGATCCATGACGACTTTCATCACAATGCTCCAATACACCTGTCATCACAATGCTCCATGGCCCCTGTTATCATATTGCTCCATGATCACTTTCATCACAATGATCCATGACCAATGTCATCACCATTCCTAATGACGCCTGTCATCTCAATGCTCCATGGCACCTTCATCACAATGCTCCATGAACCCATTCATCACAATGTTCCCTGTCCTTTTCATCACAATGTTCCATGGGCCCTGTCATCACAATGCTCCATGCGCTTGTCATCAAAATGCTCCAGAACTCTTGTCATCATAATGCTCCATGCCAGTGTCATCAAAATGCCCCATGACACTTGTCATCACAATGCTCCACGTCATTTGTCATCACAATGCTCCATGACCCTTGTCATAACAATGGTCCATGGCCTTGTCATCACAATGTTCCATGGCCTCTGACATCACTATGCTCTATGGTTTTTCTCATCACAATGCTCTTTGACCCCTGTCATCACAATGCTTGATGACCATTGTCATCACAATGCTCCAAGAACCCTGTCATCACAATGCTCCATGCCGTTGACATCACAATGCTCCATGGCCCTTGTAATTAGAATGCTCCATGCCCTTGTCATCACAATGCTCCAGAACACTTGTGATCATAATACGCCTTTCCTGTGTCATCCCATTGCTCAATGACCCTTGTCATCAAAATATTCCTTGTCCTTTGTCATCACAGTGCTCCATGATACCTTTAATCAAAATTCTACATGACAACTGTCATCACAATGCAAGATGACCAATGTCATCACAAGGCCCCATGACACGTGTCATCACAATTCGCCTTGGCCCTGGACATCTCAATGCTGTATGAACCGTGTCATCACTAGGTTCCAGGACACTTGTCATCACAATGCTCCATGAACTCTGTTATCTCAATGTTCCATGGCCTTTGTATTCACAATGCTCCATTGTCCTGATAATCGCATTGCTCCATGAACACTTTCATCACAATGCTCCTTGACCACTGTCACCCTAATTCCCCATGACGTCTCGCCTCACTGTCTTCCAAGGCCACTCTCATCAAAATGCTCCATGATCTGTGTCAGCACAATATTGCATGACACTTGTCATCACAATGCTCCATGATGCCTGTCATCACAATGCTCCATGAATTTGTTATCACAATGCTCCAGGACCAGTTTCATCACAATACTCCATCCCCCTTTTCATCACAGTGCACAATGAAACCTTTCATTACAATGCTCCATGACACTTGTCATCACAATGCTCAACGGCCTTTATCGTCACAATGCTCCCAGGCACTTTTCATCACGATGTTCCATGAAAACTTACATCACTTTGCTCCACGACCATTGTCATCACAATAGTCCATACCCTTGTCAACACAATGCTGCATAATCCCTGTCATCACAATTCTCCTTGACTGCTGTCATCACGATAATCCAGGACAATTTTCATAACAATGGTTCATTCCCCCAGTCATCTCAGTGCTCCATGATACCTTTCATCACAATTCCTAGAAGATCAATGTCATCACAAGGCCCCATGACACCTGTCATCACAATTCGCTATGACCCTTGTCATCACAATACTCGATGAACCGTGTCATCACAGTGTTCCAGGGCACATGTCATCACAATGATCCATGACGACTTTCATCACAATGCTCCAATACACCTGTCATCACAATGCTCCATGGCCCCTGTTATCATATTGCTCCATGATCACTTTCATCACAATGATCCATGACCAATGTCATCACCATTCCTAATGACGCCTGTCATCTCAATGCTCCATGGCACCTTCATCACAATGCTCCATGAACCCATTCATCACAATGTTCCCTGTCCTTTTCATCACAATGTTCCATGGGCACTGTCATCACAATGCTCCATGCGCTTGTCATCAAAATGCTCCAGAACTCTTGTCATCATAATGCTCCATGCCAGTGTCATCAAAATGCCCCATGACACTTGTCATCACAATGCTCCACGTCATTTGTCATCACAATGCTCCATGACCCTTGTCATAACAATGGTCCATGGCCTTGTCATCACAATGTTCCATGGCCTCTGACATCACTATGCTCTATGGTTTTTCTCATCACAATGCTCTTTGACCCCTGTCATCACAATGCTTGATGACCATTGTCATCACAATGCTCCAAGAACCCTGTCATCACAATGCTCCATGCCGTTGACATCACAATGCTCCATGGCCCTTGTAATTAGAATGCTCCATGCCCTTGTCATCACAATGCTCCAGAACACTTGTGATCATAATACGCCTTTCCTGTGTCATCCCATTGCTCAATGACCCTTGTCATCAAAATATTCCTTGTCCTTTGTCATCACAGTGCTCCATGATACCTTTAATCAAAATTCTACATGACAACTGTCATCACAATGCAAGATGACCAATGTCATCACAAGGCCCCATGACACGTGTCATCACAATTCGCCTTGGCCCTGGACATCTCAATGCTGTATGAACCGTGTCATCACTAGGTTCCAGGACACTTGTCATCACAATGCTCCATGAACTCTGTTATCTCAATGTTCCATGGCCTTTGTATTCACAATGCTCCATTGTCCTGATAATCGCATTGCTCCATGAACACTTTCATCCCAATGCTCCTTGACCACTGTCACCCTAATTCCCCATGACGTCTCGCCTCACTGTCTTCCAAGGCCACTCTCATCAAAATGCTCCATGATCTGTGTCAGCACAATATTGCATGACACTTGTCATCACAATGCTCCATGATGCCTGTCATCACAATGCTCCATGAATTTGTTATCACAATGCTCCAGGACCAGGTTCATCACAATACTCCATCCCCCTTTTCATCACAGTGCACAATGAAACCTTTCATTACAATGCTCCATGACACTTGTCATCACAATGCTCAACGGCCTTTATCGTCACAATGCTCCCAGGCACTTTTCATCACGATGTTCCATGAAAACTTACATCACTTTGCTCCACGACCATTGTCATCACAATAGTCCATACCCTTGTCAACACAATGCTGCATAATCCCTGTCATCACAATTCTCCTTGACTGCTGTCATCACGATAATCCAGGACAATTTTCATAACAATGGTTCATTCCCCCAGTCATCTCAGTGCTCCATGATACCTTTCATCACAATTCCTAGATGATCAATGTCATCACAAGGCCCCATGACACCTGTCATCACAATTTGCTATGACCCTTGTCATCACAATACTCGATGAACCGTGTCATCACAGTGTTCCAGGGCACATGTCATCACAATGATCCATGACGACTTTCATCACAATGCTCCAATACACCTGTCATCACAATGCTCCATGGCCCCTGTTATCATATTGCTCCATGATCACTTTCATCACAATGATCCATGACCAATGTCATCACCATTCCTAATGACGCCTGTCATCTCAATGCTCCATGGCACCTTCATCACAATGCTCCATGAACCCATTCATCACAATGTTCCCTGTCCTTTTCATCACAATGTTCCATGGGCCCTGTCATCACAATGCTCCATGCGCTTGTCATCAAAATGCTCCAGAACTCTTGTCATCATAATGCTCCATGCCAGTGTCATCAAAATGCCCCATGACACTTGTCATCACAATGCTCCACGTCATTTGTCATCACAATGCTCCATGACCCTTGTCATAACAATGGTCCATGGCCTTGTCATCACAATGTTCCATGCCCTCTGACATCACTATGCTCGACGGTTTTTCTCATCACAATGCTCTTTGACCCCTGTCATCACAATGCTTGATGACCATTGTCATCACAATGCTCCAAGAACCCTGTCATCACAATGCTCCATGCCATTGACATCACAATGCTCCATGGCCCTTGTAATTAGAATGCTCCATGCCCTTGTCATCACAATGCTCCAGAACACTTGTGATCATAATACGCCTTTCCTGTGTCATCCCATTGCTCAATGACCCTTGTCATCAAAATATTCCTTGTCCTTTGTCATCACAGTGCTCCATGATACCTTTAATCAAAATTCTACATGACAACTGTCATCACAATGCAAGATGACCAATGTCATCACAAGGCCCCATGACACGTGTCATCACAATTCGCCTTGGCCCTGGACATCTCAATGCTGTATGAACCGTGTCATCACTAGGTTCCAGGACACTTGTCATCACAATGCTCCATGAACTCTGTTATCTCAATGTTCCATGGCCTTTGTATTCACAATGCTCCATTGTCCTGATAATCGCATTGCTCCATGAACACTTTCATCACAATGCTCCTTGACCACTGTCACCCTAATTCCCCATGACGTCTCGCCTCACTGTCTTCCAAGGCCACTCTCATCAAAATGCTCCATGATCTGTGTCAGCACAATATTGCATGACACTTGTCATCACAATGCTCCATGATGCCTGTCATCACAATGCTCCATGAATTTGTTATCACAATGCTCCAGGACCAGGTTCATCACAATACTCCATCCCCCTTTTCATCACAGTGCACAATGAAACCTTTCATTACAATGCTCCATGACACTTGTCATCACAATGCTCAACGGCCTTTATCGTCACAATGCTCCCAGGCACTTTTCATCACGATGTTCCATGAAAACTTACATCACTTTGCTCCACGACCATTGTCATCACAATAGTCCATACCCTTGTCAACACAATGCTGCATAATCCCTGTCATCACAATTCTCCTTGACTGCTGTCATCACGATAATCCAGGACAATTTTCATAACAATGGTTCATTCCCCCAGTCATCTCAGTGCTCCATGATACCTTTCATCACAATTCCTAGATGATCAATGTCATCACAAGGCCCCTTGACACCTGTCATCACAATTCGCTATGACCCTTGTCATCACAATACTCGATGAACCGTGTCATCACAGTGTTCCAGGGCACATGTCATCACAATGATCCATGACGACTTTCATCACAATGCTCCAATACACCTGTCATCACAATGCTCCATGGCCCCTGTTATCATATTGCTCCATGATCACTTTCATCACAATGATCCATGACCAATGTCATCACCATTCCTAATGACGCCTGTCATCTCAATGCTCCATGGCACCTTCATCACAATGCTCCATGAACCCATTCATCACAATGTTCCCTGTCCTTTTCATCACAATGTTCCATGGGCCCTGTCATCACAATGCTCCATGCGCTTGTCATCAAAATGCTCCAGAACTCTTGTCATCATAATGCTCCATGCCAGTGTCATCAAAATGCCCCATGACACTTGTCATCACAATGCTCCACGTCATTTGTCATCACAATGCTCCATGACCCTTGTCATAACAATGGTCCATGGCCTTGTCATCACAATGTTCCATGCCCTCTGACATCACTATGCTCGACGGTTTTTCTCATCACAATGCTCTTTGACCCCTGTCATCACAATGCTTGATGACCATTGTCATCACAATGCTCCAAGAATCCTGTCATCACAATGCTCCATGCCGTTGACATCACAATGCTCCATGGCCCTTGTAATTAGAATGCTCCATGCCCTTGTCATCACAATGCTCCAGAACACTTGTGATCATAATACGCCTTTCCTGTGTCATCCCATTGCTCAATGACCCTTGTCATCAAAATATTCCTTGTCCTTTGTCATCACAGTGCTCCATGATACCTTTAATCAAAATTCTACATGACAACTGTCATCACAATGCAAGATGACCAATGTCATCACAAGGCCCCATGACACGTGTCATCACAATTCGCCTTGGCCCTGGACATCTCAATGCTGTATGAACCGTGTCATCACTAGGTTCCAGGACACTTGTCATCACAATGCTCCATGAACTCTGTTATCTCAATGTTCCATGGCCTTTGTATTCACAATGCTCCATTGTCCTGATAATCGCATTGCTCCATGAACACTTTCATCCCAATGCTCCTTGACCACTGTCACCCTAATTCCCCATGACGTCTCGCCTCACTGTCTTCCAAGGCCACTCTCATCAAAATGCTCCATGATCTGTGTCAGCACAATATTGCATGACACTTGTCATCACAATGCTCCATGATGCCTGTCATCACAATGCTCCATGAATTTGTTATCACAATGCTCCAGGACCAGTTTCATCACAATACTCCATCCCCCTTTTCATCACAGTGCACAATGAAACCTTTCATTACAATGCTCCATGACACTTGTCATCACAATGCTCAACGGCCTTTATCGTCACAATGCTCCCAGGCACTTTTCATCACGATGTTCCATGAAAACTTACATCACTTTGCTCCACGACCATTGTCATCACAATAGTCCATACCCTTGTCAACACAATGCTGCATAATCCCTGTCATCACAATTCTCCTTGACTGCTGTCATCACGATAATCCAGGACAATTTTCATAACAATGGTTCATTCCCCCAGTCATCTCAGTGCTCCATGATACCTTTCATCAGAATTCCTAGATGATCAATGTCATCACAAGGCCCCATGACACCTGTCATCACAATTTGCTATGACCCTTGTCATCACAATACTCGATGAACCGTGTCATCACAGTGTTCCAGGGCACATGTCATCACAATGATCCATGACGACTTTCATCACAATGCTCCAATACACCTGTCATCACAATGCTCCATGGCCCCTGTTATCATATTGCTCCATGATCACTTTCATCACAATGATCCATGACCAATGTCATCACCGTTCCTAATGACGCCTGTCATCTCAATGCTCCATGGCACCTTCATCACAATGCTCCATGAACCCATTCATCACAATGTTCCCTGTCCTTTTCATCACAATGTTCCATGGGCCCTGTCATCACAATGCTCCATGCGCTTGTCATCAAAATGCTCCAGAACTCTTGTCATCATAATGCTCCATGCCAGTGTCATCAAAATGCCCCATGACACTTGTCATCACAATGCTCCACGTCATTTGTCATCACAATGCTCCATGACCCTTGTCATAACAATGGTCCATGGCCTTGTCATCACAATGTTCCATGCCCTCTGACATCACTATGCTCTATGGTTTTTCTCATCACAATGCTCTTTGACCCCTGTCATCACAATGCTTGATGACCATTGTCATCACAATGCTCCAAGAACCCTGTCATCACAATGCTCCATGCCGTTGACATCACAATGCTCCATGGCCCTTGTAATTAGAATGCTCCATGCCCTTGTCATCACAATGCTCCAGAACACTTGTGATCATAATACGCCTTTCCTGTGTCATCCCATTGCTCAATGACCCTTGTCATCAAAATATTCCTTGTCCTTTGTCATCACAGTGCTCCATGATACCTTTAATCAAAATTCTACATGACAACTGTCATCACAATGCAAGATGACCAATGTCATCACAAGGCCCCATGACACGTGTCATCACAATTCGCCTTGGCCCTTGACATCTCAATGCTGTATGAACCGTGTCATCACTAGGTTCCAGGACACTTGTCATCACCATGCTCCATGAACTCTGTTATCTCAATGTTCCATGGCCTATGTATTCACAATGCTCCATTGTCCTGATAATCGCATTGCTCCATGAACACTTTCATCACAATGCTCCTTGACCACTCTCACCCTAATTCCCCATGACGTCTCGCCTCACTGTCTTCCAAGGCCACTCTCATCAAAATGCTCCATGATCTGTGTCAGCACAATATTGCATGACACTTGTCATCACAATGCTCCATGATGCCTGTCATCACAATGCTCCATGAATGTGTCATCACAATGCTCCAGGACCAGTTTCATCACAATACTCCATCCCCCTTTTCATCACAGTGCACAATGAAACCTTTCATTACAATCCTCCATGAAACTTGTCATCACAATGCTCAATGGCCTTTATCGTCACAATGCTCCCAGGCACTTTTCATCACGATGTTCCATGAAAACTTACATCACTTTGCTCCACGACCATTGTCATCACAATAGTCCATACCCTTGTCAACACAATGCTGCATAATCCCTGTCATCACAATTCTCCTTGACTGCTGTCATCACGATAATCCAGGACAATTTTCATAACAATGGTTCATTCCCCCAGTCATCTCAGTGCTCCATGATACCTTTCATCACAATTCCTAGATGATCAATGTCATCACAAGGCCCCATGACACCTGTCATCACAATTCGCTATGACCCTTGTCATCACAATACTCGATGAACCGTGTCATCACAGTGTTCCAGGGCACATGTCATCACAATGATCCATGACGATTTTCATCACAATGCTCCAATACACCTGTCATCACAATGCTCCATGGCCCCTGTTATCATATTGCTCCATGATCACTTTCATCACAATGATCCATGACCAATGTCATCACCATTCCTAATGACGCCTGTCATCTCAATGCTCCATGGCACCTTCATCACAATGCTCCATGAACCCATTCATCACAATGTTCCCTGTCCTTTTCATCACAATGTTCCATGGGCCCTGTCATCACAATGCTCCATGCGCTTGTCATCAAAATGCTCCAGAACTCTTGTCATCATAATGCTCCATGCCAATGTCATCAAAATGCCCCATGACACTTGTCATCACAATGCTCCACGTCATTTGTCATCACAATGCTCCATGACCCTTGTCATAACAATGGTCCATGGCCTTGTCATCACAATGTTCCATGGCCTCTGACATCACTATGCTCTATGGTTTTTCTCATCACAATGCTCTTTGACCCCTGTCATCACAATGCTTGATGACCATTGCCATCACAATGCTCCAAGAACCCTGTCATCACAATGCTCCATGCCGTTGACATCACAATGCTCCATGGCCCTTGTAATTAGAATGCTCCATGCCCTTGTCATCACAATGCTCCAGAACACTTGTGATCATAATACGCCTTTCCTGTGTCATCCCATTGCTCAATGACCCTTGTCATCAAAATATTCCTTGTCCTTTGTCATCACAGTGCTCCATGATACCTTTAATCAAAATTCTACATGACAACTGTCATCACAATGCAAGATGACCAATGTCATCACAAGGCCCCATGACACGTGTCATCACAATTCGCCTTGGCCCTGGACATCTCAATGCTGTATGAACCGTGTCATCACTAGGTTCCAGGACACTTGTCATCACAATGCTCCATGAACTCTGTTATCTCAATGTTCCATGGCCTTTGTATTCACAATGCTCCATTGTCCTGATAATCGCATTGCTCCATGAACACTTTCATCACAATGCTCCTTGACCACTGTCACCCTAATTCCCCATGACGTTTCGCCTCACTGTCTTCCAAGGCCACTCTCATCAAAATGCTCCATGATCTGTGTCAGCACAATATTGCATGACACTTGTCATCACAATGCTCCATGATGCCTGTCATCACAATGCTCCATGAATTTGTCATCACAATGCTCCAGGACCAGGTTCATCACAATACTCCATCCCCCTTTTCATCACAGTGCACAATGAAACCTTTCATTACAATGCTCTATGACACTTGTCATCACAATGCTCAATGGCCTTTATCGTCACAATGCTCCCAGGCACTTTTCATCACGATGTTCCATGAAAACTTACATCACTTTGCTCCACGACCATTGTCATCACAATAGTCCATACCCTTGTCAACACAATGCTGCATAATCCCTGTCATCACAATTCTCCTTGACTGCTGTCATCACGATAATCCAGGACAATTTTCATAACAATGGTTCATTCCCCCAGTCATCTCAGTGCTCCATGATACCTTTCATCACAATTCCTAGATGATCAATGTCATCACAAGGCCGCATGTCACCTGTCATCACAATTTGCTATGACCCTTGTCATCACAATACTCGATGAACCGTGTCATCACAGTGTTCCAGGGCACATGTCATCACAATGATCCATGACGACTTTCATCACAATGCTCCAATACACCTGTCATCACAATGCTCCATGGCCCCTGTTATCATATTGCTCCATGATCACTTTCATCACAATGATCCATGACCAATGTCATCACCATTCCTAATGACGCCTGTCATCTCAATGCTCCATGGCACCTTCATCACAATGCTCCATGAACCCATTCATCACAATGTTCCCTGTCCTTTTCATCACAATGTTCCATGGGCCCTGTCATCACAATGCTCCATGCGCTTGTCATCAAAATGCTCCAGAACTCTTGTCATCATAATGCTCCATGCCAGTGTCATCAAAATGCCCCATGACACTTGTCATCACAATGCTCCACGTCATTTGTCATCACAATGCTCCATGACCCTTGTCATAACAATGGTCCATGGCCTTGTCATCACAATGTTCCATGGCCTCTGACATCACTATGCTCTATGGTTTTTCTCATCACAATGCTCTTTGACCCCTGTCATCACAATGCTTGATGACCATTGTCATCACAATGCTCCAAGAACCCTGTCATCACAATGCTCCATGCCGTTGACATCACAATGCTCCATGGCCCTTGTAATTAGAATGCTCCATGCCCTTGTCATCACAATGCTCCAGAACACTTGTGATCATAATACGCCTTTCCTGTGTCATCCCATTGCTCAATGACCCTTGTCATCAAAATATTCCTTGTCCTTTGTCATCACAGTGCTCCATGATACCTTTAATCAAAATTCTACATGACAACTGTCATCACAATGCAAGATGACCAATGTCATCACAAGGCCCCATGACACGTGTCATCACAATTCGCCTTGGCCCTGGACATCTCAATGCTGTATGAACCGTGTCATCACTAGGTTCCAGGACACTTGTCATCACAATGCTCCATGAACTCTGTTATCTCAATGTTCCATGGCCTTTGTATTCACAATGCTCCATTGTCCTGATAATCGCATTGCTCCATGAACACTTTCATCACAATGCTCCTTGACCACTGTCACCCTAATTCCCCATGACGTCTCGCCTCACTGTCTTCCAAGGCCACTCTCATCAAAATGCTCCATGATCTGTGTCAGCACAATATTGCATGACACTTGTCATCACAATGCTCCATGATGCCTGTCATCACAATGCTCCATGAATTTGTTATCACAATGCTCCAGGACCAGGTTCATCACAATACTCCATCCCCCTTTTCATCACAGTGCACAATGAAACCTTTCATTACAATGCTCCATGACACTTGTCATCACAATGCTCAACGGCCTTTATCGTCACAATGCTCCCAGGCACTTTTCATCACGATGTTCCATGAAAACTTACATCACTTTGCTCCACGACCATTGTCATCACAATAGTCCATACCCTTGTCAACACAATGCTGCATAATCCCTGTCATCACAATTCTCCTTGACTGCTGTCATCACGATAATCCAGGACAATTTTCATAACAATGGTTCATTCCCCCAGTCATCTCAGTGCTCCATGATACCTTTCATCACAATTCCTAGATGATCAATGTCATCACAAGGCCCCATGACACCTGTCATCACAATTTGCTATGACCCTTGTCATCACAATACTCGATGAACCGTGTCATCACAGTGTTCCAGGGCACATGTCATCACAATGATCCATGACGACTTTCATCACAATGCTCCAATACACCTGTCATCACAATGCTCCATGGCCCCTGTTATCATATTGCTCCATGATCACTTTCATCACAATGATCCATGACCAATGTCATCACCGTTCCAAATGACGCCTGTCATCTCAATGCTCCATGGCACCTTCATCACAATGCTCCATGAACCCATTCATCACAATGTTCCCTGTCCTTTTCATCACAATGTTCCATGGGCCCTGTCATCACAATGCTCCATGCGCTTGTCATCAAAATGCTCCAGAACTCTTGTCATCATAATGCTCCATGCCAGTGTCATCAAAATGCCCCATGACACTTGTCATCACAATGCTCCACGTCTTTTGTCATCACAATGCTCCATGACCCTTGTCATAACAATGGTCCATGGCCTTGTCATCACAATGTTCCATGGCCTCTGACATCACTATGCTCTATGGTTTTTCTCATCACAATGCTCTTTGACCCCTGTCATCACAATGCTTGATGACCATTGTCATCACAATGCTCCAAGAACCCTGTCATCACAATGCTCCATGCCGTTGACATCACAATGCTCCATGGCCCTTGTAATTAGAATGCTCCATGCCCTTGTCATCACAATGCTCCAGAACACTTGTGATCATAATACGCCTTTCCTGTGTCATCCCATTGCTCAATGACCCTTGTCATCAAAATATTCCTTGTCCTTTGTCATCACAGTGCTCCATGATACCTTTAATCAAAATTCTACATGACAACTGTCATCACAATGCAAGATGACCAATGTCATCACAAGGCCCCATGACACGTGTCATCACAATTCGCCTTGGCCCTGGACATCTCAATGCTGTATGAACCGTGTCATCACTAGGTTCCAGGACACTTGTCATCACAATGCTCCATGAACTCTGTTATCTCAATGTTCCATGGCCTTTGTATTCACAATGCTCCATTGTCCTGATAATCGCATTGCTCCATGAACACTTTCATCACAATGCTCCTTGACCACTGTCACCCTAATTCCCCATGACGTCTCGCCTCACTGTCTTCCAAGGCCACTCTCATCAAAATGCTCCATGATCTGTGTCAGCACAATATTGCATGACACTTGTCATCACAATGCTCCATGATGCCTGTCATCACAATGCTCCATGAATTTGTTATCACAATGCTCCAGGACCAGTTTCATCACAATACTCCATCCCCCTTTTCATCACAGTGCACAATGAAACCTTTCATTACAATGCTCCATGACACTTGTCATCACAATGCTCAACGGCCTTTATCGTCACAATGCTCCCAGGCACTTTTCATCACGATGTTCCATGAAAACTTACATCACTTTGCTCCACGACCATTGTCATCACAATAGTCCATACCCTTGTCAACACAATGCTGCATAATCCCTGTCATCACAATTCTCCTTGACTGCTGTCATCACGATAATCCAGGACAATTTTCATAACAATGGTTCATTCCCCCAGTCATCTCAGTGCTCCATGATACCTTTCATCACAATTCCTAGATGATCAATGTCATCACAAGGCCCCATGACACCTGTCATCACAATTTGCTATGACCCTTGTCATCACAATACCCGATGAACCGTGTCATCACAGTGTTCCAGGGCACATGTCATCACAATGATCCATGACGACTTTCATCACAATGCTCCAATACACCTGTCATCACAATGCTCCATGGCCCCTGTTATCATATTGCTCCATGATCACTTTCATCACAATGATCCATGACCAATGTCATCACCGTTCCTAATGACGCCTGTCATCTCAATGCTCCATGGCACCTTCATCACAATGCTCCATGAACCCATTCATCACAATGTTCCCTGTCCTTTTCATCACAATGTTCCATGGGCCCTGTCATCACAATGCTCCATGCGCTTGTCATCAAAATGCTCCAGAACTCTTGTCATCATAATGCTCCATGCCAGTGTCATCAAAATGCCCCATGACACTTGTCATCACAATGCTCCACGTCATTTGTCATCACAATGCTCCATGACCCTTGTCATAACAATGGTCCATGGCCTTGTCATCACAATGTTCCATGGCCTCTGACATCACTATGCTCTATGGTTTTTCTCATCACAATGCTCTTTGACCCCTGTCATCACAATGCTTGATGACCATTGTCATCACAATGCTCCAAGAACCCTGTCATCACAATGCTCCATGCCGTTGACATCACAATGCTCCATGGCCCTTGTAATTAGAATGCTCCATGCCCTTGTCATCACAATGCTCCAGAACACTTGTGATCATAATACGCCTTTCCTGTGTCATCCCATTGCTCAATGACCCTTGTCATCAAAATATTCCTTGTCCTTTGTCATCACAGTGCTCCATGATACCTTTAATCAAAATTCTACATGACAACTGTCATCACAATGCAAGATGACCAATGTCATCACAAGGCCCCATGACACGTGTCATCACAATTCGCCTTGGCCCTGGACATCTCAATGCTGTATGAACCGTGTCATCACTAGGTTCCAGGACACTTGTAATCACAATGCTCCATGAACTCTGTTATCTCAATGTTCCATGGCCTTTGTATTCACAATGCTCCATTGTCCTGATAATCGCATTGCTCCATGAACACTTTCATCACAATGCTCCTTGACCACTGTCACCCTAATTCCCCATGACGTTTCGCCTCACTGTCTTCCAAGGCCACTCTCATCAAAATGCTCCATGATCTGTGTCAGCACAATATTGCATGACACTTGTCATCACAATGCTCCATGATGCCTGTCATCACAATGCTCCATGAATTTGTCATCACAATGCTCCAGGACCAGGTTCATCACAATACTCCATCCCCCTTTTCATCACAGTGCACAATGAAACCTTTCATTACAATGCTCCATGACACTTGTCATCACAATGCTCAATGGCCTTTATCGTCACAATGCTCCCAGGCACTTTTCATCACGATGTTCCATGAAAACTTACATCACGTTTCTCCACGACCATTGTCATCACAATAGTCCATACCCTTGTCAACACAATGCTGCATAATCCCTGTCATCACAATTCTCCTTGACTGCTGTCATCACGATAATCCAGGACAATTTTCATAACAATGGTTCATTCCCCCAGTCATCTCAGTGCTCCATGATACCTTTCATCACAATTCCTAGATGATCAATGTCATCACAAGGCCCCATGTCACCTGTCATCACAATTTGCTATGACCCTTGTCATCACAATACTCGATGAACCGTGTCATCACAGTGTTCCAGGGCACATGTCATCACAATGATCCATGACGACTTTCATCACAATGCTCCAATACACCTGTCATCACAATGCTCCATGGCCCCTGTTATCATATTGCTCCATGATCACTTTCATCACAATGATCCATGACCAATGTCATCACCATTCCTAATGACGCCTGTCATCTCAATGCTCCATGGCACCTTCATCACAATGCTCCATGAACCCATTCATCACAATGTTCCCTGTCCTTTTCATCACAATGTTCCATGGGCCCTGTCATCACAATGCTCCATGCGCTTGTCATCAAAATGCTCCAGAACTCTTGTCATCATAATGCTCCATGCCAATGTCATCAAAATGCCCCATGACACTTGTCATCACAATGCTCCACGTCATTTGTCATCACAATGCTCCATGACCCTTGTCATAACAATGGTCCATGGCCTTGTCATCACAATGTTCCATGGCCTCTGACATCACTATGCTCGATGGTTTTTCTCATCACAATGCTCTTTGACCCCTGTCATCACAATGCTTGATGACCATTGTCATCACAATGCTCCAAGAACCCTGTCATCACAATGCTCCATGCCGTTGACATCACAATGCTCCATGGCCCTTGTAATTAGAATGCTCCATGCCCTTGTCATCACAATGCTCCAGAACACTTGTGATCATAATACGCCTTTCCTGTGTCATCCCATTGCTCAATGACCCTTGTCATCAAAATATTCCTTGTCCTTTGTCATCACAGTGCTCCATGATACCTTTAATCAAAATTCTACATGACAACTGTCATCACAATGCAAGATGACCAATGTCATCACAAGGCCCCATGACACGTGTCATCACAATTCGCCTTGGCCCTGGACATCTCAATGCTGTATGAACCGTGTCATCACTAGGTTCCAGGACACTTGTCATCACAATGCTCCATGAACTCTGTTATCTCAATGTTCCATGGCCTTTGTATTCACAATGCTCCATTGTCCTGATAATCGCATTGCTCCATGAACACTTTCATCACAATGCTCCTTGACCACTGTCACCCTAATTCCCCATGACGTCTCGCCTCACTGTCTTCCAAGGCCACTCTCATCAAAATGCTCCATGATCTGTGTCAGCACAATATTGCATGACACTTGTCATCACAATGCTCCATGATGCCTGTCATCACAATGCTCCATGAATTTGTTATCACAATGCTCCAGGACCAGGTTCATCACAATACTCCATCCCCCTTTTCATCACAGTGCACAATGAAACCTTTCATTACAATGCTCCATGACACTTGTCATCACAATGCTCAACGGCCTTTATCGTCACAATGCTCCCAGGCACTTTTCATCACGATGTTCCATGAAAACTTACATCACTTTGCTCCACGACCATTGTCATCACAATAGTCCATACCCTTGTCAACACAATGCTGCATAATCCCTGTCATCACAATTCTCCTTGACTGCTGTCATCACGATAATCCAGGACAATTTTCATAACAATGGTTCATTCCCCCAGTCATCTCAGTGCTCCATGATACCTTTCATCACAATTCCTAGATGATCAATGTCATCACAAGGCCCCATGACACCTGTCATCACAATTCGCTATGACCCTTGTCATCACAATACTCGATGAACCGTGTCATCACAGTGTTCCAGGGCACATGTCATCACAATGATCCATGACGACTTTCATCACAATGCTCCAATACACCTGTCATCACAATGCTCCATGGCCCCTGTTATCATATTGCTCCATGATCACTTTCATCACAATGATCCATGACCAATGTCATCACCATTCCTAATGACGCCTGTCATCTCAATGCTCCATGGCACCTTCATCACAATGCTCCATGAACCCATTCATCACAATGTTCCCTGTCCTTTTCATCACAATGTTCCATGGGCCCTGTCATCACAATGCTCCATGCGCTTGTCATCAAAATGCTCCAGAACTCTTGTCATCATAATGCTCCATGCCAGTGTCATCAAAATGCCCCATGACACTTGTCATCACAATGCTCCACGTCATTTGTCATCACAATGCTCCATGACCCTTGTCATAACAATGGTCCATGGCCTTGTCATCACAATGTTCCATGGCCTCTGACATCACTATGCTCTATGGTTTTTCTCATCACAATGCTCTTTGACCCCTGTCATCACAATGCTTGATGACCATTGTCATCACAATGCTCCAAGAACCCTGTCATCACAATGCTCCATGCCGTTGACATCACAATGCTCCATGGCCCTTGTAATTAGAATGCTCCATGCCCTTGTCATCACAATGCTCCAGAACACTTGTGATCATAATACGCCTTTCCTGTGTCATCCCATTGCTCAATGACCCTTGTCATCAAAATATTCCTTGTCCTTTGTCATCACAGTGCTCCATGATACCTTTAATCAAAATTCTACATGACAACTGTCATCACAATGCAAGATGACCAATGTCATCACAAGGCCCCATGACACGTGTCATCACAATTCGCCTTGGCCCTGGACATCTCAATGCTGTATGAACCGTGTCATCACTAGGTTCCAGGACACTTGTCATCACAATGCTCCATGAACTCTGTTATCTCAATGTTCCATGGCCTTTGTATTCACAATGCTCCATTGTCCTGATAATCGCATTGCTCCATGAACACTTTCATCACAATGCTCCTTGACCACTGTCACCCTAATTCCCCATGACGTCTCGCCTCACTGTCTTCCAAGGCCACTCTCATCAAAATGCTCCATGATCTGTGTCAGCACAATATTGCATGACACTTGTCATCACAATGCTCCATGATGCCTGTCATCACAATGCTCCATGAATTTGTTATCACAATGCTCCAGGACCAGGTTCATCACAATACTCCATCCCCCTTTTCATCACAGTGCACAATGAAACCTTTCATTACAATGCTCCATGACACTTGTCATCACAATGCTCAACGGCCTTTATCGTCACAATGCTCCCAGGCACTTTTCATCACGATGTTCCATGAAAACTTACATCACTTTGCTCCACGACCATTGTCATCACAATAGTCCATACCCTTGTCAACACAATGCTGCATAATCCCTGTCATCACAATTCTCCTTGACTGCTGTCATCACGATAATCCAGGACAATTTTCATAACAATGGTTCATTCCCCCAGTCATCTCAGTGCTCCATGATACCTTTCATCACAATTCCTAGATGATCAATGTCATCACAAGGCCCCATGACACCTGTCATCACAATTCGCTATGACCCTTGTCATCACAATACTCGATGAACCGTGTCATCACAGTGTTCCAGGGCACATGTCATCACAATGATCCATGACGACTTTCATCACAATGCTCCAATACACCTGTCATCACAATGCTCCATGGCCCCTGTTATCATATTGCTCCATGATCACTTTCATCACAATGATCCATGACCAATGTCATCACCATTCCTAATGACGCCTGTCATCTCAATGCTCCATGGCACCTTCATCACAATGCTCCATGAACCCATTCATCACAATGTTCCCTGTCCTTTTCATCACAATGTTCCATGGGCCCTGTCATCACAATGCTCCATGCGCTTGTCATCAAAATGCTCCAGAACTCTTGTCATCATAATGCTCCATGCCAGTGTCATCAAAATGCCCCATGACACTTGTCATCACAATGCTCCACGTCATTTGTCATCACAATGCTCCATGACCCTTGTCATAACAATGGTCCATGGCCTTGTCATCACAATGTTCCATGGCCTCTGACATCACTATGCTCTATGGTTTTTCTCATCACAATGCTCTTTGACCCCTGTCATCACAATGCTTGATGACCATTGTCATCACAATGCTCCAAGAACCCTGTCATCACAATGCTCCATGCCGTTGACATCACAATGCTCCATGGCCCTTGTAATTAGAATGCTCCATGCCCTTGTCATCACAATGCTCCAGAACACTTGTGATCATAATACGCCTTTCCTGTGTCATCCCATTGCTCAATGACCCTTGTCATCAAAATATTCCTTGTCCTTTGTCATCACAGTGCTCCATGATACCTTTAATCAAAATTCTACATGACAACTGTCATCACAATGCAAGATGACCAATGTCATCACAAGGCCCCATGACACGTGTCATCACAATTCGCCTTGGCCCTGGACATCTCAATGCTGTATGAACCGTGTCATCACTAGGTTCCAGGACACTTGTCATCACAATGCTCCATGAACTCTGTTATCTCAATGTTCCATGGCCTTTGTATTCACAATGCTCCATTGTCCTGATAATCGCATTGCTCCATGAACACTTTCATCACAATGCTCCTTGACCACTGTCACCCTAATTCCCCATGACGTCTCGCCTCACTGTCTTCCAAGGCCACTCTCATCAAAATGCTCCATGATCTGTGTCAGCACAATATTGCATGACACTTGTCATCACAATGCTCCATGATGCCTGTCATCACAATGCTCCATGAATTTGTTATCACAATGCTCCAGGACCAGTTTCATCACAATACTCCATCCCCCTTTTCATCACAGTGCACAATGAAACCTTTCATTACAATGCTCCATGACACTTGTCATCACAATGCTCAACGGCCTTTATCGTCACAATGCTCCCAGGCACTTTTCATCACGATGTTCCATGAAAACTTACATCACTTTGCTCCACGACCATTGTCATCACAATAGTCCATACCCTTGTCAACACAATGCTGCATAATCCCTGTCATCACAATTCTCCTTGACTGCTGTCATCACGATAATCCAGGACAATTTTCATAACAATGGTTCATTCCCCCAGTCATCTCAGTGCTCCATGATACCTTTCATCACAATTCCTAGAAGATCAATGTCATCACAAGGCCCCATGACACCTGTCATCACAATTCGCTATGACCCTTGTCATCACAATACTCGATGAACCGTGTCATCACAGTGTTCCAGGGCACATGTCATCACAATGATCCATGACGACTTTCATCACAATGCTCCAATACACCTGTCATCACAATGCTCCATGGCCCCTGTTATCATATTGCTCCATGATCACTTTCATCACAATGATCCATGACCAATGTCATCACCATTCCTAATGACGCCTGTCATCTCAATGCTCCATGGCACCTTCATCACAATGCTCCATGAACCCATTCATCACAATGTTCCCTGTCCTTTTCATCACAATGTTCCATGGGCCCTGTCATCACAATGCTCCATGCGCTTGTCATCAAAATGCTCCAGAACTCTTGTCATCATAATGCTCCATGCCAGTGTCATCAAAATGCCCCATGACACTTGTCATCACAATGCTCCACGTCATTTGTCATCACAATGCTCCATGACCCTTGTCATAACAATGGTCCATGGCCTTGTCATCACAATGTTCCATGGCCTCTGACATCACTATGCTCTATGGTTTTTCTCATCACAATGCTCTTTGACCCCTGTCATCACAATGCTTGATGACCATTGTCATCACAATGCTCCAAGAACCCTGTCATCACAATGCTCCATGCCGTTGACATCACAATGCTCCATGGCCCTTGTAATTAGAATGCTCCATGCCCTTGTCATCACAATGCTCCAGAACACTTGTGATCATAATACGCCTTTCCTGTGTCATCCCATTGCTCAATGACCCTTGTCATCAAAATATTCCTTGTCCTTTGTCATCACAGTGCTCCATGATACCTTTAATCAAAATTCTACATGACAACTGTCATCACAATGCAAGATGACCAATGTCATCACAAGGCCCCATGACACGTGTCATCACAATTCGCCTTGGCCCTGGACATCTCAATGCTGTATGAACCGTGTCATCACTAGGTTCCAGGACACTTGTCATCACAATGCTCCATGAACTCTGTTATCTCAATGTTCCATGGCCTTTGTATTCACAATGCTCCATTGTCCTGATAATCGCATTGCTCCATGAACACTTTCATCACAATGCTCCTTGACCACTGTCACCCTAATTCCCCATGACGTCTCGCCTCACTGTCTTCCAAGGCCACTCTCATCAAAATGCTCCATGATCTGTGTCAGCACAATATTGCATGACACTTGTCATCACAATGCTCCATGATGCCTGTCATCACAATGCTCCATGAATTTGTTATCACAATGCTCCAGGACCAGTTTCATCACAATACTCCATCCCCCTTTTCATCACAGTGCACAATGAAACCTTTCATTACAATGCTCCATGACACTTGTCATCACAATGCTCAACGGCCTTTATCGTCACAATGCTCCCAGGCACTTTTCATCACGATGTTCCATGAAAACTTACATCACTTTGCTCCACGACCATTGTCATCACAATAGTCCATACCCTTGTCAACACAATGCTGCATAATCCCTGTCATCACAATTCTCCTTGACTGCTGTCATCACGATAATCCAGGACAATTTTCATAACAATGGTTCATTCCCCCAGTCATCTCAGTGCTCCATGATACCTTTCATCACAATTCCTAGATGATCAATGTCATCACAAGGCCCCATGACACCTGTCATCACAATTTGCTATGACCCTTGTCATCACAATACTCGATGAACCGTGTCATCACAGTGTTCCAGGGCACATGTCATCACAATGATCCATGACGACTTTCATCACAATGCTCCAATACACCTGTCATCACAATGCTCCATGGCCCCTGTTATCATATTGCTCCATGATCACTTTCATCACAATGATCCATGACCAATGTCATCACCATTCCTAATGACGCCTGTCATCTCAATGCTCCATGGCACCTTCATCACAATGCTCCATGAACCCATTCATCACAATGTTCCCTGTCCTTTTCATCACAATGTTCCATGGGCCCTGTCATCACAATGCTCCATGCGCTTGTCATCAAAATGCTCCAGAACTCTTGTCATCATAATGCTCCATGCCAGTGTCATCAAAATGCCCCATGACACTTGTCATCACAATGCTCCACGTCATTTGTCATCACAATGCTCCATGACCCTTGTCATAACAATGGTCCATGGCCTTGTCATCACAATGTTCCATGGCCTCTGACATCACTATGCTCTATGGTTTTTCTCATCACAATGCTCTTTGACCCCTGTCATCACAATGCTTGATGACCATTGTCATCACAATGCTCCAAGAACCCTGTCATCACAATGCTCCATGCCGTTGACATCACAATGCTCCATGGCCCTTGTAATTAGAATGCTCCATGCCCTTGTCATCACAATGCTCCAGAACACTTGTGATCATAATACGCCTTTCCTGTGTCATCCCATTGCTCAATGACCCTTGTCATCAAAATATTCCTTGTCCTTTGTCATCACAGTGCTCCATGATACCTTTAATCAAAATTCTACATGACAACTGTCATCACAATGCAAGATGACCAATGTCATCACAAGGCCCCATGACACGTGTCATCACAATTCGCCTTGGCCCTGGACATCTCAATGCTGTATGAACCGTGTCATCACTAGGTTCCAGGACACTTGTCATCACAATGCTCCATGAACTCTGTTATCTCAATGTTCCATGGCCTTTGTATTCACAATGCTCCATTGTCCTGATAATCGCATTGCTCCATGAACACTTTCATCACAATGCTCCTTGACCACTGTCACCCTAATTCCCCATGACGTCTCGCCTCACTGTCTTCCAAGGCCACTCTCATCAAAATGCTCCATGATCTGTGTCAGCACAATATTGCATGACACTTGTCATCACAATGCTCCATGATGCCTGTCATCACAATGCTCCATGAATTTGTTATCACAATGCTCCAGGACCAGGTTCATCACAATACTCCATCCCCCTTTTCATCACAGTGCACAATGAAACCTTTCATTACAATGCTCCATGACACTTGTCATCACAATGCTCAACGGCCTTTATCGTCACAATGCTCCCAGGCACTTTTCATCACGATGTTCCATGAAAACTTACATCACTTTGCTCCACGACCATTGTCATCACAATAGTCCATACCCTTGTCAACACAATGCTGCATAATCCCTGTCATCACAATTCTCCTTGACTGCTGTCATCACGATAATCCAGGACAATTTTCATAACAATGGTTCATTCCCCCAGTCATCTCAGTGCTCCATGATACCTTTCATCACAATTCCTAGATGATCAATGTCATCACAAGGCCCCATGACACCTGTCATCACAATTCGCTATGACCCTTGTCATCACAATACTCGATGAACCGTGTCATCACAGTGTTCCAGGGCACATGTCATCACAATGATCCATGACGACTTTCATCACAATGCTCCAATACACCTGTCATCACAATGCTCCATGGCCCCTGTTATCATATTGCTCCATGATCACTTTCATCACAATGATCCATGACCAATGTCATCACCATTCCTAATGACGCCTGTCATCTCAATGCTCCATGGCACCTTCATCACAATGCTCCATGAACCCATTCATCACAATGTTCCCTGTCCTTTTCATCACAATGTTCCATGGGCCCTGTCATCACAATGCTCCATGCGCTTGTCATCAAAATGCTCCAGAACTCTTGTCATCATAATGCTCCATGCCAGTGTCATCAAAATGCCCCATGACACTTGTCATCACAATGCTCCACGTCATTTGTCATCACAATGCTCCATGACCCTTGTCATAACAATGGTCCATGGCCTTGTCATCACAATGTTCCATGGCCTCTGACATCACTATGCTCTATGGTTTTTCTCATCACAATGCTCTTTGACCCCTGTCATCACAATGCTTGATGACCATTGTCATCACAATGCTCCAAGAACCCTGTCATCACAATGCTCCATGCCGTTGACATCACAATGCTCCATGGCCCTTGTAATTAGAATGCTCCATGCCCTTGTCATCACAATGCTCCAGAACACTTGTGATCATAATACGCCTTTCCTGTGTCATCCCATTGCTCAATGACCCTTGTCATCAAAATATTCCTTGTCCTTTGTCATCACAGTGCTCCATGATACCTTTAATCAAAATTCTACATGACAACTGTCATCACAATGCAAGATGACCAATGTCATCACAAGGCCCCATGACACGTGTCATCACAATTCGCCTTGGCCCTGGACATCTCAATGCTGTATGAACCGTGTCATCACTAGGTTCCAGGACACTTGTCATCACAATGCTCCATGAACTCTGTTATCTCAATGTTCCATGGCCTTTGTATTCACAATGCTCCATTGTCCTGATAATCGCATTGCTCCATGAACACTTTCATCACAATGCTCCTTGACCACTGTCACCCTAATTCCCCATGACGTCTCGCCTCACTGTCTTCCAAGGCCACTCTCATCAAAATGCTCCATGATCTGTGTCAGCACAATATTGCATGACACTTGTCATCACAATGCTCCATGATGCCTGTCATCACAATGCTCCATGAATTTGTTATCACAATGCTCCAGGACCAGTTTCATCACAATACTCCATCCCCCTTTTCATCACAGTGCACAATGAAACCTTTCATTACAATGCTCCATGACACTTGTCATCACAATGCTCAACGGCCTTTATCGTCACAATGCTCCCAGGCACTTTTCATCACGATGTTCCATGAAAACTTACATCACTTTGCTCCACGACCATTGTCATCACAATAGTCCATACCCTTGTCAACACAATGCTGCATAATCCCTGTCATCACAATTCTCCTTGACTGCTGTCATCACGATAATCCAGGACAATTTTCATAACAATGGTTCATTCCCCCAGTCATCTCAGTGCTCCATGATACCTTTCATCACAATTCCTAGAAGATCAATGTCATCACAAGGCCCCATGACACCTGTCATCACAATTCGCTATGACCCTTGTCATCACAATACTCGATGAACCGTGTCATCACAGTGTTCCAGGGCACATGTCATCACAATGATCCATGACGACTTTCATCACAATGCTCCAATACACCTGTCATCACAATGCTCCATGGCCCCTGTTATCATATTGCTCCATGATCACTTTCATCACAATGATCCATGACCAATGTCATCACCATTCCTAATGACGCCTGTCATCTCAATGCTCCATGGCACCTTCATCACAATGCTCCATGAACCCATTCATCACAATGTTCCCTGTCCTTTTCATCACAATGTTCCATGGGCCCTGTCATCACAATGCTCCATGCGCTTGTCATCAAAATGCTCCAGAACTCTTGTCATCATAATGCTCCATGCCAGTGTCATCAAAATGCCCCATGACACTTGTCATCACAATGCTCCACGTCATTTGTCATCACAATGCTCCATGACCCTTGTCATAACAATGGTCCATGGCCTTGTCATCACAATGTTCCATGGCCTCTGACATCACTATGCTCTATGGTTTTTCTCATCACAATGCTCTTTGACCCCTGTCATCACAATGCTTGATGACCATTGTCATCACAATGCTCCAAGAACCCTGTCATCACAATGCTCCATGCCGTTGACATCACAATGCTCCATGGCCCTTGTAATTAGAATGCTCCATGCCCTTGTCATCACAATGCTCCAGAACACTTGTGATCATAATACGCCTTTCCTGTGTCATCCCATTGCTCAATGACCCTTGTCATCAAAATATTCCTTGTCCTTTGTCATCACAGTGCTCCATGATACCTTTAATCAAAATTCTACATGACAACTGTCATCACAATGCAAGATGACCAATGTCATCACAAGGCCCCATGACACGTGTCATCACAATTCGCCTTGGCCCTGGACATCTCAATGCTGTATGAACCGTGTCATCACTAGGTTCCAGGACACTTGTCATCACAATGCTCCATGAACTCTGTTATCTCAATGTTCCATGGCCTTTGTATTCACAATGCTCCATTGTCCTGATAATCGCATTGCTCCATGAACACTTTCATCACAATGCTCCTTGACCACTGTCACCCTAATTCCCCATGACGTCTCGCCTCACTGTCTTCCAAGGCCACTCTCATCAAAATGCTCCATGATCTGTGTCAGCACAATATTGCATGACACTTGTCATCACAATGCTCCATGATGCCTGTCATCACAATGCTCCATGAATTTGTTATCACAATGCTCCAGGACCAGTTTCATCACAATACTCCATCCCCCTTTTCATCACAGTGCACAATGAAACCTTTCATTACAATGCTCCATGACACTTGTCATCACAATGCTCAACGGCCTTTATCGTCACAATGCTCCCAGGCACTTTTCATCACGATGTTCCATGAAAACTTACATCACTTTGCTCCACGACCATTGTCATCACAATAGTCCATACCCTTGTCAACACAATGCTGCATAATCCCTGTCATCACAATTCTCCTTGACTGCTGTCATCACGATAATCCAGGACAATTTTCATAACAATGGTTCATTCCCCCAGTCATCTCAGTGCTCCATGATACCTTTCATCACAATTCCTAGATGATCAATGTCATCACAAGGCCCCATGACACCTGTCATCACAATTTGCTATGACCCTTGTCATCACAATACTCGATGAACCGTGTCATCACAGTGTTCCAGGGCACATGTCATCACAATGATCCATGACGACTTTCATCACAATGCTCCAATACACCTGTCATCACAATGCTCCATGGCCCCTGTTATCATATTGCTCCATGATCACTTTCATCACAATGATCCATGACCAATGTCATCACCATTCCTAATGACGCCTGTCATCTCAATGCTCCATGGCACCTTCATCACAATGCTCCATGAACCCATTCATCACAATGTTCCCTGTCCTTTTCATCACAATGTTCCATGGGCCCTGTCATCACAATGCTCCATGCGCTTGTCATCAAAATGCTCCAGAACTCTTGTCATCATAATGCTCCATGCCAGTGTCATCAAAATGCCCCATGACACTTGTCATCACAATGCTCCACGTCATTTGTCATCACAATGCTCCATGACCCTTGTCATAACAATGGTCCATGGCCTTGTCATCACAATGTTCCATGGCCTCTGACATCACTATGCTCTATGGTTTTTCTCATCACAATGCTCTTTGACCCCTGTCATCACAATGCTTGATGACCATTGTCATCACAATGCTCCAAGAACCCTGTCATCACAATGCTCCATGCCGTTGACATCACAATGCTCCATGGCCCTTGTAATTAGAATGCTCCATGCCCTTGTCATCACAATGCTCCAGAACACTTGTGATCATAATACGCCTTTCCTGTGTCATCCCATTGCTCAATGACCCTTGTCATCAAAATATTCCTTGTCCTTTGTCATCACAGTGCTCCATGATACCTTTAATCAAAATTCTACATGACAACTGTCATCACAATGCAAGATGACCAATGTCATCACAAGGCCCCATGACACGTGTCATCACAATTCGCCTTGGCCCTGGACATCTCAATGCTGTATGAACCGTGTCATCACTAGGTTCCAGGACACTTGTCATCACAATGCTCCATGAACTCTGTTATCTCAATGTTCCATGGCCTTTGTATTCACAATGCTCCATTGTCCTGATAATCGCATTGCTCCATGAACACTTTCATCACAATGCTCCTTGACCACTGTCACCCTAATTCCCCATGACGTCTCGCCTCACTGTCTTCCAAGGCCACTCTCATCAAAATGCTCCATGATCTGTGTCAGCACAATATTGCATGACACTTGTCATCACAATGCTCCATGATGCCTGTCATCACAATGCTCCATGAATTTGTTATCACAATGCTCCAGGACCAGTTTCATCACAATACTCCATCCCCCTTTTCATCACAGTGCACAATGAAACCTTTCATTACAATGCTCCATGACACTTGTCATCACAATGCTCAACGGCCTTTATCGTCACAATGCTCCCAGGCACTTTTCATCACGATGTTCCATGAAAACTTACATCACTTTGCTCCACGACCATTGTCATCACAATAGTCCATACCCTTGTCAACACAATGCTGCATAATCCCTGTCATCACAATTCTCCTTGACTGCTGTCATCACGATAATCCAGGACAATTTTCATAACAATGGTTCATTCCCCCAGTCATCTCAGTGCTCCATGATACCTTTCATCACAATTCCTAGATGATCAATGTCATCACAAGGCCCCATGACACCTGTCATCACAATTCGCTATGACCCTTGTCATCACAATACTCGATGAACCGTGTCATCACAGTGTTCCAGGGCACATGTCATCACAATGATCCATGACGACTTTCATCACAATGCTCCAATACACCTGTCATCACAATGCTCCATGGCCCCTGTTATCATATTGCTCCATGATCACTTTCATCACAATGATCCATGACCAATGTCATCACCGTTCCTAATGACGCCTGTCATCTCAATGCTCCATGGCACCTTCATCACAATGCTCCATGAACCCATTCATCACAATGTTCCCTGTCCTTTTCATCACAATGTTCCATGGGCCCTGTCATCACAATGCTCCATGCGCTTGTCATCAAAATGCTCCAGAACTCTTGTCATCATAATGCTCCATGCCAGTGTCATCAAAATGCCCCATGACACTTGTCATCACAATGCTCCACGTCATTTGTCATCACAATGCTCCATGACCCTTGTCATAACAATGGTCCATGGCCTTGTCATCACAATGTTCCATGGCCTCTGACATCACTATGCTCTATGGTTTTTCTCATCACAATGCTCTTTGACCCCTGTCATCACAATGCTTGATGACCATTGTCATCACAATGCTCCAAGAACCCTGTCATCACAATGCTCCATGCCGTTGACATCACAATGCTCCATGGCCCTTGTAATTAGAATGCTCCATGCCCTTGTCATCACAATGCTCCAGAACACTTGTGATCATAATACGCCTTTCCTGTGTCATCCCATTGCTCAATGACCCTTGTCATCAAAATATTCCTTGTCCTTTGTCATCACAGTGCTCCATGATACCTTTAATCAAAATTCTACATGACAACTGTCATCACAATGCAAGATGACCAATGTCATCACAAGGCCCCATGACACGTGTCATCACAATTCGCCTTGGCCCTGGACATCTCAATGCTGTATGAACCGTGTCATCACTAGGTTCCAGGACACTTGTCATCACAATGCTCCATGAACTCTGTTATCTCAATGTTCCATGGCCTTTGTATTCACAATGCTCCATTGTCCTGATAATCGCATTGCTCCATGAACACTTTCATCACAATGCTCCTTGACCACTGTCACCCTAATTCCCCATGACGTCTCGCCTCACTGTTTTCCAAG